>NC_135333.1:173707154-174007154 GCF_023851605.1 Tamandua tetradactyla
AATTAATTTTAAAAATTATTTAGGCAGTTTCTAAACAATCCCATGTGAGTTGTAAATAATTTTAAAATGTGCCTAATAATCAGAAAGTAGAGTTCTATTTCTAAATTGCCAGCCAGTTACTTCCACTTCCTGGCAATTTGGAAAGAGAACTTTACTTTCTGATGTCCAAGGCAGTAGTTGACAAAGAGAGAACCGAAAAGCAGACCTGGAGGCTGCTAGTGTGTGCTAGCGACAGGAGGAAGCACCCTGGGTCTAAAAAGCCAGGAAACTGCTGCCTTAAAGTCAAAGCTGTTTTTGTTGTGTTGTTGTGTTGTGTTGTGTCGTGTGTTGTGTGTTGTGTTGTTGTGTTGTGTTGTGTTGTGTCGTGTGTTGTGTTGTGTGTTGTGTTGTGTGTGTTGTGTTGTGTTGTATGTGCTGTGTTGTTGTGTTTCACCACAAGACTTCTCAGAGCCCTTAATGGGCTAATAAGCCGGGTCACTCTGTAGGAAAGGGATTTAGGAAATTACCTGATGAGAGACTTCTCCCCTGCCACCAGGTGCAGCATCTCCCAGAACAAGTCTTTTGCTAAACCTTGGCAGGAAATGCTACCTTTTATTATTTCATCTAATATCTGACCCCTTCTGAGACGCAGATATATAGCCACGTCTTTTAGAGAGAAAAGGATAAGAAGCCTGCAGCTTCCCAACCAAGGAAGCCAGCTGCTCTCCCAGGTAAACCTCATGATCTCCTTTTGAATTATAGAGAATGTCACATGTGCTCTGAGTACAGATAAACCTCACGATCTGATCTTCACACGGTAATAGTTCGCTTCTCCTCAGCCAACCATCCAGTACAAGGGGAACCACTCAGTGAGCTTTGGAAAACCCGCTGCCTGTGCCCCCTTCTGAGCGAGCCTGACTGAATTATTCTGGCGTAGGCCGACGTTGCTGCCGGGCAACCCAGTGGGAAAGCACGGACCCAGGGGTCTGCAGGTCCCTCACCTGGCATCTCCCCACTCGGATACCTGAGTGAGCCTCTGAAACGTCTGTGTTAGAAAATGTCTTCGATTACTGGTCAATGATGGTGCAATGCTGTTTCAAGAGAGGAAAAGGAAAAGTGAGATTGCAGGCAAAGAAGGATTCTATCACCAAAACGGCACCAGTAACCCTCCCAGCCAGCTCGTGCAGTGGGCTAGCGCCCGTGCACCTGCCGCGTGGGTAAGCCCAGGGTCACCTGCCTGGCCCTGGCCTGACATTTTCCACCAGGTTAGCAGGGTGGGGATGCCACCTGCTGCTCATTTAATGGTTAAATAGTTACAGCAGCAGGTGGTCAAGGGCCATGGGTCACGTCGTTTGGGTACTGCATCCACAGCCTGCCAGCTCTCAGATTTTGGTTACGTTTCTAATCTTCCTGCCTCCATTTCCTCAACGGGAACGTGGGGTAATAATCCAAGACTTTGCCAGGTGCTGTGAGGATTCAACGCCCATTGGTAGCAAGGTCTAGAATAGGTAATGGCTGCAGGAAGTTTTCAAAAGGGTGGGTTATGGTTATTAGCTGCTCTTGTTATTCACAGATGGCAGTCCCAGCTCCAGGTGAGAGGGGTCCAGAGGACATAAGGCTTTGCCCCTGCCTTCCAGGAATTCACCATTCAGCATGGGAGACAGACAGACAGACAGATGAGTTGTGATAGATGTGACTAAGCGTTCAGGGCACGTGGGCAAAATGCCTGGAGAAGCTCCCAGGTGGCGTGGAGGGGTAAGAAAGGAAGACTTCCCAGAGGAGGTGGCTTAAGAGCTCAGCCTCAAAGGATGAGATCGGCCCAACTGGCCTGGCCACCCACTCCTGCGACCTGGAAGAGGAGAGAGCCACCGCAGCACAAGGAGACCCTCCTTTGGGGTGAAGGTTTGTGGGCTGCACGGGGTGAGGACACTGCCCTCCTTGGAGCCAGGGACGCGGCCTCTGCCCACTCCCTCAGGGTCTAGTGGACATTCCCATCCATGCGGACCCAAGGCCAGGGGGGGCCCTTGCCTGTGGCCGGAGAGGCCTGGCGGGGGGCTGGGGTTCGGCTGGGAGAGGGCAGGACAGGGTGGGCGCAGCCGCGGGGGCAGGAGCCCATTCCTGGGAGCTTCACGGGCACAAAAACTCCGGGGCTTGACTTTGCCTTGGCCCCTGACTTCAGGATATCCTGTCACTGCATGAGGACGTGCATCAGCCTGGAGTGGCCGGTGTCACCAAGACCCCTGGATTGGGCCATTTTTCCTGCCTAGAGGCAGGTCTCACATTTCTGCTGGTTCAGTCCAGGAAAAGGAGGGGAAAGGATTAGAAGGCAGATGCGGAAATGAGAAGGAATTCCCTGGGAGGTCTTCAATAGTTAAACAGTTCTAACAGGTACCTGGCACAGAGCAGGAGCAAAGAGTTCCCCGTAATGCTGCAAAATTTAATGATTTTTATTCTTGGGTTGGTTGTGCAAAATGTCTGCTCACCAACTGAAGCCACAGGCCAGGTAAGAAAAGACTTTTTAATGTATTTTTTGTTTGCTTTCCCGATGGGTCCTAAAGCTTTGACTTTGTGGTGTGGTTGTGGGTGAAGCGTGCTACAGGGACTTTGCAAAATACAGCTAAAAGCGGGTTGAGGGGGCCCTCATGGCGGCCACACGTTTCTGGTGCCGCCCGCTGCCGCTGGGTCTCAGAGGCCGCGCTGCCCCGCGCAGTCTGCGCCCCGTTCCTGTCTTAGCAGCCGCATCCTAACCCCAATGCTCACCTCCGTGCCTCTGCCCCTGGGACCCGGCCGTGGCTGAGAGGGGTGCCCGGGGGGACCCTAGGAGGGGTAGCTAGCTGGGGCGCACAGGTGTCAGTGCACTGGCGAAGTGCCCGGTGGCCATCCTTCTGCCTCCCCTGAGCCGCAGCAGAAGCTCACAGGGCAGTCCCGGGGGGCGTGGGGGCTGTGGGGGGCTGCCCCGGGCCCTGAGGCTCACACAGGCCGGACCGGGGAGGCTGGGTCAGACCCAGGGGCTGCCAGGCCGGGCCGGGGCCGGGGCAGAGCACCTTTCACTGGACAGAGTTCTTCTCTGTTACAGTAAAACTTGAACAACTTGTCCCTGCCTCCGCGTCAGGCTCGTTATGAACACCAGCTTTACCCCAGGCTCTGCTCCCATTGCACCCTGAGAGCTGCGGAAGCTGGCGTGCCCCCGCGCTCCCGCCCTGAGATTGGAGGGAACCAGCTGGGTCCTTCCCAGAAGCTAGTTATGTTCTAGTTCACATCCCTAAATCCCAAACATGTGAAAAGGCAACTCCTAAGAGCTATCACTAGATAGCATAGGTTTAGATGGCTCAAAAAAAGAAAAAACTATGTAGTCAAACTTAATCTCTTTCAACAGATAGAGTAAGACAGAAATAATTTCAGTATATTAAAATTTTTTAATTCGTAGTAAAAATCAATAGGGCTTATTAAAAAGTATAGCAGAGGGCTGGCCACGGTGGCTCAGCAGGCAGAGATCCCCCTGCCATGCTGGAAACCCAGGCTCGATTCCCAGTGCCTGCCCATGGAAAAAAAAAGTATAATACTGCCATGCATTTTAAAATTACTATAAATATTTAATCTGTATGTGGTATAAGGACTCATATAACTTGCTGTGCGTAAAAGCTGTTTGATGTCTTATTAGAATAATGAACAATACAAAAAAAAACCCTACCTTGCATTAACATGGTATATTTGTCGCAATTTATGATATAAAATGCTACAATTTCACAATTGTACTATTAACTGTAGTCCATGGTTTATCTTAAGGTTCACTATTTGTATCATACAATCTCATGGATTTTTTAAAAATTTTATTCTAGTGAAGTATAGACAACCTAAAATTTCCCCTTTGAATTGTGACTTTCACTTGTTCATTTCACAAATAGTTTTGAGGACCAGTCACTATGCTCCCCAGCTTACCAGCTGTTTGACCCTAAGCAAGTAGCTTTGACCTCTCAGCTTCATTATCTGCCCTGCAGGGCTTCACAGACGGAAGCAAACGTCCCCAGCGCACACCTTCACGTCGCCACCATCACCGATGAAGGCTGCCTAGTGAGATATCAGACCTTATCTGCTCTTTAAATCTGAGTTTACATTTCAGAGGAAACAAGTTTGTAGATAACGTATGAGCGGTAAAATCAGTCATTCCATTTACGAGCTTTTCCATCGGAAAAGGACAGTTTCAAGGTCAAGGGATTTATTGAAAAGAGAATATTGAATCTGGCCTACTAGGAAATAAAAGGCAAGGAAATGACACTGCACACACTTATCTCAGTGCACAGTGATGTAAAGAAAGCCTGCTTACAAAAAAAAATGCAGAGGTGTTATCACAAAAGTTTATTTAAGGGTGTTTTTATTATGATTCCAGAAAGAGCATTCCAGTGTTATTTTGGTTCATAATGATCACCAATCGAAAGCTGCCAGTAAAAACAGAAATTTTATTTTTTGTGGGCTGTTTGGATGTGTGGACGAGCAAGAGCTGACCCCAGGACACTGGAGGCCCTAATGCACATACACAGGACACCGGGCAGTCCCCCACCCTCCCTCGCCTGGCTTCCTCCCACCAAGAGAGAGGCTGAGGACAGTGCCCTGCTATCTCGCGGGTGAGGTCAAAGGAGATGGTGCCTCTGGAAGTGCGCATGGCCATGAGCGGTTCTGAAATGCAGGCCCTTCTCCTGCAAGGAGCAACCTCTGTTCCTCGACCTGAGACGTAGCTGTGGCATTCCCACCACACCTGACCAGGGCTGGGCCCATAGGACGAGCTGGGGGTGGCTCATGGCCCTCCCCCCAAGGAGTGTATGAATGGAGGGCAAGGAAGGACTAAAGAAATGTACTGCACTGGGCCAACCACCGAGAGAGGCGAAGTCAAGAAAAAGAGGAGAGGCGAGTGGGTTTTGCGGAGCAGGCAAAGTTAAACGGACTTGAAGACGAGAAGGTCTGGAAGGAGCATTCCCAGCAGGAAGGCCGGCAGGAGTGTCAGCGTGAGGGTGGGGAGAGCCATGAGGACTAGGTGTGCTGCCTACAGCTGTCCAGATACGGTGTGGGGAGATTTGCCTGTGAGTGTCATTTACAGCTCTCAGCAGCCAGGAGAATGGTTCCCAGCCTTTCCCTTTCCAGATGATGCAAACAGATTAAGGAATTTATTTAAGATGTACACCTAGCAAGATGCAGGCCTGATTCCAAACGTGATGATCAAGTTCAGTCTATCTTTACCTTAAGCTTGATGGGTGTTTATATACGACGAGATCTTAGCACTACAAACTTGAGAAAGAGAGAGGAAATGTACTGAGGAGTCCCAGCAATCGGGAATCCCAAAGACAGGGCCAAAAATAGGGACTGAAAGTTGGTCTGAATCATTCATTTTAGCAATTAATTTGCTGCCACCTTATGTTGCTGATTAACTCTTTCTAGTGTGCCTGGTTTCCCACAGTTCATTCATTCAATTAGCAAATATTAATTGTGCATGCAGCCTCCTTAGGATACAACAGTGGAGAAAACAAAGCTCCCTGCCTGCGCGGGACCTACAGTCTAACTGGACTGGGCTGTAAAGACTGCAGACACCCTTAGAGCAGGAATTGCACCCTCCGTGGCATCCGGCATGACGCTGGCCCAGACTGGATTTTCCCGCATCTGTGGGACCTGCTGGTCTCTGAGCTGTTAGCCTTGAATAACCGACATTCACAATTCCCTATTAGAAAACTCCTGTTAGAACTTAACAATGTGTTCAGGCTGACCAGTGGGCAGGTGCGTGTAGTGGCCTCACCTTGTCTGGACTCCAGGCTGTAGGCCGGGTGACGAGCATGTGCTGGGGGCGCTGCCCCTCCTTCGCCCCCCGCCACGGGCAGCAGTCATTGACCCTGTGCACTACCCAGGTGAGGGTGGCATTCGGGGGTGGCTGCCAACCAACTTCTCTGCCACCCCTATTATTCACGTTAAATGAAGCCAGTAGAGAAGACTGGCCACGCCAGCTCAAGGGAATGGAAACTGAAGTTATTTTTTTTGTCCACACAGGGAAAAAGATGTGATAAGAATTCTGTCCTTACAATTAGGACCGAGTGCCGATCCTGCTCTTTCAACTTTGGGATGAAATGCCCCGATGGTTATGCCAAGATCACCAACGGCTCCGTGGGGGTCCGAGACTGCAGGTATCCCTCATTCCTCAGGGGAATAAGTGTGCGCCAGTCTTGGGGCTCAGAGGGTTGGGAATCCACACTGAAACGTCCTGTCTCAAAAACTGAAAAGCATTTCCATGACTCTCTTCCTCTAAGACCACCTTGAGCCTGAGCCCAGGCAACTCACGTGGCCTCAAATCTGGAGCACAGGTGAGCGCAGTTGCCCGCCTGACACACTGGACAGCACTGCCCTGTGCATCAACACTCCCCTTTCCTCTTACCCTCCTTCCTTTGAAAGTCTGTGTTTTGTCGCATTTGGATGGGCTCCCAGCCTGAATGTGATAGAAGCCCAGGGCCCATAGCATGTCACTAACTCGCTATGGGCCCTGATATGACAGGGAGCTCAAAGGGGACTCAATGGCCACAGCAGGGTGGCATTTTGTGTGCATGCTCCTCTTATGAGTCAAACTTTTCACAAATCCAAGGCTCACCCCAGCAAGGAATGGCAAACATTCCACTCACTAGCTGCCAGGTGCAGCCACACTGCCATAGTGCAAACCCAATTTTTTATTTACTCAGTCCATTAATTTTGAAATAAGACAGTATTTGATAAGTTTGGGTTTTTATTTGTTTAGAAAAAAGATTGGTAAGTTTTAAATTTTGTTTAAAATGAGCCTTTAACATTGTTAAAAACATTATTTCATTGCATTAAACAACTATTATAACATTATTTCATATTTGCATTGATTTAAAGTGACTGCACTGTATTCTAAAGCCAAGGTCATCATGTTTAGTGTCAGTGTCCCAACACTCAGGGGCCTGGAGTCAAAGGCATGCAGCGCCAGCCCCTCGGGGGACACCTAGCTGCGACCAGATCCTCAGTCCACAGAAAGACTTAGCGTTCAAGGTTAAAATTATATGGCTACTTTACTGGGAACTTTTTAATACTGGTGACTTTTTTTATGGCCTAAGGTGGGCCCTTGGTTACATCCCACCCGCCCCCACCACCCCACGCACACACACACACAGACGCGCGCACACACACACATGCACACACACGCACACGTACACACACACACACATGGGATAAAATCATAGAACTCATGCTCTGGGGTTAGAACTGACAGCTTTGGTTAGTCTCTCACTTATGCTGGTGCAGCCCTGAGACCGATTCCTGAGCGGGCATTTGCCTGTCCTTGGGCTTTCCGTCTGCCCCTGTAAGGAGCTGTGCCCACAGGATCCTCAACCCCTCCGGGGAAATGTCAGCCTTATTCCCAGCTGGGATCTCTGTAAATCACATGGCTCTGCTGATAACCAGCTGCGTTCCAGGACTGGGTTGGAAGTGTGGACTCACTGTCGCAGCACTCTTATCAACAGCCCCGCTGGATGAACTTATTTCCACGAGGATTAGCTCTACATTCACTGAAGTCAAACGCTGGAATATGACTTCCCCAAGGGGTCCGGGTAAATAGGCAGTGACATCGGACCTCCATACAATTGTTTTTCTCCAAAACTAGCTCATCCAGGCAAGAAACTGTTCCAAGAAATCATCATTGTATCTTCCAGGAGGGTACAGGAGGGGATGTATCTGAATATAATCTACTGCCTTGGCCACAGAAATGTCTAAATCCATAGGACCTGCAATAAATGTAATCCTGAGCAGTTCAGGCTGTTCTAATTGCACAGATACTGTGCATCATGACTCAGCCTCAAGTGTGAGGCTCGCCTGTAGCTTGTGCCTGGCACCTAACAGCATTTATTTCATCTATTACACTTCTGACATTGCTTTAGACAGATTGTTTCCATTGTTTCCCCCTAGTTTCATCATGCCCTGATTTTTTTTCCATTTCTTAAAATTCAAAATAATTCATGATTAAGTTTTAGCATACTTAGAAAGCAAAATGTGTTTAATATATGTTTTTAAATACAGCTAAATGTAAAGAATAAAATTAAAATGTAACTCCTGCCCCACTACCCAGTGTGAGCTGCTGTGCTCTAAGCCTGGTTCACCTGCCCGTCTTCACCCTCCCAGGTACACCTTTGAGGTTAGAACGTACTCGCTGTCTCTTCCTGGATGCCGCCACATCTGCAGGAAGGACTACCTCCAGCCTCAGTGCTGCCCAGGCCACTGGGGCCCAGACTGCATGGGTAAGTGGACAGCACGTTCCTTGGGCTTGGGTACTGGCTTCCTGACATCCCGTGACACAGAACACTGAGCTGAAGGAAGCCTGATAAAAGAAGAATTTAGGCATCTTATTTCCAGAAAATTCCACTTCATTCTATGTGTAGGAAACGTATTGTCCTGTCAGCTTTCATAAAGAAATCTGCTTTCCTCCAGGGATTATTGTTTAAGAAAATTATTTTACAAGTCAAAACAAGAAGCAAAAAAAATGAAAAGCTATCCATTTTTGTAAAAAAGATAGCAGGCCGAAGAAAGGAAGTAACAATGTCGGGCTGTTATGACCCCAAATATGATTTTCTATAAAAGGGAAATTTTATTATCAAAGGTGATGGTGGAGTTACACAGAGAAGATAGGATTTAACAAATGAATATGAATGCTGAATTGTTAAATTGATATCTCTTTTAGTCTCCAGTATCTTAGAGCAGCTAGAAGCAAAAACCTAAAATTGTGGAATTGTGACCCATGTCAAACTCTGAAATATGTTCTACAACTAATTGTGGTGCTGTGCGTTAAAATTTATTGCTTTTTTTGTATATATGTTATTTTTCACACAAAAAATGAAAAAACTCAAATGTGGTGATATTAAATATTAAAAAAATTCAAGCCCTCTAGCCTCCTATATTCTGGAGCAGCTAGAAGGAAAAATTTGAGAGGATGGTATGGTAGCCCATGACAAACTCTGGGATCTGTCCTGTAACTACTTGTTGAAGAGTGCTTTGAAATCTATTGCTTTTTTCCTTCTTTGCTTTGTATATATGTATTATCATAAAATTAAAAAGTTAAAAAAAACTTAAAGTAAAAAATAAATTATCTCTAAGTTTGAAGAAACATTTAAAATTTGAAAAAAAGGAAAAAAATTTTATTACGATATCTCAGATACTGTGGTTATTGTTTCACAACCTAAATAACCACTTAATCATCCAAAACTCAAGTATCACAGTGAAATGTCCAACTGTGTGATGTTGAACTTAAGATCCCTCAGTGTAAAGAAACCGTAGAGCTCACTTACATCCAAGCATGTGTGTGCGTGCACACACACACACACACACACACACACACACACACACACACACACACACACGTCTGGCCAGGAGCTGCTGTAACAGAAGCTGCCACGCAGTCTGAGTCAGCAGTGCCGTGAAGTTGGACATCTGTGGCCATGCCTGGCATTGGTCACCCGACGTGGGACTTCTGTCCCCATTACAGATGCTGACACTCAGCTGGTGACCGCATCCCTGCTAGGACACGCTGATTGTGTGAGCCCCCCCCACACACACACACACCTTCTTTTCTGGTAGGCAAAATCAGGCATCTAATTCCTGGGTTTTCCATTTGTCCCCATCTTTTGAGATGTAACGAAAATATCCCCGTAAGGATTCACTTAAGGGGAGAAATTAGTGCTCTTTTACTTTGTTTGTTCCTGATTAAGGCAATATAAGCAAATTGTACCCAGCCTGTAAAGTTTAGAAATGCATAAAAAAAGAAAAAAGTATTACCTTGCGTTCTTTCGCACGGGAAACACTGCCTGTTTGGGCCTGTGCCCTGGGTCCCTTCTGCATAGCTGCTGGAGCACTGAGCCTGTCGTGTGGGGTGACGTGACTCCTGTTGCAAGCCAGTGATGAGCAGAACCACAGCACCCACTCCCTGACAGGACGCAGTCTGAGAGCTCCTGGGCACGTGTTCTCCAATTTAACCCTTAGATGAATGTTTGAGCCAGACATTTTTATCCCCATTTAACCTAGAAAGAATTGGAGACTCAAAACAATTATCTTTTGCCAGGTTGCCTTGGGCTGTAAGTGATGAAGCAAATTCAAGTTCAAGGCTGCCCGGCACCAAAGCCTTTTCTCTTTCTCTCCCATCCCACTGCCCAGAGCAGAGCTGCTCGCAGTGTCTGCTTTGGTTGTAGGTCCCCCAGCTGATACTCAGCGTCCAGGCTGTGCTTCTGGCCAGGAAAGGCTGAGGCTTGGGGTTTAGGGCATCTGCCCTTCTCCCTGTGAATGCTTGGGCTCAGGCCCACTCCCCCCACGGCACTCCTGCTTAGCGCAGCAGCATCCTCTGCACAGATGCAGTGTCTTTTAAAGGGACTGCCCTGGGCTCCCAGACCTGACGGGCGCGATGTTCACTCCAGGACTGAGTTAGCACCAGTGTGGTCAGTTTTAGCATCCAGTTCTCATACACATCTTGATATAATAGAAAGCACCTTTAGACTTGTTTCTTCTAATCTGCAAAAAACACCCTGATGCTAAGTGAATAAGACACACCCTGGATGACAAAAGCTTTGTCCAAAGTGCAGTATCTAAATTAGTTCTGCAGCCTAACCGCCAGGGCGGAACCCTCGGTGGGCACTGCTACCAAGTCCTGTTAACCCAGCTCCTTCACGCTCTGGCCGGTACAGTTTCCTTCCTGCTTAGGCCTCCATCTCTTCCCCTGACAGATAAGGCTTAAAAAATCCTACTTTAGCACTGCTGTGGAGCTTTTAAGAAATTGATAAGGGTGAAGTACCTGGCAAAGCGTCTGACATAAAGAAGGCAATGTATGAAAGTGTCATGAATAAGTGAACGAATGGCAACAGTGAGGGTGGAGTTCTGATAACGAAAGACGAATAGAACCAGGCCCCTTCCCTGGGCCCTTAGTGAGCAGTGGGCTGCTTGTAAGACGAGAACGGGCAGACTGGAGGTCTTCAGCGGTTTCACGCCGTCACAGGGTGCAGGCCATCAGTGATCAAAACCTGATGAACGTGAGGCTTTTCCTTCTGGTGGGTCTCAAGGCCAGAGAAGCAAAACCAGGAGAAACACGAGGCCCCCAGGGCACTGCCTTTATCTTCATGCAAACACACGAAGTATGTGAAAGGCCTCCTTCCTTTAGCTCAGCAAAAAGATAAGCCCTCCGCTGGGCGCTGTCCACCGCTCACACGCTGGGGGTCAGGGGGAAGTGGACTGTTACTTTACATTTCCGCCAGGACACACCGCTTTGGAGCTGCTGTCTGAGGAAGCACATGCCCAGGCTCCAGAACGACCTTGCTCCCAAGGCCAGCACGCCATCCTCTTCCTTTTCAGTGGCACCGACAAATCCGCTCGTACCCAGCACCTTGGTTTACTCTGCAAAATTATTTTAATAGTATCTTATTCAAATTAATGAATAGGTGCATGAACAATACTGAAAACTTGGAAAGTACAGAAAAAAAAGTCTAATAAGTAAGATTACCCATATTCTTAATTAAGGTTTAAGATATAAAATTGTAATGTAAAATTAAGAATAAAGCATGAATTCTCATTTGGGGGGAGAAAAAGACAAACCTCCTGACAGGAGGAAGTTATTTCTACCAGGATTTCACATGCTTCTCTCTCATTTAAATTTGTGCCGCTTTATCAAATCTGCATGTGGAAGTCTTTTCTCATTCGCATAGAAACATAGTTTTAACCTTGAGAATTAGAGCACATTTGGACTGTGTTCTCTTTGAGATGGAGACTTTTTTTTTTTTTTTAAACATGGGCAGCCACCAGGAATCGAACCCGGGTCCTCTGGCATGGCAGGCAAGCATTCCTGCCTGCTGAGCCACCGTGGCCTGCCCTGAAGGAGACTTTTTAATGTCACCACCCCATCAGTGTCAGTAGCTGGATGCCCCACCTCAAAGTCACGGAAAATGAATGCGTGTGAAGGAATTACACAGACCCGTCTGATCATTTCATGGGGAAGTGGTCTTGATTTTTCTTTTAGGGGGTCAATGTTACCAACATTTATTTTTTGCATCTTGTTATTTGTGTTTCCAGACCTCCTTTTCTTTCCTGCTGCATACTCCTGCCACTCCACTCCCCACGGCTTGCACTTAAAGAGCCTTTGGGATTTGAAACCACTCTTCTGCTGTGGGTCTTTCGACCTGTTTGCTCTGAGCCACAGATAATGCTGAGTCCACATTAAGAATATATTTCACATCAGTTTCCCAGGCAGACAATTCTAACCAGGGCTAAAAGTGGACACAGTCTCTGCCTAGCCCTGTGAGCCAAGCTTTTACACAGAGTTGATAACATAGAAGAGGCAACTCTAGTTCCTTGAGAGATAAAGTTACCAGATGTCCCTGGCCTCTCGCTGGGCAGGATGTTTATTATCTTCCTTTGGAAGTGAAATAGTGCACGTGTTTGCAGAAGCTAAACCTTCTGCATGCAGAAAAGCACAATGCAAGAGGACACCAGAGCAGCTGTAACCAAAGGGAAATAGTGATAAGAGGTGACAAGGACTTGTAAAGGCTTTATCAGCTACTCAAGCCTCACAATGCATCAGAAACGTGCCCTTACGGCAAATTCTGCAAGATCTCTTGCAAGAGTCTTGCTGAAAATGTCAGTTCTGCCATCATTTTCCTTAATGGGGTCCTGAGGTGATGGAAAAGGACTTGAGAAGCAGGAAAGAAATGTATACTCCCCTTACTATTTTTATTTAAAAATCAGACAAGTAGTTTTCATAAATTATGAAACTAAAAACATTCTATTTAGACCATACAATTAGGACTTGAGATGCCCCCCACCCCACTCCTGCTACCTGAGGGTTAGCCAACTTATAAAAGGCCTGCGATTATTGAGCACTTACCAGATGCTGCACAAAATCACATGTGCAGACCTGCCTGTCCCTGCTGGGGGGTGCACAGGTAGTTGAGGGGGAGGGACAAGGATGCGGATGAGAAAATCAACCGCACTCAGGACCGAGAGCCCAGGTGGGGATGTTGGGACTTGGAGGAGATCTGCCACTGGCCCAAAAATACCTGGCTTGGAAGCTCAGAACATTGTTCTGAAACGTGAGCATCTTGCTGCTGCTCCCCAGCGCTGGCAGCTGGCCCGTGGCACTCTCCTGCTTCCCAAACACCTTGCTTTGTCAGGCAAATGAAGCCCAGACAACTGTTGGGGAGGGAGGTGTCTGCCCCAGTAAGCACCCTTGGCCTTGCTTCCGCCATGAGCTGGGTGTGGGCACCTGCCTGTACCTGCCTGTATCTGCCTGCACCTGTCTGTACCTACCTTTACCTGCCTGTACCTGCATGTACCTGTCTGTATCTGCCTGCACCTGCCTGTACCACCCTACACCTGCCTGCACCTGAGCTCCCTCCAGGTCCGGCATACAGCTGAGGGCAGCATGGTGTTAACTCCAAGGGCACAAACCCCAACGCCGGATGGCCTCACTTCAGGTCCCACTTCACCACATTCTCCATCCCAGACATTGCAGTGTCTGACCCTCCCTGTAGGTACCCAGCAGAGCCAATACCGACCCAGGCTGTCCAGCTAACTCTGAATTTCAGATAAACAGTGCATAGGCGTATGATCTTTAGGACATGCTTGTAATATTATCCATTGTTGTTAGCTGTTTGCTGTCTCTGGGTCTCTCTAAGCCTCAGTTTTCTCTTCTATGAAATGGTGATGGTAACCTCCTCATAGGGCTGTTGTGAAGATTAAATATGCTGAAATAAAGCATGGCATGCGCTTGGCATCCTGACCTAAGTAGTCTAAATAGGTAATAAGAATAACAATAATAGCAAGGACAGTACAAAAGTCAACGAAATCATGTCAAGAAAGCTTTGGAATAGCGACACCTGGCCCATAGAAGGTGCTAAAGGGATTATCTGGATGTGAAGACAAGCTCCCTGAACGCTGATTTTCTCACGACTATGCTAAAGCATTCGATTGAAAGGCTTAGAATTTGAAGGTGGGAAACCACCTGACTTATGGTGTGTTCACAGGCAGCCTTTCCGATTTTAATGTCCAAATTGATTATCCTTGGCAGCGAGTATAGACTGTAGAAAAAGACACCTCTGAAGTCCAAAAGGAAGCAAAGTTCAATTATTTATAGGAGCACTGATAACCTTTTCCACACCTATTAGTGAGGCATATGATCTGCTAATGAGTTTTTTTTTATTTTAAAGTATAATTTATGTGACATTTATCATGTTTAGTGTATAGAAAAGTTACTTCATTCCCCCCAAAATCCCCTCTGTCATCAAGCCCTCCCCCAAATTCCAACCCTCAGCAATTTCTGATCTGCTTTCAGGGCCTATAACTTTGCATTTATGAGACTGTCATGTAACTGGAACCAGAGGCATGAATCTTTGCTGGTTCAGCTTCTTTCACTTAGGGTAACGCCCTGGAGATTGATCGTGGGGTTGCAGTATCGGTAGCTCGTTCCTTTGCAATGCTTCCTATGGCTTCGTTATGCGGTGGCATTTCAGGCCATCTGTCCGGCCACCAGCTGAACGGAACGAAACCAGTTGTTTCCAGTTGGGGCAATTAGAATTAAAGCCACTGTGATTGTGTGCCAGGTTTTGCTGTGAACATAACCTGTCATTTCACTTGGGTAAATACCCAGGAGGGAAGGCCCAGATCATGTGTCTAACTTTATAGGAAAGGGTCAAAGTCCTCGAAATGTCTGCATCATCTTTCATTTGCACCAACAGTGAAGAGCCTTCCAATGAGCCGTCAGCCTCATTAGGACACGGACAGTCAGATTCCTTTTTCAGCTGTTCTAACAAGTGCAGAGTGGTGTGCTATTGCAGTCAGTTTTAATTTGAATTTTTTCATGTGCTTTTTTACCATTTGTATATTTGGAGTTGTTTGTTTTCTTACTGAGTTTTGATAGTTCCTTAAATATTTGAGATGAAAGTCCTTTATTTAGACATGCGATTTGCAAATATTGCCTCACAGTTCCTGGCTTGTCATTCCATTCTCTTAACAGTGTCTTTTGATAAGTGAATATTCTTAGTTTTGAGAAGGCCAAATATACTCATTTTTTTTTTTTATTGAAAGGGCCTTTTGTATATATCTAAGAAATCTTTGCCCAACCTAGGAGCCAAGATTTTCTTCTGTATTTTCTTCTAGAAGTTTAAAGGTTTAGGCTTTACACTTAGGCCTATCACTTATTAAAAGTTAATGTTCGCATATGATGTGAGGTATAGATAAAGGTTCCTTATGTTACATGTGGTTATTCAGTTATTCCTGCAAACTTTCCTGAAAAGACTGTCCACTCCCTCTTGGGCTGTCCTCAAACAGTGGTAGAAAATCAATCGGCCAGCAATGTGGAGGCCACTGCTGCGCTCGGCTCTGCTCCTCTTTGTCTATTTTTTGCCAGTGCCGTGCTGTCATGTTTACTGTAGCCTTGCAATAGGTCCTGAGATCAAGCAGTGTAAGCTTCCAACTTTGCTCTTTTTCAAATTATTTTGATTATTCTAGTGCCTTTGTCTTTGTATATAAAACTTGTTGATTTTTACCAAAAAAATCCTGCTAAGATTTTAATTGAGGTTGTATCTAATCTTTGGCTCAGTTTAGGGGGAAGTACTGACTGGCATCTTAAAGTATTGAATCTTCTAACCCATAATCACAGTATATCTCCCCATGTATTTAAGAGTTCTTTTATTTTATTGATTCATGTTTTTGTGTGTTTCGGGTGACAGATTTTTGCACAGATTTTGTTGAGTGCGTACCTGTTTTCACAGGATTTGGTGCTATTTTTAATGACTTTTTTTTAACTTCAGTTCCCAAGTATTAGTTATTGTATGTATTATTTATAATAAGTTTGGAGATTATTTGGAATTTTCTATGTATACAATCATGTCTGAAATAGAGACAATTTGTTTTCTTCATTTTAATCTGTATGCATTTAACGTCGTTTTTCAAGCCTTCTTGCACGAGCCATGCTATGTTACCCATTTTGTGTATTCTGAGACTCAGCTAGCTAAAATTTTGTTTAGAGCTTTTGTGTCCGTGGTCATTAGGGATGTTGGCCTTTTGTCGTAATGCAGTTGCCTGGTTTTGGAATCAGAACAATGTCCACCTCACAGAATGGGCTAGGAAATGTTCTCCTACTTTCTGGAGGAGTTTTTCTGGAGTCGGCATTAGTTCTTCCTTAAATGCTTGTTAGAGTTCAGCAGTGAAGCCTTCTGGCATGGAGTTCTCTTTGTGGGAAGGATTTTAATTTCAAATTCAGATTCATAAGTAGCTCCCACACTAGCCTGAGTGTGTCCCGGGGATGCTGGTCACCTGGCCCCCAGGTCCCCAACCCGTCCCCCCAGCTCAGGGAGACCACAGGACTCCTTGGGCCCTGAACCCTGCCCGACATGGGGCACTTTAGGGCTCGCCTTTTTCTCCTCTCTCCTGGATCACTGTCCTGTGCTGCCTGTTTTCCAATACCTGAAGATCATCGTTTCGTGCATGTTTCTCTTGTATTAATTGTTTAAGAGAGTATATGTGGTCCCTCTCTCTTCACCGTGGCCAGAAAAGGAAGTTCTTTGCCAATAGACATTTATGCTGCATTTATGTTACCGGGCGGGAAAAGCCTCCTCTGGTCTGCGCCGGCCTGAGTGGGGCCGTATCTGACGGTGACTGAGAAACAGAAACTCCTCCCTCCCCGACGTGGCTTTCCCGGAGGCCTGCCTCTGAGAGCCGAATTGTCACTGTTAGAGTCCGTTGGTCAGTCACTTCTGTTTTTCTTGATTCATTTATTCTTCATCTAACAAATCTGTAGTAAGCTCCTTACTAGGTGTAGGCACTGATCTCGGCATTTGGTACCTCTTTGAACAAAGTATAGAAGGGTCCTGCCCTTGCGGAGTTCACTTTTTAAAAGAGTTCTAGCTTTTCAGTTAATATGGGGAGGGGGGCACCAAAGAAACAGGACAGCTCCTGGCCTCAGGGAGCTACAGCCTGAGTCCTTCATTTAGAAATAATATTTCACTGGAAAGAGGAGCGGTGTTTGGGTGGGCATTTGTTTATAGAGAACCACCCCCCCAGCCCCACACGCCTCAGGGTCCAGGGCACTCAGTGCAACTGGAAGCCAGAGCCCCCCACCCTGTCCTCCCCACTTCAAGGGCTCCTTCTTGGAATATCAGTTCCTTAGCGGTCTGAGGGCCTGGCGATTACAAGACGAAGCAGTGGGCTTGCTTTTGTGTCTGTTGCCTGACAGGTTTGCAGCATCTTCTTTCATTGCAACGTGCCTGGTAGCGGGTGGTAAAGTTAGGAGGGGCGGCGCCCACTGGCCTCACACCACCCGAGGCACAGTGTTTACCAGAAGCACCTGGCTGGCTGCTGATAAGTCACTCCCCGCGCCCGGTGCCTCCCGTGCCCATGCACTCCAGACACTCCCCAGCTGCGCCGTGTGGCCGCGTCCCCAGGGCAGGTGTGGGTTGTCCCCGCCTGGGCAGCCACTTCCGTCTCCCAGCGCAGCCCTTCCTCATGCCTGGCCCCCGTAGAACCCCATGCGAGAGTCTGTCAGCACTCAGGCGGTGCTTCCCAGCCTCCTGGAGCTGCCATTTCTTCTCTGTCGGGCCCAATCCCCAGGAACTCCCGGTCACCCAGTGGTTCTCAAACACCAGCCTGCAGAAGAATCGCCGTGAAGACTTCAGACACAGCCCCCGGTCTCAGTATCCCAGGCCCCAGCCCTGCCCAGCGCCGCAGCTGCCGAATGCCCCCCAAGGAGGCACGTGTGGCCTGAGGTGGCGCTGCCTGCTGCTCCCGGGAGCACCCAGTGTGGGCCTGGTCCGCTGAGAGCAGGGCGCCGATGCAGCCTCGGTTCCACCTCCTGTCCAGCAGGGACTTGGAGAGAGGGCCACACAAAGGCCACACTGGGTCCTCCGGAAACCGCATTCTAAGGCAGGCCTGAGACATCAGGGATGAAAGGAGGAAGCACCTGGGCACATGGGCTCCGGGAACCTCAGGCGACCAGGCCCAGGCTCTTGTGAATCTCGGGGCTCCAGGGAGGTTGGGTGCAAAAGTCTTAGGCCGCAGGGTGGCTCTGCGAAAAGCCTGGTGAGCCAGGTGGGGCTACTGCGCCAAAGCCCCCATCAGAAGCGTCCCACCCATGAGACTGGCCGAGGGCTCCGCTGTGCCCAGGGCAGCCTGGTGGAGTCAGGGCAGCCGGGCTCCCCTTCTGCTTCCCTCTGCCCCCCAGGGGGGAAGCCCAGGAATCTGCACGCTTAGCCACTCCCTGCCCAGGTCCAGTCCACCATCTGAGAGGCCACCTGTCCCTGAACGAAAATGCAGGCCCGGGGTCAGGCAGGCGGCCAGCTCTCGGGGCTGGGCTGGGGGAGGGTCCCGGGTTCTCTGGGACAAGTGAACAGCCTGAGACATGGGTGTCTCTCCAGTCGATGAGTCTGCCCCATTTTCCTCTACGTGTGTTTTAGCCAGGCATGGGCCGGGTACGACAAGCAGCAGATAAGGAAGTCAAACCAGCCTGAGAGGAGGGCTCGGGGACTGGGTCTCTCAGGATGGGGAGACCATGGGCAAGGTGTGCAGGGAAAGTCTATCTGGGGAGGAGGGAACTGTCAGCGGGGCTGGACAGAAGGAAGGGGAATGGGGAAGGGGCTGCTGCATGGTGGAGGGACCAGGCAGGGGCATGTGATTGAGGCTCAGCTGTAGCCGGAGGCCGCATGCTTAGGAGGGTTCATCACCTGGGGTGGGCATGTGTGCCGGCGGCACCGGTCATCCACCATTACGGGGGGCTCTGAGCCAGCCCAGAAGGCACACAGGGGGTCACACAGAGAGCACCCTGCACCCCAGGGAGGAGCAGGGGCCAAGAGAAACGGTGGGGGAGCCATCCCTTCTGCCTTCCTAGTCCCGCCCAAGGAGGGCCTGATGAGAAAGGAAACAGAAGAACTATCCGCTCGCCGGTGCTCCAGGGAGCAGCCCTTGGCACGCCTCGCTCAGCACTGTGAACCCAAATGGTTCCGCTGGTTTCCAGATGAGCTTCAAAGCGCTTAACCAGTCCCTGCTGCATTAGGCCCTCTTCCTTCCTCTTCCTTCCTCTTCATCGCCTCCAACTGCTGCTGTAAGACAAAGGCCCATAATTTTTAACGAGGCCCTTCCTGAAGGCCGCTGCCATCTGTTGAGACCAGATATAAGCCATCTGGGCTGTTTAGAATTTTGTTATTTTTGGTAAATGCCACCTAGGCAGGGTGCTGAGAGCTCTAGGTCTCTGTCTCTGATCACCCTTATCCCCGTCTGTAAGCCTGTACTTACCTGGCTGTGTTAATCCTGATGCCCTCCCTGCTGGACTGGTGGCACCGTGGAAATGGGGACCAGGTCTGTGTCCTCTTTGCATACCAGGACTTCACATGGTGTCTGGTTCAAAGGGAGGCCCCGAATTTGCTGGCTGAGTATTTATAACAGCTATTTTGGCACTGTATCAATTGTTGTGCTGTTCCGAAAGAACAAAATACTAGGCGGGAAGGAGAATAACTCTGAACAATAGTGACGACCATTTATTGAGCACCTAATATTTCTAGTCCCTTCAACAACTTTCCAGGAAGACAGCATTTTCCCACCGCGCACTCGAGCCAGAACTTGGAGCCTTGGACTGACTTTCCCAGGGAGCCAAGCTGCCATTCCACCCCAGAACACTCTGGTTCCACAGTCCCAGCTCTTCCCGTGACCCCGTCGCGTCTCGCATTGCCCCTGCCCCAGGTGCTGAGAGCAGACACAACCAAAGTCTTGTTTTTTCTGGGTGATTTATAAATATTAGCTACACATCCAGGTGTGCTCTCCTTTGCTGACCTTGTAAACATTTCCTTCCTTTGTGCCATGGTCCTGTGTGGAGCAGCTGCTGGAGACATGTATGGTGCAGGCTGGTCAGGGAAGACCAGGGAGCAGCGGCCTGGGGCGAAGCCTGCCTCTGACGCTGTGTGAAGGGGAAAACCACAGACCCAACGCACATCATGTAGAGCCCAGGGGCTGCGAATGCGTTCTGCCGGCAGGACAGAGTCGGAAGGAGCCGAGAGAACAGTCCACAGGTGGACAGTGGACTCTCGCCTCCTTTGGGAGCTGCAAGTTATGGATGTTCCTCTAAGGAACTTCTGTGGGACTAGCCTGGTAGCTCGCTCAGCTGACAAGGTGTCTTTCAGAGAACTGTCTCTCTCTGTGCTTCGGAGTTCCTCTGTCCAAAACTGCTTTTTCATTTTCTGTGCATGTTGATGTCATGTGGCACAGGGAAGGCTGTAAGGCAGACCCAGCAAGAGCTGCAGGAGCTTGAACAAGGGTCTCTTAGGATGGGGGTGGGAGGGAAAGGGGGACAGGACGGTGGGCACGTCCACAGAGCAGGGGTAGCTGGGACCCCATGGCCGCTTGCCAGCTGAATGATTTTCAGGAAGCCACTTAGCCTCTCTGTGCCTCAATTTTCTCATCTAGAAATCGGGGCTAATTATAGGACTTGACTTCAGGGGATTGTTGTCAGTGTAAATGCTGTCATCCTTTATTATCATCTCTAACCGGATCATTAGCTGCTTTGTGGAAGGCGCTTGCCTTGCTAAACTAAATCTCAGCTGGCCTTTGGTCCTGCCTCCTTCACACAGACACAGTTCATGGCCATGGCATAATCTCTGCTTGCTGCTTGCAGGCTCCCATCCTTATCTAAACACTCAGAAGGCACCAGGTTTTGGCATCAAGTCCATACCAACTCAGAACTGAGAGTGTAAACAGAGTTAAAAAAAAAAAAAAAGAAAAAAAGGTGTTCTTTTTTTTTTTCATTTTCATGGCAGTAGTACCTTAAACTTCTATCACCTCTCTTTGATTTTTGGCACTGTAATATCTGGCTTTCTAGCTAAGTGTCTCTCTGTCCCAGCACATAACATTAATGCTTGGCAAATAATAGGTATGCCATGAATGTTGAGTAAATGACTGTGAAATCTTCTAATAATGTCTCTGAAAGCTCAATTCAGGTCTAATATAGCCCTGAAGTGTGTGAAATCTGTGCTGATTTGGATCAGCTTCCAAGTGAGAGCTAAATTCTTTAACATGCTGTAAAGAGCACCTTACCAATTGGCCACCTCCTCAACCCCACTCCTGCTTTCAGGCCCACCACATTTTTTAATCATTCCAAGCAGTCCATGGTTTATTCACAGCTCTGGGACTTTCTATTTGCTGTCCCTCTTCTCTTTTAGGCATGGTCAACTCCTATAGAGCCTTCAAAACCCAGCTTAAATGACTCCTCCTCAGGGATACCTCACCAAGGCATCACAGCTCCCTTCTCTGGGCCCCCTCATTACCCTGTCCAGCACACCAGTTAAGAGACCTGGCTCTGGAGCCATCTAAGGACTGAGCTAAACTCCCAGCTTTGCCACTTATAAACTGCTGAGACCTGGGGCAAGTTACATGGTTGTCTAAACTTCAGGTTTCCTCCTCTGCTAACCAACACCAATCATGGCCCCCAAGGTTTGGGATGAATTGTAACCCGCCTAACAGATGCTCAAGACCAGGAGATGGTCTGGGTCCTTCTATTACAGCCCCTGACAACTCTGTGAGTCGTGTCAGACTCGCAGGCCAGCCCTCCTATAAAACCCTAGATGAGATCCACAGGGTCTCCCCTTCTTCAGTACGCCTGGCAGTGAGCACGCTCATTTGCACATGGAGGGTGCGCGATGCATCCTTGCTGAGTGTCTGCGTGCCTGTGTGCAGTTGCGAATGATGCCTCTTGGCCATTTGGTTCCCTAGAGTGCCCGGGAGGAGCTGCGGCGCCCTGCAGTGGCCGGGGCAGCTGTGCCGAAGGCATGGAAGGAAGCGGGCGCTGCATCTGCCAAGTAAGTTCAGAAACAACATCTCCTCCCTCTCTCTGCTTCCTCCCTTCTTACTGTTATCTCCTTAAACACACACACATGCACACACGAGCATGCGCACACAGTGACGTTCTAAGACAGAACTGTACTAGTGAAAAGAGTCTGCCATCCACAACAAATTGGCCAATTCAGAGCTGAGGGCCTTTGGACAGTTAGCTGCGCAGCCGTGAGCATGTCCATCTGAGCAGGTTTGCTAATAGTACCAATGCATCAGTGCTTGCTGAAAATGTGAAAGGGGATCACACATGTGAAAATACCTTGTGAGACTGTGCAGGGCTGCAGATATTGTTTTGTTGCTACCGACAAACCTCTGCCGGCAGACTCCCCTTCGGTGCTGACCGCAGCAGCTTCCGTGACCACCGGCTCGGCCATTTGAAGAATTTCTTTGTTATCCTACAAAGGCAATATTTTCCAAGTTTCAGGACTTAGATGATTTAGATCAAAGAAATCCTTCCAAAATGGATTGAGCTCAGCTGAACATCAGTATTGCAAAACTGAAGTTTCTGTTTCACCCTGGGGGACGCTTTGGATACAGCCGTCTACCTTTGGACCGCCAGAGCATCTTTCCTCAGCAGAGCTCTAGACCCTCAGTGAAAAATGGCACAGGAATCAGTGTGCACAGTAGAACCCCAAAACAGGGAATAAAGGGAGAATCAGAAATCAGGAGCCTCAGGAAAGACCCAGAGGGCAGGCATATGTAAGCAACGAGGGCTGCCCGTGAGCTTGTGGGTGCACACGCCCTCCCATCTAACCTCACCTGCATGGGATGTTTTGCAGGAAGGATTTGGTGGAGTGGCCTGCGAAGCCTGTGCTGATGACAACTTATTTGGGCCAAGCTGCTCGGGAGGTATGTCTGATTTTTGTGTAATCCATATATTTGAGGGTTAGAAAGCAAATATGGTTTATACAACTAAAGACCCCAGACACAGCCTTGGAGGAGAACATTGAATGGTTGTAAATAACCATGTCTACACAGGCAAAAAAACAAAAGTGGACAACTAATCTGATGAAATGCAATACTTGATAAGAGAACGCCTTTTGTGTTTAGACAGTCTTTGGTTTTGACCATGTAAAAGGGAGAAAGGAGGTGGTTTAAAAATCTAAATTTTTAAGCAAACTGGAAACTTAACCTGAGACCTGAGACAAAGCCCTCCAAGCTCTAGGTGCCCATACAACTTTCTGTGAGGATGGAAAATCCCACTTTCACACTGCCCAGCACAGTAGCCATTAGCCATGAGTCACTACCAAACACTGGAAATGCAGTTAGTGCAATTGAGGAACCGAATCTGAAATTGTATTTAATGTTACTTAATTTAAACTTAAATATCCATGTACATCTAGTGGCTACCATATCAGACAATGCACAGCTCTAGGACACAATAGTCAAGGGAACAGGCTTGGAAATCAGACTGGCCTGAGTCTGAAGCCAACTCCAGCTGCCCTGTGACTTAGGCAGGTATCAGCTCCCTAAGTCTTCCTCATTTGTAGAATAGAGACAATAATGTCTGCCTCTCAGCAGCCCATCCCCAGCACTCAGTCAAAGAAAGCAAGCATTAAGCAAGGACAAAAACAATTCAACGGTAATTGTTTTTGTCATCTATGAATGAAGGAATAAGAAACGGCACAATGGTGGCTGGTCATACCCAGGAGCAAGGACAGAGGGAACTTGCAAATTTTTCAGCCAGGCATCCACTGGGTGCCAGTATTGTTTCATCCAAATGAGATGGGACAATTTTGCCTCGAAGTAGGGCAGCTCTATTTGCTGCGGTTTATTTTTAACACTGACATTCACCTGCTGTGGGAACATTCTTCCACCAGACTGTTTTTCAGTTTGGAGATGATTTAAAGCTGCAGCAGCCGAGGGTTTTCACTTCTCCTTCCACAGGCCCTAGCCTGCACGCTGCCTCGCTCCCAGTAGAAAGCACCATAGTCAGGGCATAATGCAAAGCCCTCACCCCTGTCTCTAACATGGCCCCCCAAAGCAATCCCACAACCATATATGGTTAATAACAGTGGCTAGCATTTGCTGAGCTCTTACTGCGTGCCAGGTGGTGTGCAAAGCACCTTCAAAGGCATGATCTATTTGGACCCTCACAACCACTCTTCAGGCACAGGTTCTTGTCTTATGCCCGAAGAGAGAGAGGCTGCCCGAGGTCATGCGGCTCTTACAGGACAGAGGCAGGATTTGCCCCCAGCTCTGACTCCAGAGCCCACTGCAGTGTTCTCCTTTGGGTCAGTATCTCCCATACATTAGATTCCTGACAGGTAATGAGGACGCAGGGAGGAAAGAGATGAGTCCCCAGGCTGGACGAGCCGTTGCTGCGGGCATCATCCATCGTGATGCAGTGCGCGCAGCCTGTGCAGGATACCCAAGGGACACAGCAGAGAAGCAGATCGCCCTGCCAGGGGTGGCACACGCCGTCCCTGCTGGGCCCGGTGGCCGTGGCTTGGGCAGCTTTAAAGTCACATGCCCCAGTGGTGCGTATGCCTCCAGAGGCGTGCTGAGGCTGGGTCACCATGTACCAAAGGGCTCGTTACACATCTGGGGGCCCCTGCCACTTCCTTCTCCTTCCCAAGGATTTTTCTTGGCCACAGCTGATGGTCCTGCAATGCAGTGTCAGAGCGTCTGAAAACTGTCACTTAATGCCAGGTCACTTAATACGCCGGGGCCTTCAGTCCACCCCACACAGCCAGGAGGGAGCCCTATAAAAAGGAGGACCCTTGCAGTTAGCATTGGTTTTGGTGCCCAGGCTGCTGTAACAACGCCCCAGGATGATCCAAAGGGCCTTCTAAGTGGAAGAGGAACGGCGAGGCAAGGAACCCCAGACCCGGCACAGGAGAAGGATGTTCCCAGCTTCGGGAGGGAGGAGCAGGGCATGAGCCAGTAACTGTCAGCAGTGTCTACAAGGACGCAGCTTCTCCCCTGCAGCCTCCAGAAGGAACACAGCCCTGCCGACACCTCGGCATTGCCCACCGAGACCCATTTCAGACACCCGACCACACTGGGGGTATTGGAAGGTACGAAGTTGGAGGATTTGTTGTAGCAGCAGCGGGAAGCTAATAGAACATGCTTCACAGTGGGCTGCTCGGAGGCACCGGGGCCCAGCCTGACAGTAAATCTTGCTACATCACAGCCACAGACTTGATGCTAAGAGCTAACCATTTATTTCAAAATACCCTGCATGGGCAGCCCTGAAATGGTCTGTTATTGGGCTGAAAGTCACCTATTTCAAGCTATAAAACATGGCATGGTTATTCTCCACCCTTTTGATTTTCTTTTTTCTCCTTGCCTTGCTCCATCACTCAGGAAGTAGCATTTATTTGCGTAGATTCCTGCTACCAGTCATGACCGAGTCAGTGGCAGCTTGTCTTTTTAAACATGGCAGGAACATATAAGTAAAGCATCCAGTTAATTCTCCTGTTGGGGATCCAAAAGGCAGTGACTAATTCAAAAGAAAAGGAATGACCCCGGGGTACCTGATCCACCAGGTATGCGCTCCGCACCTGTCTCATTTAACTCAGAAGAAAGCCCGTGAGGTGGGCACCACTATCCACATTTTACACATAAGGAAACTAGAGCTAATAAAGGAGGATGAAGCCCAGATTCAAATGAGGGTCTCTCTGACTTCAAATTCATGGTTTTCCCACCTCATCATTCAGATTTTCAGTAAAGACTATCTGTGAATATTACCCTTTTAGAATCCTAAGAAGAAGTCTGTATCAGGTAATAGAAACCCCCGTTTTCTGTCTGCAGTGTGCACCTGTGTACACGGAGTGTGCAACAGCGGCATAGATGGCGATGGAACCTGTGAGTGCTACTCTGCCTACACTGGCCCCAACTGCGACAAGCGTGAGTCTCACTATTTTCCTTAATGCCATACAACGTCTGCAAGGCAAAGATGCATGTATTTTATTTTCATGAACTGGTACTTTCCATAGGCAAGTTACCATGGATTGCTTCACTGAAAGGAAACCAGAAAGAGAAGGAAGGAGAGGAGAAAGGGTAGGGGAGGAGAGTGGAGGGGAGGACATAGTGCTGAAGCGTGGGGAGTCACAGAAGGTTTGAGAGCAGTGCAGGGGTGGCACGGCTGTCCTGTAGGACAGCTAAGCTAGGGCAGCATGGAGGGGAGAATGGAGCAGGAGGGGTTGGGGGTTGGGTAGCCAGGTGAGCCATTGCAACCGGTCAGTCACCTAGTGGGTGAGCTAAGGCGTGTGCTCAATTACGATCCTCAATGTCAGAACACAGTGTAACCCCAAGAGAGAAGAAGCAGAGGCTCACCCGGCCAAGTGACACAGCAAAGCTCACAAAGCTCATGAGGGTAGAACTGGGACTCGAGTAGTTTGATTCAATGGGAAAGTCTGTAAACAATGTACCACACCAGGTCCAAGCAGGACACAGGAGCTGCACAGTGAGTTAAACCGGGACGTTTAATATAAAGAATTACTTATCTACACAGGAGAGCAGGTATAAAAAGGCAAAGAGAACAGTCAGGGGCGCCCCAGGGCTGAGAGCACGGCTAAGGAAGGGCAAGGTTGGAAGGGGTGGCCTCCACAGCGCGGGGTGCGGACCTTGAGGGGAGATGTGACAGAAGCCCACGGGGTGTGGAGAGTCACTGGTTTGCCCAGGCCAGGTCGGACCGGGGGCAAATGGGTGAGCCGAGGCTGGGGACCAGTGCCCGGGCACCGTGTCCCTATGGGGGGCAGCGAGGGCAGGGCACTCTGGGGCCTCGTGGTGCCCTCATGCCACACCCGGGTGGACCTGCCCAGCGGACGCACAACCCCTGGGGCCCAGAAGAGAAGCCCTTCTACCTGAAGGTCCTGCAACGCCCGGAACCGCCGGGCTGCGGCCTCACCACGGAATAGACATCCCTACAGTCCAGGCCGTCACACACCCACGGCCGGGAGCACAGATTTAGAACTGAGCGGCGCAAACACGAAGAGCTTGGTCATTTTGCCTTTGGATTGAGCCCCACTCACCCTCTGGTCCGTAAGATGAAGGGATTGGACGAGTTTCAGATTCAACCAATACAAACTCACGTTACTGGGTGTCGTCGAGGCGAGGCGAGCAGCGGTGCACCGAGGGTGAATAAAGCACGCCTTTGCCTCCCCCTGGAGGGAACAGACGACCAATTCAGGTCTACACCAGAATGGAGTAAATGCCTTAACCATGATGCAGACAGGAGCCTCTTCCAGCACCTGGCGTGCGGCTCTCCATCTGGAAAACACTTTTTTCCCCTATACCTGTTATTAAAGACTATCAGAAGCAGTTTCTGCCAGCCTTATGGCATAATCTGGTCCACAGGGAACGTGATGCCCTTTCCATCCCACATGGTATCACGCTGGTCCATTGTATTGATATGATGTTAATTGGATCTGTGAGCAGGAAGGAACCACTACTCTGGACATATTGGTGAGACGTTTGCCAAAGGATGGGAAAGAAATCCCACAATGTAGGAGACTTCCAACGCAGTAAAATGTCACATGTTCTGGGACACATCCAGATACCCCTCCTGAAGCAAAGAACATGTTGCTGCATCTAGCCACTCCTGACACTGGAGACACAATGTCTCGTGGGCCTTTTTTTTATCTTGGAGGGAACATATATTTCATTTGGGCGTGTTAATCCAGAACGTTTACTGAGTAACCAAAAAAGCTGCCAGTACTGAGTGAGGGGCAGCACGAAAGAAGGCTCTGCAACAAGTTCAAGCTGACGTTCGAACTACACTGTCACTTGGGCCATAGGACCCAGCAGGTCTGCTGTGTGTGAAGTGTGAGTGTGGATCCGAATGCTGTTTGGGGCCTCTGGTGTCAGGGAGTCACAGCGTGCACACACAGGAGGCTGAAGCAAGGGCCTGTCAGCCTCTGCAGACAGCTCCTCTTCTTTGGATTAAAATCCCTTGGCTTGTTGCTGGGCCTTCGGACATCGTATCATGCAACGTGAGTTCCCATCATGAACTGGATGTCGTTTGACCCACCAAATTAAAAATGTGGGCGTGCACAGCAGCGCTGCCTGCCAAATGGAAAAGCAAATACGAGGTCAGGCTTGAGCAGGTCCAGAAGGCAAAGGAAGCTGCATGACGAAGTAGCTCAAGATGCCTGGGGCCCTACTCCTGACACATTACTTCTCCTTTTCACCCACCTCCATGGTCTCGGGGACAGTTCCTGTGACCAGCAGACATAGGAAGCAAAAGCCCAGGCCTGGAGACTTCTGCACAGTCTGCAGACACCACCCGATCGTGGACAGCTGCAGCACTGCAGCTGTCTGGGACATGCCTGAAGCTCAGCAGGGAAGGGGAATCCTCCCGTGGGCAGGACTCTGAGCAGTGTATCTGGTTGTCCATGCAGCTGGAGGGAAAGGTTGCCGGAACTGAGGCCTACAATGACCTAGAGCCTGTGGCTGATGGTTTAGCTGCACGGTCAGAGCCTTGCCAAGGATACGATTAAAAAATTGACCCATCAGTCCTGGAGAGGTAAGGGGCTAGACCTCTTCCAACAGGCGAACCTAAAGGTGTTCGCACCCCAGGCGATCTTGGCAGAGAAGAATTTTAAAAACCAGCGGATAGGGGAACCCCTTCTGTGGATACCGGCCAGCTTCCTTCTCCAGCCATCCCTGTCACTGCCCAGTGGAGTGGTGGACAAAGGCCCTCGCTAGAGAGGGGACCCCCAGGAACTCACCTAATGAAAAATTAATTCCACTGGGTCAAAAGATGAACAGACTGTGAGGAAAGTATTTACAAGTCACATAGCAGAGGACTTTATAGTAACACAAAGTCCACAAGCTCAAATTTCTTTAAATGGACCCAGCAGCAGCTAGCTCTCAAAAGAAAGGAAAATGGACCAATAAACAGAGAAAAGGTGCTGAACTGCACTAGTTATCACAAAAATGCAAACTGAAGCAATAATGAGGTAGCATTTAGAGATTTGGAGCTTTTGTTATTGTTTTTGTTTAATTTGAATTTTTTTTGCCACCATGTTACACAGATTGAAAAGACATAATATCCAGCTAACTAGCATGGGTGTGAGAAAAGTGGTAGTGCTGTCAGTGGGGCTGTGAATTGCTACAAGCTTTGGGGAAAATACATTAAATTTAAAGATATGATTATAGTTTGCAGCTGAGGCTCCTGAACTATGAATTTATCCCAGGAGAAGGAAAGGGTAGGCACCAGTAGTTAAGAATATATATGCAAACTTAATGTCATGCCCAGGTACATCCCAGAGTATGCTGGGCAGATAATTTAAAAGTATAGGCAAAGTCCCTTGAGGGATGGAAGAAAAAATACAGATCTATTAAACTTTCCCACCTGGGAAACCCCAGATACTGTCTCAGACACTAGGGACTGCCCAGTAAACAGACCCAGCGTTTGACCTTCAGGCTTGCTCATATGAAACATTCCTGTAGTGGAGAAGCTGAACCTAACTACAGTTATGCGTTAGAGTTACTTCCAGAGAGCCTCCCTTGTTGCTCAGATGTGGCCCTGTCTCTCTCTAAGACCAACTCTGCGAGGAAAACCATTACCCTCCCCCCTTTATGGCATGTGATGTCCAGGGATGAACCTGGCCCTGGCCCCATGGGATTGACAGTGCCTTTCTGACCAGAAAGGAGAAAAGAAATGTAACAAAATAAGTTATCAGTAGCTAAAAGAGTTCAAATAGAATCAAGAGGCTCCTCTGGAGGCTCCTCTGGCACAAGCCTCAGCTAGACATTGCTAATGGACACGATTTGCTAAACCCTAACCAACTACATTCCTGTTGACCCTAAAGAATGCCCAGGGCTCTGCCTGAGATTCTACAAAAGTTGACCATACTAAGTTTATTTGTCAGAAACCTAAAACCTTCAGACAGTTCTGAGGCCAAATAAGCCCCGAAACCCAGAGGCGCCAGTCTCTCCAAGAGTTCCATCCCTCACCCCATAGCTCTGACACCCCTTTCCAACATAAAAAATAGGCATAACCCAAATATCCCTAAAGATTGGGAGAAGGATTAAAGGAGAAAGAGGCATTATACAGAGAAGATAGAATTTAACAAATGAGTTCTATGACTGCTGGGTCATTAGACTGATATTTCTTTTTAGTCTCCAATGTCTTGGAGCAACTAGAAGGAAAAACTTGAAGTTGTGGAACTATAACCCATACCAAACTTTGAAATCCATTCTACAACTATTTGTTAAAATGTACTTTGAAAATTATCACATTTTTGTATATACATTATATTTCACAATGAAAAAGAATATCTATACAAAGAAGTTCATTGAAGTATTGTTTGTAAGGGAAAAAACCTGAAACAATTTGGCTCTCCATCAGTGAAAATGGTTGAATAACTCATGCTGCATCCTAAATTGGGTCGGATAATGCAAGCGGATCCCAAACTGGGCACCAAATTTCCCCAGGAACCACACCCAACTCACAGGGCTGCTGGAGGATACTTTAAACATTGGGGGAAGCACAGGAGTGCATCAGACACTGTGCAAACTGCTAGCTTGAGTTAGTTCACAATCTCATCATTAGACTCCCTATATTCCTTTCACTGACGTCATGTATTTGCAAAGCTGAATTTTTAGTGGTTGCTGTGATTAAAATCAAGTACTGTGCTAAAATCACTGTGACAGAAATAAGGGTGGCAGTTTCCAGTCTGGTTCCGAGGCTGGAGACGTTGTGCAGTGCCCAGCATGGATACACATCTCCTTAGTAATTAACTGTGGTTAAAAATGAGATTAAAATATTTTTTCTTTCCATTAACTGTATTACTTTTTCAAATGACCACTAAGTTGTCATGACATAAACACTCACTGAATCCTTTGGTTCCAACCACTTAACAAATGGTCCATCAGGAAGTTCTTTTAACCTAAGAATGCTATGAAAAAAAATGACTGAGACACTTAGGGTTCCACGACCTGAGAAAGTTGGGGAGCCTCTGGCTAAACAGAGCAGAGGTTTATCTCTCGTTGTCGTGGTGTTCCTGCCAGCACCAGCCCCCAGCGCACGGGGATGAGAGGCCCAGCTGTTCCCGTCGTGTGGCTGTGCCACCCTCCAGGGCCCCAGGGCACTCTCCCTCCGCCGGAAGCTGAAAACGAGGCATGAAACTGAAACGCCCACTCAGAATTCCATCTCTGTGCGCTGGTCACAAACCGCATCTGGACACAGAAGGGGGTGAGAATGTGTGATCCCAGGGCCAGCCGCTGCAGCCCCCATACTGCCTCATGAAAAGGCCTCGGGAGGGCACATTCGCCATGAAGTTAGGGCCAATGGCCACCACTGGGAGATGGTTCTCCACGGCTTCTCACGTCCTTACACATCTTGAGGGCAAAGATACCAACTGCCTTTTTCCCAGCCATTTTCTCAAGGACATCTGCAGAGCAAACAAACTCAGAAAATAGAGATACATCTTACCCCAGGAGCAAAGGGCAGGCATACTTACTGCCTGGGTCAGTGGTCAATGAGTTGCCGTGTCTCCAAATCTACCCTCTTGGTCTACCCCATGAAAACTGGGCTTTGTGGATACTCTCCTGTGCCAGGAGCATCTGCAAAGCTTTGTTAGTCGAGGCCGCTAGAGGGACAGTGGAGGAGGAAGAGGTAGTCACCCCTACCAGGATTCTGAAAAACACGCATGCTGGCTTCCAGGGCTCGGCTCTCTGCGGCCTCCAGCACGCATGCTTTGTCCATTGCCTGACTCAGGCAGGGTCACCCCAACAGTGCCCCAATAGCACAGGCCTGTGCCCAGCCCCAGCTGCTGCTCCCCCCAGCAGCCCACTGCCGTGCATGCAGGGAGCGGGCCACCCGCCTGCCTGCCCTGGTCGCCGAAAACACCCAGCCCGAGCACCCCTCACGCAGGCGCGCTGGGGGACGCACTCGCAGCCTGGCTCTTGCCTTTGCGCAGAGGAATGGACCGTCCTCCATCTCTGACTCGGGGTCTCATGTCTGCTACCAGTGTCAGGGCTTGAATCACGAACCCCACAGAAGACACGTTCAAGTCTTAATCAGCGTCCCAGTGGCTAACCCATCTGTAAATAGGACCTTTGCAGAGATTGCAAGTTAAGCCGCAAGCTCATTTGTGAATAGGATCTTCAAGCATCTTAGAGGCGTCCAGCTGAGCCAGGATGGGCCTTAATCCACATCTGGGGTCCTTATAAGCCAAGGGAATTGGGAGCCACTCAGTGGGTAGAGGCCAGAGGTCAGCAGAAAACGGAGGAGCAGACACAGGAGGGACAGGGGTTGGCCGCAGAGCCAGACTGCAGGAGGAAGCCAGCCGTGCCCACAGCGTGATGCTGAGCTTCCCTCCAGAGCAGGGAGACAGCACACTCCTGTTGTTGGGGCCAGCCCACGCTGAGGTCTTGTCCTAGCCACCCTGGCACTTAGACAGCAGCAACCGTGCAACTGCGTCAGCCTGACCTCGTGAGCTCTGCACGTGGGGTGAAACCTCATACCCTGCGCCGTCGTTGGCAGCCACCGACGTCACACCTAGAAAATGTGCAGTTACTAGAGACAGGGCAGGTCACTGAAGACTTCACAGTATACCGTTAAATTAAACATCGAGTTGTTAAATATTTGATCAGGATTCCTTTTTTTAATCATAGACAAATTCGTAATGAACATGTTTGTTGCTAACATTACTTTGGGAGAATTAAAGAGCAAAAATAAGAAAAAAATAACTTTATACATTGTGTATATTTTGAGTTGTTATGAGTTTTGTATTACTTTTGGAATAAAAGGAAATAGTGCAACGGTTGGGTTATTTAGAAGCTGGTTATTCAACTAATGCCACTCCCTTAACGATATTCCTTTGCAGCTCTCCCCGAGTGTGCGTCGTTACTCTGCCCCGAAAATTCCAGGTGCTCACCTTCCAGGGAAGACGAAACCAAGCTGGAGTGCAGGTGCCTTCCCGGTTTCAAAGGCGATGGTGAACACTGCGAGTGTGAGTAGAACATAGGTCCTGCGGGTTTTTATTAATTAGTGAGGTGTGTTAAATATAACGGGGAAAAAATAACCTCACAGCCTTCCTACTGTCATACAACCACCATTTCTATTTCTCTCCATGTAGGTGAGTGAAATATATTAAAAGCACCAAGCAAGTGCTCATTGTGTGGCAGCTGTTCAGTGAATATCAATTCCTCCTTCTATTACCAAAGCACATACACAGAATTTTACACGTTTTCATAACAGCTTAATCAATGTTGGCATCAAGTTTAATGCTTTGCCCCCCTTTTCCTGCTTATTCACTTTATGAGGGGCTGAGTTTTGTGCTGGCTAAGAATATGAATTACAGAGCCAGACTGCCTGGTTCAGGTCCCAGATCTGCCTATTACTAACTTCGTGACTTTGGACTCATTCTTTAACCTTCCTCTGCCTCAGTTTCCCTGTCCATCAAATGGGGATAGTAAGTACCTACCTTGAAAGGTTGTTGTCCTGGATTCAGTTCCCTGTGCCTGCCCATGCAAAAAAAAAAAAAAAGAGGTTGTCATAAGGATGAAATGAGTTAACATATGGCAAGACGGAGCCCAATGCGTGCTATACACTCTGTGAGCTTCAGTGACCTCTTTCATGCTATTTCATATGTAATTCACAAAGAATGTGGTATATTAATATGTCAACGTGATATTGGCCATTATAATTTCTGGTGGCCGTAGGTAAATCTCTTTGAAAGGGTGGTCACATAGGGTAAGACGAGATGCTTCTTTGCGTGTGTGACTTTGGTTCAGTTTTCTTCTCCATTCCAAGGTGTGGTAACTGCCTCTTCTTCTATCATTGCCTCTCAAGCCATCAACCCATGTTTGCAAAGTATCTGCCACCCCCATGCTCGTTGCACATACCTGGGACCAAATCGGCACAACTGCACATGCCAGGACGGCTACCAAGGAGACGGCCACATGTGCTTACCCATAGACCCTTGCCAAGTTAACTTTGGAAACTGCCCTACAAGGTCTACGGTGTGCAAATACGATGGACCTGGACAGGTGAGCTGAAGGTGTGCGGTTCTGGTTGTCCAGAAGCAAGGCAACCACCCGAGGTGACCTCGTGTGTGGGTCCTGCCTGCCTTCTGTGACTCCAGCGCTGTTCTCGGCTTCTCCTCCTGCCATCCTGACCCTCCCTGTGCCCATGTCCATCCTCCAAGCACAAACCCTGAGTCAAAACTGCCCTGGGTCCTCTTCTGTCACAGCCTCAGAAAGTCGCTGACAAAATATGAAAATAATTCAAAATTAAGTACAAAGTTAGCTATTAACTGTGTCTTGGGTTAAAATAACTTTCCGCCATCACCCTCCATTCTCTCTGGTGTCCTTTCAAGTTAAGAGGGGATTCTTAGAGCCAAATTACCCCAGCCCAAAGCCCTGCAGGAGTCCAGAGAAGTACTGGGCAGCAGTGACCGGCGGCAGAGACGGTGTCCCCCTAGCTCATGGGTGACAGGGCTGCTCCCCCACACCCAGGGAGCAATCAGCCCAGTCAGGAGGCGTCTGGGCTGCATCAGGGGATGCAGTGTGGGGGTCCCTCCCTGAGGGTCCCACATCTCTAGCAGGTGCTGAGTGTGTCCCGGCTGCACACCTCGTCTTCAGGGACAGGGTGACTGTCCCCTCTGCACGGGCAGAAGGGAGGGCTTTGGTGTCTGGTCCGCACATAGCGTGTGTCCCGGAGGCCGAGGGGCACAGTGACGGGAATGTGCTGGCGTCAGGAGTCCACCCGAACTCTCCTCTGAGGACAAGGGGTCTGTCACGCGGCACTCCCGCCGTCGGTCCCCGAGGCCCACAGAGGAACTCAAGAAGCTGAATCCCCACGCTGTGCACGGGGCCCTTGCTGGGAAAGGCCATGCTGGGCCCTGAGTGCCAGGACCTTGGGGATGAGGCTAAAACCATGTTCTGTCTTTTTAAAATGGGTCCAAAGGCAGAATTCCAAGGCATAGAAAACCTCTGCTGTTCTGGGGCCTGGTTCCGTGGCCTCAGTACTGTAGCAACAGGATCCAGTGGTTCCCTGTCGGGTCGACCCTGTGCGCTGTTGGGGGCTTAGCTGCTTCCTGGCCACTTGCCACCAGGTGCCAGAACTGCTGCGTCCTGTCCAGCTGTAACAACCCAGCATGTCCTCTGACGCAACCCGATGGCCCCGGGCAAACCCTGTTGGTGGGAACCCCTGTTCTAGAGCAATAATTCCTCCCTCTGAACCCCAGCTGCTGCTCACCTGTAGACAACCTAAAACTGGGAAACACGGAGTCAGGGAGGCCGACAAGCGCACGACCTTCCCAGTGGGTGGGATGGGTAAATATGAAGTCCACTTCCACGGCTAAGGACAAACCCACACGTCAGACCTACTCCGAGTTAGTTTTTGTGGCACAATAAAAATATGGACTGAAGAGGAGTATACATAGCTTAGCTGCCTAACGAGAACCTTCTTCTCTCTCCCTGTTTCCCGCAGTCTCACTGCGAATGTCGCGAACACTTCCACAACTTTGTGCCTGGCGTGGGGTGCAGGGTGACCAACGTCTGCCAGCCAAAGAAGCCATGCCATGAGAAGGCGAATTGCACCACCGTCGCTCCAGGCCAAGCTAAGTAAGTGCTCCCCACCGCCGCCTGTTCGGAGCGCTCAGTGCTGGAAGCTCCTCAAAGGGCAGGAAATTGTCGCATTCGGCCTCGCCTCCACCCCAGACCCAGCATCCCACGTGGCGCGCTAAGGAACGGGGTGGGTAAGACAAACCTTTGCTGAATCAAATCACCGAACAGTTATTCCCTTTAAACATCCATGAGAGCCTCTGGGATACTGAGCTGTCCTAGAGGCTGGTTATTCAATGACCAGACTGGGAGAAGGAAACCACTGTCCCTGGGAAAGCAAACGTCTGTCCTGGTGACGGGGTCTGACCATCAGTGAATGGGTCTGTTTCCTCGCCTGGGAGCTGTTACCTGTTAGTGGTGCAGACAAGAGTGGGGCGAGAATGCAAACACGGATGGTGTCCCCGGGACGCCGGGGCTTTACTGTGAGGGAAAACTGAACATTCCTGAGTGCGGCAGAGGCCACTCGTGTGGTCAAGGGGGAGGCGTTGGGAGCCTAGAGACCCGCATTCGGGGCCCAGGTCGGGGGCCGACCCGATGAATGGCCGTGGCTGAGCGGTGCCATCCCTCCTGCTCCGGTTTCTCCATGTGTAAAGCAAGCGCCATAGCATCTCCCTCACAGGGTTCTTAAGACGATGACACGAGCAGGTGCTTCTGAAAGTACTTTGAGAACGGCTGTGCTGACGCTTTGGGTCTTTATGGTGCAGAAACGGGTGGAGAACCCAAGCCTCTGATGTGCACACTGACAGCGCTGTCTCTGTGCCCCACTCTGCTGTTTCTGTCATCGGCATCTGCCTTTCGGTTTGCTGGAGCAGCTGGAATGCAATATACCAGAAGTGAATGGGCTTTTAGAAAGGGGATTTATTAGGTTACACATTTACAGTTCTGAGGCCATGAAAATGTCCAAACTAAGGCACCAACAAGAGGACAGTTTCTCTCAAGAAAGGCTACTTGGTCAGGGTTTCTCTATTGCCCAGAAAGGCACATGGTGACGTCTGCTGTCCTCTCTCCAGGCTTCTGGCCTCAAACAGCTGCTGAGCTCCCTCTGCATTTCCAGACGTCTGCGTCTCAACCTCATCTCTCTGCCCTGTGTCAGCTCTCAGCTCTCGCTCTGGCTTCTGCCTTTCATTCTCTTCATACAGGGCTCCAGTAGAAGGATAAACACCCACCTTGAAGGGGTGGAGACGCATCTCCATGGAAACAAGCTAATCAAGGAGTCCCACCCAAACAAAAGTTCTGCCCCCCTCAAGATTGGGTTTGAGTTAGAAGAACGTGGCTTTTCCGGGTAATAACAGTTTCACACCAGCATACCCTGCAAACCCATCACCCTTAGAGACGAGAGACTGTGTTACGAGAGGACAGTTCTGTGCTTCCTTCCATCTTCTTTAAACTCATTTACAGTTTAGGTGGGGTTGGAATGCATGCGTTTACCCAAATGAGCTTTCTGCTTATTATTTCTGGGCAAATAAGTAAATGTGCCATCACTGTGGGTGGAATGGAAAGAGCTTGGGCCTCGGCACAGCTCGGGTCTAACCCTGCTCCGCGGCTTACCTTAACCTCTCTGAACAGAAGCTTTCTGAGTCTCAGAAGGGGAGGATTGCACCCCCCAGGACTGCGATGGATTAAAGGAGAGTACATTGGCCAAGCCCTGAGCAGAACCCGGCATGTAGAAATCACGCCACATGTGTGACCGCACACGTGAACACACACACATGGCACGCACACAGGCACATCAGCACATGCATGAACAGACATACCTGCTCCTCAATCACTGATCTGGTAGCCCTGAAAACCAAACAAGCCCAATTACACGCTTGGTGCCATGCTCTGAAAAAGTTGCGGTAGAATACTTTAAGTCCCTTCCTTTGTGTTTAAGACAAAATTTATAAATGCAACTGGAGGATCAGAATAAGGGGAGCTGCTGTCAGACTTGTGTTTAGAATGTCAGTGGATCTAACAACGGAAGTTTTTTTTTGGGGGGGTGTCTCCCGCGAACTCCCTCTCCCCTGCAGAAATGCTTTGACTGTCTTTGGCTGACAAGAGGCCAGGATGAAAGGCTGGCTAACTCACACTGATAAAATATGGAGCCATCAGTCCTCAAGTCATTTAGTTCTCCTGGGGTAAAGATTTAGTTTGTTTTTGCTTTCTCAGCATGGCAAGTAGTTTACGCAGAATCATAAAAGTCATATTACAGGGGTGGGCCGCGGTGGCTCAGCGGGCAAAGTGCTTGCCTGCTATGCCGGAGGACCTCGGTTCGATTCCCGGCCCCAGCCCATGTAACAAAAACGGAAAAACAAAATACAATAAAGCAAGAAAATGTTTCCCTTTCTTCCTTCCTTCCTTCCTTCTATCCTTCCTTCCTTCTCTCTGTCTTTCCTTTAAAAAAAAAAAAAAGTCATATTACATTGGTTTCACAACACCACGCAATGCAGAATGGGTGCAGATCTGGGCTCTACCACACACGCCTAGAGTGACCTTGAAAACAGTCCACAGTTCCCTCACCTGTAGAGGGGAATGAGGTAGAACAAGAATATCTCCCTGTGATGAGTAAACACACAAGGCCTTGAGTGAATGTGTGTAAACACGGTTCAAAAACTCTTAGCTCCACTTTGATTATTACTATGAAGTACAAATAGCTTCTTGTCTTTTAATATCATAGCTTTTTTCTATTTTTAACTTAATTGTGCCCTGTGCTTGTTGCATCTCTTTCTTATCCAATATAACTCAGCTAAAAAGGAAGCTGGACCCAACTGAGCAGGCATATTGAAAAACAAGCATGGTGCACAATCGGGTGTGCAAAGGCACCATGAGAAGCTGAGATGTGAGGGCTCTCAGGCCATTCAGACACTGGTAATACGCAGTGCCACGTGAGCCTATACGGCCAAGGTGGCCTCGGGTGCACCATCACCCCAGGAAGGCGTTTCCGTTGTGAATACTCTTCCCCACACCCTGTCTGAGGCAGCCCAGGGCGGCGGGGGGAGAGCACAGGCTGTGCCCCGCGGACACAGGCTCACGTTCCAGCGAGGACCACCAGCCGTGCTTCTAACTATGCAGGGATGAGGGGCGCCCACCGCGGGCAGTACAGCTGGAGGGTCTGGCACAGCCGCCATCTGGCCGCAGGGACATGGGGTCAGCAGGCCCACGGGATGCGCCCCCAGGGCCGAGCCCCTCCCGCGCCACACCCTGGCTGCTCAGGAGCCACCGCCCCCCACCCAATGCTCCAAGCCAGTTCCCAGGCCTGCACAGGGTCTTCCTGGGCCCGTCCTCCGGGGTCTGGCCAAGGGGTGACCATCTGCAGGGTGTGCTGAGCACCGATGAGCAGCCTGCGGTGGCCCCTGTGGGCAGAAGGAGACCAGAGAGCTATCGCCGCCAGCTGCCGCGTGCTCATGCAGGCCCCAGGAGGCCTGAACGCTCGAAATCCAACCTCGAAGTGCCGAGTCCGTGTGCTAAGGTGGGGGATAGAACATACTTCACTTGACAGTTTGTTACCCTCGTGTGAACTCTCTGAACATTTAGACATAATGCACAATGGTATGAGAGGCTCTGCTCGGGCTTTGTCCACACCTTGCAAATCTTAGGGGCAGGCCTGTTGCCTTATATGGGTTACCTGCTTTTCTGAGCCTCAGCTTCATCACCTGTGAAATGGGGATAACCACGTTTGTCATGCTGAAGTTTAAATGAGGGTCTTCTGTGAGCACAGTGCTGGGGTCCCTCCTTTTGCTCACCACTCATGGGCCGGGTCCTGTGGGCTCCCCCCTCGCAGCACTGCCTCAGTGCAGGGCCTCACGCCCTGCGGACCCCTCTGCCACCCTCTTTGCCTCTCTCTGAGACCTCATCCCCCACAGCAATCTTTCTAAAGCATACATTTGGGCAAGCATTTCCTTGCTTTGCATCCTTTGCTGGGTCCTCATAGCTGCGGGGCAGGAATTGCACCTTCTCTGCATGGCCTGCAGCTTCCAGCTTGATCAGGCCGCAGATCACCTGCACGGTTCCCTCAAACATGCCTCTGTCTAGCTCTGCTGACCCGCTTGTCGCTCCTCGGGCCTGCCAAGGGGTTGCCTCCTCCGTGCCCCCGCACGCGCAGCCTGCCGCGCGGAACAGCCTTCCCTGCACCCCCGCACCGACTCCAGCTGATGCGATGACCGGTGATGCTCAGTTCCAGTGTCCCCAACTCGAGGAAACGTCCCCCGCCCACCCCGCCCACCGAGGTGCCCCTCCTCTTCACCCCCAGGGCGCCCCAGAATGTTTCCATCGTAGCACCGCGCCACCCTGAACTGTGGGGAGTACCTAGAGAAGTGCTGGTGAGGGCGGTGCTGGCTCTCCGCAGCTGGCGGGCCCCAGGAAGAGCATCCCCTGCCGCAGCCTTGTGTCCTCCTCCAGGGGCGCTGATGGTGATGTCAGCTGCTGCCACCACGCTCTCAGTCCCCGGCCACAGTGCGGCGGCGCCTGTCTCTGCCTCGGTGACTCCTGTCACGTGTAATGGCAATGAAAGGAGTGGGAGCTTGGGGGAGCAAGTGAAAGAGTGGGATTTGTTAAACAGCTGCACTGGGGTGTCTGGGACACCCTGCACCCTAACTAAATCTCATCCGCACAGATGTAAAATGCATCCCAATCCATAATTCACAGATCACAGATCGTTATGGTCCTTTAAAGCCCTAAGACAGCAGGAGAGCTTTACTCCCAAGGAAAAAACAATTTACAAAAGAGGCAATGCTATAAATGTGCCATATCCCATAAGTCATAAAACATCTCGTGGTCTCAGACTTTGGACCGAGATTTTAAATAAAAACAAAAACTATTTATGTCTGATACATTCCATTCAGCACTGAGGCCATTAAGATACAATTCTCCTGAATCCTAGGGAAGATGCCAAGCCACTTTACACAAAGCAGAACATGGCCTCCGAGCAACTTCAGGGACTTTCAGAGAGAAACATGCTTAATGGGGTGTGCTGTTAAAGGCCGTCTTCCATTGAAACGTCTGACATTTATAGCAGGATTAGTTTTCACCAGTGACAACTGCATCACTTCCAAGAGTTATTGATCTTCTCTTTAGCCTCCCTACATTGGAAAAGCACAATATTTACAGAAGTGGACATCTATGTAGGAAATTAACTATGATATTATTTGATTGTATCAACCAGACTATTGTGTCATGCTTATATGGACCTTGGCGATAACCTGTAACAATGATTCTTGCTTGGAGACTGTTCACATTGGGGCTGAATGTTTGCTGGAAGAGGCTGCTCAGCGCCCTGCAGCATCTTTGTCAGCATCCCTGGCCTCAACCCCCTCCCACCACCCAGCTGTGAAACCAAAATGTCCCCAGATGTTGTCAAATGTCCCCTGGGTAGAGGGGTGCCACCATCACCCCAACTGGGAGCCATTGCTTTATCACAACCCCGAAGGCTCATCACAGGCGATTGCCCAGTCCTCTGTCCCAGGATAAAACTCCTATTTGTCCTTCTAGAATCTGTTCACGTCTCTTCCTCCTAGAATTCTCCCAGCAGGGTCCCTCCTCCATGCCCCCATGGTGCCCATTCAATCGTCTATCATGAAACTTCCTGAGGAGCTTAGTGATCTGTGCAGGGACCTGTCCTGCCACACCCCCAGCACCTCTCCCAGAGCAGTTGTTTCGTCATCACTGCCACCATCGTCATCCACTAAATGCTGAGCCTTCCCTATGGGACTGACACCCTGCTGGCAGATGTCCCTGCACCATCTTTCCTAGGAATGACGCAGAAGACGTCATTAAGCCAAGCCTGCAGATGCGGACGCTGGGACTTGGGATGTCTGAGTGCACTTAGCGTATTGCTTTAGTTACCTGTGTTCAGGCCTGAGAGACCCGAAAGGACAATGAATTGATGTCATCATCTTTGCAGCTCTCTTATCTAGCAAGTTTTCTGGAATGAAGCAAGGACTTGGTAAATAATCAGTTCAGCAACCAGGCAATGTCCTAGGGCTAAGGATACAGAGACAAACTGGGCAGGGGCCCCACTCTAGGAGAACTTCCCATCCAGCAGAGGATACAGCTCCTCAGGAGGTAACTTTGGTGGGAAGGTTTAGGGTTGAGAGTTGACAGGATGCTACGGCAGTTTTCAGTCCAGCTAAGGACATCCAGGAGGTCAGATGAGGCCGCCAAGAGCAGCTGCACTGAGCAGGGTGTGGGATGGGTTTTCCTGACAGGATAAATTACCTGAGAAATGCATAATAACCTATAAAAACAGTGTCTGGAATTCACCCTGGAATTTGCCATGGAAGGAAGGAAAGATGAGGTGAACAAACCAGACACATGACTTGAATCCACCTTCTTAGGCCGTGCATGCCTTGCTAAGTCCTTATGCCTTATCTTCTAGGTAGCAGGGAGGGATGAAAATTTTAAACACACAGCTGCCAGATTTCTGTTTTAGAGATACTGCTTGGGAGGTTGTAAAGGGTAAAGTTGAGTCAGCATAAAACCAGTGGCAGAAAGGGCAGCATCCCTGCAGCAACCATGCAAGGGCAACAGACACTGCTAGGAGTGAAGAGACCCTGAGACATCTCTGTCTGCCATGGGGCCATATTTAGAAATGCAATGAGTGTATAATCATTCTTTGTAACCCTCTCCTAAACATGAGTCAATTTTTGGTATGGAATGAGCACAGCAAAACGGTGACAAAGCCACAGCCTGTCACTGGCTCCTTGCACCTCCTCTCTGAAATGTCCTTCCCCTGCTTATGTTTGGTTTCTCACCTGGCTACTGAATGCTGCCCTCCTAAGTGCCTTATCGATTTCAGCCACCTGTCAACTAATCATTGCTAGGTAGCGATGGTCTGCCGGAGCCAGAGTTTACTGATTCACTGCTGGTTTTTCCCTTCTCAGAAATTTTTCAAGCTGATTGCCATCATTTTCCATGGAAATTGCCAATTGCTACAAATCAGGGATTTCTCTCCTCCTCTACTCCCCCTGAAGAGCTTTGGTTGTTAAGCATTTAGCAGCACAACACCACGAGGTAGAGCAGTGCTGAATTGGTAAAAGGCATTTTCCACCCAGAGGGGATTTGTACTCCGCAGGAGTCATTTCACCACCAAAGGGCTGCCCATGTGCACAGCTGAAGCCCGCTGGGCGAGGGCAGGAGCTTGTTTCCTGGTCCAGACTGCCATCTTGCACAGAGAAGGACGCAGGAAAGTGTACTTTCATTGCTAAAAGAGATTTATTGTTCCTCAAAGACCCAAAAGGCTTACTCTCCTGAGGTGGGGGAAATGAGGTGGGACTTGAGGATCAGTCCCAGGGAGAAGGAGAGCACGTCTCAGACAGTGGCTTTGAAAGCACTTTTCTCTAAAAGCCCAGAGTTGCACGTAGAGCTTTAATGCAACTCAGCACACATGATTTTGACAATCGTTCCAGACCCTAGCCCATCTGACACGGCCTTTGACCTTAGGCCAATATAGCCAGATGATACCAAAATACGTGATATACAAAGTAAATGCTGAGGAGTCCAGAGCACTGTTGGGAATGAAGAGTGTGGAGAGTGGGGGACACTTACCAGAAGGTTAGGCTCTGAACTGGGTGAAGAAAGCTAGAGGAAGGAGGCACTTATTTTATAGATGTAGTGACCAGTGCAGAGACCCCACCGATATCCTAAGGCTGCCTCCCAGTCGCCTAAGGATTTTCCTGAGAAAGTCCTCCCTTTACGACAGCAGTTATGACCATGGCTTTGGTTATTAGAAGTTAGAGGTGATTGTTGGTCTCTTGTTTGTACGTTAGCATTTGGAATGAAGGCATCTTTTTGTTTCATCTTTCATTTTGCTTATTTCTCTTTTATGAAGCAAAACTATTGTATAAAATGTATGCAGCTTTCACCAGTTACGTATTTATACCAATTCAATTCCTGCATTTTGTGCAGCTGTTAATTAAGTAGTTACCATGGACCAGGCCCTGGGCTAAATCCAGGGGCTACCTCAGTGAGCACATGTGCTCAAGCCACTGACCTCACTCTTTCCTCCTATTGGTTTGTGTCCAGGCTGTAGTCACAAATACCATGCAACAGGTGGCCTTAAAAACAGAATTTATTGGCCCCCGGTTTTAAAAGCTACAGGATTTGTGTGGTGATTGGAAGCTGCATGTACCCAAAAAACACATTCTTGTATCTAATCCACCCGTGTGGGTGTGAAGGCATTGTAGGTAGGACCTTCGGATAAGGTTACTTCAGTTACAGAGCCCAGTCAGGACGGGTCTCAGTCCTGCTACCAGAGCCCTTTGTAAGCAGAAGGAAACTCAGACAGGGAGAAAAGAGTCAATGGAAGCAAGAGGCTGGCTACCAGCGGAACCCAGGAGAGAAGGGAAAGACCAGGGCATGCCACCATGTGCCTTACCCTGTGACTAAGGAGCCAGGGGTCACCGGTAGGCAGCCCCAGAAAGCCAGTCTTTGGGAAAAAGACATTACTTTGATGATGCTTTCATTTGGATTTCTTCCCAGCCTCAAACCATGAGCAAATGCATTCCCACTGTTTGCAAACTACCCATTTCATGATATTTGTTAGAGCGGCCTGTGAAACTCAAATAGTTTGCTTCCTTCTGGGGTCGGTGGCATTCTGGCTGGCAGCACTCCTTGGGTTCTTGGCTTTCCCATCACGTGATGATGTCACCTCCCTTCTTCCGACTCCTCCCCAGAGCTTTCTCTCTCCCTCACTATGTCTGATTTCTTGTGCTTATGAAGGACTCCAGTCATCAGCTCAAGGTCTGCCATCATCTGCTTAGGGACACCCTACCTGAGACAACCTCTTCAAGAGGCCCCATGTACGTGGGCTCACACCCACGTGTGGGCAGGCCAAGACAGAGGCATGTGTCTGGGGTTCTGTGGCTCAGCCTCAGCTGGGTAAGCAGGTTTTAATCAGGTGACCACACAGACCAGGGCGAGCTCACGAATGTGACGGTTCCTCCAAGAAGAGCCACATGTTTGGGTGGTGAATGCTGCTGATGGTGACACTGTGACAAATACCGAAGCTAAGAGTCTACAAAGCTACCTAGCATTTACAGATATGCATCGTTTGTTACATTTGATGATGCATATTAAACAATGCACATTTGTGTTTCTCAAGGTCCTGCTGAGTGTGGCACATTGCACCAGGAGTGCTCACTCATGTTTGGACCCCCCTCTCCTGGCCTAATCCTTTTCTGGGAATCGCTTTCTGCATCTGTAAAACAGGTGCATGGGATTAAATGATCACAACACTCACGGGCTCCAGGTTGCTGAGAATGTGCTCTCATCCTCTCCGTAGATGCACCTGCCAGAAGGGTTATGTGGGCGACGGCTTGACGTGTTATGGAAACATCATGGAGCGGCTCAGGGAATTAAATATTGAACCCAGAGGAAAATGGCAAGGAAGGCTGACCACTTTCATCTCGCTCCTGGGTATGTAGCTAAGGATGCTGATTTCCACATAAAGGGCAGCCTTCAGCTGGGCAAGGGCATCTGCAAGGCACAGCTATCCTAAGAGGGGCGGACAACAGAGGCGAGCCTTAGCTCTGGGGAACAGCCATTCCAGAGAAGTGTCATGCACTCGGAGGCAAAGCAGGAATTAGGACGCAGAAGGCTAAGGGGGGCCTGGTGTCACCACAGGCCAACAGCTCTGCAGCACCAGCTGCAAGGCAGAGGCAGCCCCCCGGGGGCAAAGCAACGTATGGCAGGTAATAGTGGGAGTGGAGACACCCGAGACCCTGGGGCTCCTCCCTGTTCCTCACAGGGCTGCTGTCTGACTCTTGGGGAGCGTCCTGGCAGAATGCAGTTACCCCACCTGACTGCATCCTTGCTGTTCCCATCACGGGCTCTCTGTCGTGGCCCAGTCTGCCCTGACCCCACACTGTGGGACAGTCTTCAACACCCTCCCTCGCTTCCAAATGCCCTCTGGGGCTCGTGCCTCCACCCCTCCTTGAGAGTGAAGTGCTGCCGCTCATCACCGCAGCAGGCAAGACTTTTGATAAAATAAGCTTCGGTCAACCAACAAAAACAAAGCCCAGACGTGGCCAGCCAACGGAAGCCTTAGAATAACAGCGTCTGGAATTTACCCATTACCAAAAATGGTTTCCCAGAAGGAGCACAGTGTGGGAGTGAGTGTGAGCCTCGGCTCAGCGCTGTGCTCCCTGCACAAACCCGGACGTACTCCCGTGTAAATGTCTCACTCTCGTCAAGGCCCCTGGGGAAGGTGAGCGCGGCCGGCACCCATTGGCTCTGGGGCCATCGCCCAGGCTCCCTACCGCCTGCCTCTAAGAACTGTTAAAAGATCAAATGGAGCAGGCAGGAGTGATGCAGCGTCCTCTGTAGACTGGGCCCCAAAGTTCCTTGACTAAGTCTTGTCAACTTGTCCTGTCTCCACTAACAAAGTGAGAGCAAAGAGCCCCTCCTGCTTTTCAACCTCCCCGGGTGCAGGGAACAGGACCAGCTCCATAATCTGTGGGGCTCAGGGCTGAGTGAAAACGTGGGGATCTGCAGCCACAGCGCGTTAACCCAAACCTGAGATCCTTCTGAAACCTCCCTGGACGGAAACCTGGGCTGAGCCTCTGTTCACTCAGAGGATGGCAGCACAGGTGGCCACAGGGTGAGGGACCTCCTGGGGTTGTCAGGGGGCTGTCACAAGACTCTCATGGGACCTCTCAGGGCATCCTCGAAGCTCAGACTGCAGGGAAAACCCCACAGATCTGGGTGGCACCTTTGGGGCCACGGTATTGTGGTGCTGCCTTGTGAGCACTTCCCGGGTGCAGATGCCTCACGTGCCCCTGAGAGCAGAGGCTCCATCCAAGGACCCGCCTGGGCCAGTTCTGACCCAGTGCCGTGGCCTCGTTTCCTCTCGTGTGCAACTGACCCACGGATGTGCTCTCTCTTTGTGTGTTCTGTCTCCTAAGACAAGGTTTATGCCTGGCCCATAAGTAACCTGGGACCACTCACTGTGCTGGTACCGACGGACAAGGGGCTGAAAGAATCCAATGTGAGTATATAAAGCTCTGGGTGGTACACGGGGACCGTGGGCCGAGGTGTTACCCGAAGTGGGAAACCCCCTCTGAAATTCAGCCTGTGATGATAGGGATGGGGTTTGGTGGCTGAGCTTATTTAGGCAAATGGAACATCCTTTCAGAGAATAAAGACACAAGTTGGAAGTGTATGATTCTATGCACCTTCTCAAAGGGAGCATGCCCGTTTGCCCAGAAAGACCCCGATGCTAGAGGACGCTGGCCCCGAGGGGACTGCTAAGACCCCTTACCCGCAGTGATGTGATAAATAAGATTGACCTCATGTAAAGCAGCTCTCACTTCCTTCAGGGAGAGTCCAACTGACATATCACTTAGGAGGTTTCTTAAAATTCATCATAGTGACAGGAAACGAGAAGAATAGCATTTAGGCTTCAAAATGTGTCCCGATGGACAGCTGTGGTTTGAGCCGCTGCCCGGTCTGGAGGGAAAACTCTAGGGCCTGCCAGGAGGGGCCTGCTGGGAGAGCGTCAAGGAAATAGTCATGTTTGGTTTGATGGTGATGGCGGACATAGTGATTTCTATAAAATTGGTTTAGCACAAACCAAGATAATTCACAATAATTTTTGCTGCGTTGAATAAAACTTCAGCAAATTCCAGGCTCACCTAATCTACCTGCCACCATTAACCTGAGATTAGTTGTCTAGTCTTCAGAGCGCCCTCGTGTCTCTGCTGTTTGAGAGAAGAGCTAGGACACGCTGAGTGTCTCTCGGCCAGGAGCTGTGCGTGTCATCTCCTGCTCAGTATCTAGACTGAGTTTATGCAGGGGTGGTGAGGAGGATCTGTTGATTGATTGCTGACTACGTAAAAGCAACAAAATGTAGTACAAAATATAAGTTAAAAATCTTAAATTTATTCAAAAGTGCCCTCAGTCCACTCCACCTGATTTTTGAACACCACTGGGTATGTCGCTCTCGTCTGCGCCATGGATTCAGGGGGTCCCCAGGGTCAGTGCCTCCTTGCCCCCCTTGCTGTGCCTTGGGAGCACCCACGTACCACCCCCACCCCTCAGATCTCCAACCCATTCAGCCCAGCCTGGGAGCTCTGGGAGGGTGTTGACCGTGCCATCAGGATGTCCGGGGGGGCCCCGGCTGAGTGAGGGGTGCTGGCCGTGCCGTCAGGACACCCCGGGGAACCCGGCTGAGTGAGGGGTACTGGCCATGCCGTCAGGACACCCCGGGGAGCCCGGCTGAGTGAGGGGTGCTGGCCGTGCCGTCAGGACACCCCGGGGAACCCGGCTGAGTGAGGGGTACTGGCCATGCCGTCAGGACACCCCGGGGAGCCCGGCTGAGTGAGGGGTGCTGGCCGTGCCGTCAGGACACCCCGGGGAACCCGGCTGAGTGAGGGGTACTGGCCATGCCGTCAGGACACCCCGGGGAACCCGGCTGAGTGAGAGGTGCTGGCCGTGCCGTCAGGACACCCCGGGGAGCCCAGCTGAGTGAGGGGTGCTGGCCGTGCCGTCAGGACACCCCGGGGAACCCGACTGAGTGAGGGGTGCTGGCCGTGCCGTCAGGACACCCCGGGGAGCCCGGCTGAGTGAGGGGTACTGGCCGTGCCGTCAGGACACCCCGGGGAGCCCGGCTGAGTGAGGGGTGCTGGCCGTGCCGTCGGGACGCCCCAGGGGGCCCTGTGAGTGAGGGGTGCTGGCCCTGCCGGCGGATGCTGAACGCAGCAGAGCCTGAGTCACAAACCTCGCCTTCTTCCACCCACGGTTGCGGCTGGGGCCCCCCAGGTGGAGGAGCTGGCGGCGGACGGGGAGGCTGCTCTGTACTTTGTGAAGCTGCACATCATGGCCGGGCAGCTGCCCGCCGCACTCCTCAACGCCACCGCCACGTTCTACACCTTGACCGGGAGGCCGGGGGCCGTCTTCGGCGGGGACAAGGTAAGGGCAGCTCCTCCCTGCCCCGGGCCCTCCCTCTGCGTTGGGGGCGTGTGAACGGGACAGAAAACTGCTTCCCTCATTCCCTGTTCGCTGAAGCACTTTCCAACACAGCACAAAGCGGAGGGAGCCCAAGGGTGAGGTTGGGGCGTTGGCTGAAGGGGTTCGAGGCATGGGTGCTGGTCGCGTCCCAGCAGTGCCGCCCGGCGCTGCAGGAAGGGAGCGGGGCCCGAACCCGTGTCCTGGAAGCGTCGGCACAGAGCCGCGCAGCACTTCTCTTGCACGGGAAATGGATTCTGTTTGTTTTAGATTGCCGGAGATTTAACATCCTCTCCAACTTCACATTCCATCTCTCCTGATGCCATGAGCTCTGTTTTGTTCCATTTTTTTAAATAAAACTACCCACCCACCCACCTTCACAAATAACTCTTTTCATTTTTTTTACTTTACTGCCATTATTGAGATTAATTGACAAGTGATTAATTGTGTGGTTATGACCTACACCTTGCATTTCACCAAATATCGTAGCTGCTGCATTAGTGAATGCTTTTTCTGCACAAAGCCGTGGAATAAATGTTTACATAGTAAATGTCTTAGTTTCCTAGTCCTGCCACAGCACAGCCCCACCACCTGGGGAGCTCAACCCAGCAGAAATGTCCCATCTCACAGCTCTGGGGGCTGGAGTGTGAACTACAGGCGGTGGCAGGGCCAAGGACCCTAAGACCTTTTGGGGGGAGCCTCCTGCCTCTTGTCGTCTCTGCTGTCTGCCGGCACTCCTTCGCTCTGGGGCTTAGAGGCGCCTCGCTCCGGCCTCTGCCTCCATCTTCACCTGCCCTCCTGTCATGCCTGGTCTCTTCTTCCCTTCTTATGAGGACACCAGTAATACTGGATTAGGGCCACCCTACTCAACTCAATTAATTCCACCTGAAATGACCCTGCTGCCACATAAGGTCACATCCTGGGGTACCCGAGTTAGGATTTCAATATATCTTTTGGGGGGACACAGTCAACCCATAGCTATAAACCTTGCAACAACCCTTTGAAAGAGATACCCTCATTATCCCTGATTTTCCAAGGGGAGAACTGAGAGGCCACAGCGTAAGTGCTGGAGCCAGCATTCCAACCCACGTCAGCCTGAAGCCAAAGCCTGCATCCTTCGCCAGGGTGAGCAGTGAGTGTGTGAGGACGGACAGATGGACAGATGGACAACGATGATGATGACGAGAGATAGGTAGATGATAGGTAGAGAGAGAGACATGGATGGATGATGGAAGTGGAGGTGTGGCTTCCTTCCTCACAAGAACGTGCATTCATTCAGTTAACAAATATTCCCCTAAATCCATACCAGGCAGAAGACACGTGAGAGGAAAAGGGAATTCTCTTCATTTATCCACTCAGATTTATTCCATTGTGTGCCTTCTCTGTGCAAAACACTGAAGTAAAGTACTTATGGCAAATTGAATAGTCTGGCCTTTACAAAGCTTGCAGTCTAGTGGAAGAGATCTTTACAATATCTTACCTGCATTTAGCATGTGATAGCCTTCAGTGATTTCACACACTCTCTTATTTGATCTTAATGAAAACTCTTTGAGGTCAACCAAACAGATAGCGTCATCCCCGTTTTATGTCAAACGATTATCCACAAGCGCATGGCAGGACCCAGGGACTCGAGATCTGATCCTTCCACAATACCACAGTAATTTTCTTCTCTCCCTCCCACGCCTTGGTGTTTTAGGACAATCAACTTAAGCTTAAACTCAATGGAGGCAAAAAGAAGGTAAACATTATACAGGAAGACCTCGTCGCTTCCAATGGCCTCCTGCACATCATCGACAGAGCCATGGACAACGTGGCTCCCACATTTGAGAGCAACACTGAGGTGAGATATTTCAGGTAAAAATGATGTCAACCCAAATCTGTCTTCCTATGCCCCCTGGTAAACCACATGCCAAAAGAAAGTGTATGCCAGCATGTGGGGACTAAATCATGTTGCCCACAAAAGGTACGTTCAGGTTCCAAGAGTCTGGCCCTCTGGGTGTGAATCCATCTATAGATGGGACCTCTGAAAATTACGTTAGTGACGGTGGACCCAGACTGAATGGAAGTGGTCCTTAATCCAATATGGCTGGAGTCCTTATAAGCGAAGGGAGGTAGACCTGGAAGGAGAAGCTTCAAGGGGCAGGCAGAAGCTGGAAGTCAATGGAACCTGGAAGAGAAAGGAGAAAAGGCTGCCATGTGCATTGCCACGTAATGGAAAAGTCAAAGAACCCAAAGATTGCCAGTCAGCCAGAAGATACTGACCCCAGGAAGAGGCAAGACTTCGAGCCTCTGAACCATGAGCCAATAAATGCCATTTTATGTATTTGTTTTAGCAGCCAGGAAACTAAAACACAGCATTATGTGCTTTTCTGTCACATATACTAGGACCCCAGGTATAGAGAAGATGAGACAATTTCAATATAAATTTTCACTGTAGTTCTGGAGACCTCTGCAGAAAGAAAGGCATATAGCAGACGTAGGAAAATTCCAGCTTTTGCTACCTCTTATAGACACATCTGACAACTCAGCCAAGTGACCAGTTGTCATGGGAATTTATCCCCCATGCTTTATGGAAGTCGGCAGTTCTTGCAGCATTAAATTTGATCCCCTCTTTTCTATATGAAGAATGCTAAAGGGTACTTCAGAGCCTGGAGTTCTGTTTCATTTGGCTAGGCTACTGAAATGCAGGTACCATAGAATGGGTCAATTTTTAACAATGGGAATTTATTAACTTGCAAGCTTACAGTTCTAAGGGAGTGAAAATATCCAAACCAAGGTATCATCAAGCGATGCTTTCTCCATGAAGACTGGCTGCCAGTGGACCTGGACTCCTTTGTCACCTGGCAAGGCACATGATGGCATCAGCTCATCTCTCCCTTCTCTTCTGAGTTTCATTGCTTTTCAGGTTTTTGCTTCCATGACTTTCTTTCCTCATTGTCTGAATTTCATTCCCTTATGAAGAACTCCATAAGGAGTCTCCAATAAGAGAATTGAGACCCACCCTGAATGGGGGGGGCACATCTTAAGATCCTACTCACCAAAAGACCCTACTTACAAAGGTTCCACACCCACAGGAACTAAGCAACTTTAAGTTCTGAATCACTTTTTAAATAATGGTAACAGCAAACACTCGTGTACTGCATTGCAGATCATCAGGTCCTTTGATGCACTTCCGTACCTATTCACAAACTATCCTCAGTCTTTGAATGTTGGTGTTCCTATTTCCTAAGCTACCATTCTTTTAACTAATCTAGAAGCAAAATGTCTCTTTTTAGAAAACCATAATGACAATGCTACAACCAAGATACAGCAAGTTCAGATCCTTATTAGAGGTATGTACTTTTCATGAAATTCTGAAAAATCTTTTATACCAAGTCCTTTGTGAAATTGACAGGGATGTCATTTAAAAATACTTTTTGGAGAAATATTTCAAATATTTATCTCAAATAAGTTGCAGATAAAAATTCCATTTCTTAAATGCAGGAAACCAATGTGGGCCATGCCTTAGAGGAGGATGGGGTTGGTGGACCATACACCGTTTTTGTTCCGAGTAATGAAGCACTGAATAACATGGAGGATGGCACTCTTGATTATCTCCTTTCTCCAGAGGTACTGTACCCTACCTACTCTGATGGCATCAGGTCAGCATCACTACCTCAGTCAGTACCCTTCCAGGCTTCTTCTAAACTAGGAATGACAAATAAGTAGCACATGTATCATCACCTCCCCTCAACCAACCAAGGCAGACATCACTAATCAATCACTGTACTTAGGAACAAGACTGGATGTGGCTTTAATCTCCTTTCAACAGACCTCCAAGTAGCCACAACCAATCAATCAGAGACTGGCGCAAGAAATAAAATCTGCTTGCAACTCTAGGTCTAAATAGTTGGTTTGATTTGTTCTGTTTGTTTTTTAGTGCAAAATCAACATTTTTAAGTTCCCCATGACTCTAAAGCCACCTAGAGACAGAAGCTTCAACTAGGCCATCTGGGGTCAAGCATGGATCAAATTTTTAGAAAGAAGAAATGTTGTTGAGATGCTTTAATCTTTCCTTTCTGTCTTCTTCTCTTCCCTAGCATTCCCTAGGCCTCCAGCTCTCTCAGGGTCCCTTTTAGGAAGGAGGTTATTGACTCCTTCACACCAGGGTGTAAATAGCCCTCCCAGGAATAATAGCCTTAAACTGAAGAGAAGGGTAGCTGATTGTAGAATTTCTTTTTTTGTTAAATAGTCAAATGGTGGCATTATACAAAGGGCCAGAAGCTTTCTTCCAGGGCCCTGAAATCATGCGCCATCTTCGTGACAAAGCCAGACATTCCATAGCCTCGATGGTGTTGATTAGACAGAGCAAGGTCCAAATCTTTTAGGACCGTGGTTCTCACAGTTCAGTGTGCTTAGAAATCACCCCATGGGGCTCATGAGACAGATTCCAGTGCCTAACCCCAAGCATTCTGATTTCGTGGGGCTGGAATGAGGTCCAGAAATAGACATTTTTGACAAGCACCAACCTTCTGACTCAAGCTGCGCTGGTTGGGAACCCTGAAACTTGTTACCTGTTTGTTTTAGGGGTTCACATGCATACACGACCTTCTAAAATACTTGCATCTATGGACAAGAATATCTTGCAAAGAAATCAGATTTTTTTTTAAATAGCATGAAGATACATCAGAAGATAATCTCTCACATTGTAAACTGATTTTCAACCTATTAAAGGATTTACTGTAGGTTTCCATTTAAAAAGCCAAATCTCCCAGTATATTTAAAATGTTATTTTTTAAATATGATTCACACTCAAGTTCTCTTAAACCTAGGTTTTGCAGAAACACTTTTATGCCTCTCTTTAGAAGTCACACTCATAGTTTTAAAGTGAGCCTTAAAAGTAATATTGTTTCCCAGAGAAATTCTTTAAATCCTGAGATTGTAACAGACCTCCCTGAGTGCATAGCTTTTAATTTGTTACAGATACTTTAAAAACTGCTCATAAAGGTGTTCTCAGGGAGGGGCCAAGATGGCGGCTTAGCAAGGTACGTGTTTTAGTTCGTCCTCCAGAACAACTACTAAATAACCAGAAACAGTAGAGAACAGCTCCCGGAGCCATGACAGTGACTGGACACACAGCGTACCCCAGTCTGGACCAGCTGAACTGGCTGTAAGCTCCCCCAGAGCCGTGAGTTCCCCAAGCCGCAGCACCTGGAGCCCGGTGCCCCTCCCCCACAGGCGGCTTCCCAGAGGGAAAGGAAAGAGACTCTAACAGTAGCAGGGACTGAGTCCAACCAAACACCAATTGTGGCATTAATTAACAAATTCTGACTACTAAAAATAGGCTTCCAATCAGGCAAACCTGGTCAAGGCAGAGGTTTGAAAAACCGAAAAAGAGGAAAGGGGATGAAGCAGAGGTTTTTGTGGCTGTCTCTACGGAGGCTTGGCTGCCTCTGGATTCAGCGGTGGGACTACTCAGGCTGCAACTGCCCCAGGCATAGGCAGAAACGGACTACTTTCAGGGCTGTCTCCCACATGTGCCTTCCCCAGGGAAGGGGTGGAGCCCAACTCAGGTGGAATCCCTGCCTCAAGGAATTCAGAACCCAGGGCTTGGCAATTTGAAGCCATTAAAACCAGCCTACAACCTCTCCTCTGTCTCCACCACGCCCCCAGCAGGGAGAGCCTTCCAAACTTAAAGGTGCCACAACATCTTTTGCTGGTGGGACCCGCAGGCAAACAAGCACCACATACTGGGCAGGATAAGAAAAACAGAGCCCAGAGACTTCACAGGAAAGTCTTTCAACCTGCTGGGTCTCACCCTCAGGGAAAACTGATGCAGGTGACTCTTTCCCCCTGATAGGAGGCCAGTTTAGTCCAGGAAAACCTGGCTGGAGTCTATAATATCTAAGTAGACCCTCCTGAGTGTGGGGGGAGGGGGTAGGCACCACATAAGCAGGGCAAGAAACAAGAAAACAAGAACTGAAAATTTCTCCTCTTTTAAACAAAACTTAAGCTAGAGGTCCGGAAAAAGCTGAACTGAAGGTCAAAGAACAGATAGACAACAAACTCATTAGCAAGAAAACCCTAGGTAAGAGAAGTGAAAGCAATCTCCAGAATAAACTAATTAAGGTAATTAAATGTCCAGACGCCAGCAAAAAATAACAAATCACACCAGGAAAATTGAAGATATGGCCCAGTCAAAGGAACAAACCAATAGTTCAAATGAGATACAGGAGATGAGACAACTAATTCAGAATATACAAACAGACATGGAAAACCACATCAAAAACCAAATCAATGAATTGAGGGAGGATATGAAGAAGGCAAGGAATGAACAAAAAGAAGAAATTGAAAGTCTGAAAAAACAAATCACAGAACTTATGGGAATGAAAGGTACAGTAGAAGAGATGAAAAAACAATGGAAACCTACAACAGTAGATTTCAAGAGACAGAGGTTAGGATTAGTGAACTGGAGGATGGAACATCTGAAATCCAAAAAGAAACAAAAACAATAGGGAAAAGAATGGAAAAATGTAAGCAAGGACTGAGGGAATTGAGTGATAATATGAAGCACACAAATATACGTGTTGTGGGTGTCCCAGAAGGAGAAGAGAAGGGAAAAGGAGGAGAAAAACTAATGGAAGAAATTATCACTGAGAATTTCCCAACTCTTATGAAAGACCTAAAATTACAGATCCAAGAAGTGCGGCACACCCCAAAGAGAATAGATCCAAATAGACGTTCTCCAAGACACTAGTCAGAATGTCAGAGGTCAAAGAGAAAGAGAGGATCTTGAAAGCAGCAAGAGAAAAGCAAACCATCACATACAAGGGAAACCCAATAAGACTATGTGTAGATTTCTCAGCAGAAACCATGGAGGCAAGAAGACAGTGGGATGATAGATTTAAATTACTAAAAGAGAAAAACTGCCAACCAAGAATTCTATACCCAGCAAAATTGTCCTTCAAAAATGAGGGAGAAATTAAAACATTTTCAGACAAAAAATCACTGAGAGAATTTGTGACCAAGAGACCAGCTCTGCAAGAAATACTAAAGGGAGCCCTAGAGACAGATATGAAAAGACGGAAGAGAGAGGTGTGGAGAAGAGTGTAGAAAGAAGGAAAATTAGATATGATATATAAAATACAAAAGGCAAAATGGTAAAAGAAAGTACTACCCGTACAGTAATAACACTAAATGTTAATGGATTGAGCTCCCCAATCAAAAGACATAGACTGGCAGAATGGATTAAAAAACAGGATCCTTCTATATGCTGTCTACAGGAAACACATCTTAGACCCAAAGATAAGCAGAGGTTGAAAGTGAAAGGTTGGGAAAAGATATTCCATACAAATAACAACCAGAAAAGAGCAGGAGTAGCTATACTAATATCCAACAAATTAGACTTCAAATGTAAAACAGTTAAAAGAGACAAAGGAGGATACTATGTACTAATAAAAGGAACAATTCAACATGAAGACATAACAATCATAAATATTTATGCACCAAACCAGAATGCCCCAAACTACGTGAGGCAAACACTGAAAACACTGAAAAGGGAAATAAACACATCTACCATAATAGTTGGAGACTTCAATTCCCCACTCTCATCAATGGACAGAACATCTAGACAGAGGATCAATAAAGAAACAGAGAATTTGAATATTACAATAAATGAGCTAGACTTAAAAAACATTTATAGGATATCACACCCTACAACAGCAGAATACACCTTTTTCTCTAGTGCTCATGGATCATTCTCAAAGATAGACCATATGCTGGGTCACAAAGAAAGTCTCAACAAATTTAAAAAGATTGAAATCATACACAACACTTTCTCAGATCATAAAGGAATGAAGTTGGAAATCAATAATAGGCAGAGCACCAGAAAATTCACAAATCTGTGGAGACTCAACAACACACTATTAAACAACCAGTAGGTCAAGGAAGAAATTACAAGAGAAATCAGTAAATATCTCGAGGCGAATGAAAATGAAAACACAACATATCAAAACTTATGGGATGCAGCAAAGGCAGTGCTAAGAGGGAGATTTATTGCCCTAAATGCCTATATCAAAAAAGAAGAAAGGGCAAAAATTCAGGAATTAACTGTCCATTTGGAAGAACTGGAGAAAGAACAGCAAACTAACCCCAAAGCAAGCAAAAGGAGAGAAATAACAAAGACTAGAGCAGAAATAAATGAAATTGAGAACATGAAAACAATTGAGAAAATCAATAAAACCAGAAGTTGGTTCTATGAGAAAATCAATAAGATTGATGGGCCCTTAGCAAGATTGACAAAAGAAGGAGAGGATCCAGATAAATAAGATCAGAAATGGAAGAGGAGACATAACCACTGACCCCACAGAAATAAAGGAGGTAATAACAGGATACTATGAACAACTTTATGCTAATAAATACAACAATATAGATGAAATGGACAACTTCCTAGAAAGGCATGAACAACCAACTTTGACTCAAGAAGAAATAGATGACCTCAACAAACCAATCACAAGTAAAGAAATTGAATCAGTCATTAAAAAGTTTCCCAAAAAGAAAAGTCCAGGACCAGACAGCTTCACATGTGAATTCTACCAAACATTCCAGAAAGAATTAGTACCAACCCTGCTCAAACTCTTCAAAAAAACTGAAGTGGAGGGAAAGCTACCTAATTCATTCTATGAAGCCAACATCATCCTCATACCAAACCAGGCAAAGATATTACAAAAAAAGAAAACTGCAGACCAATCTCTCTAATGAATATAGATGCAAAAAATCCTCAACAAAATTCTAGCAAATCAAATACAGCAACACATTAAAAGAATTATACATCATGACCAAGTAGGATTCATCCCAGGTATGCAAGAATGGTTCAACATAAGAAATTCAATTAATGTAATACACCACATCAACAAATCAAAGCAGAAAAATCACATGATCATCTCAATTGATGCAGAGAAGGCATTTGACAAAATTCAACATCCTTTCCTGTTGCAAACATTTCAAAGGATAGGAATACAAGGGAACTTCCTTAAAATAATAAAGGGAATATATGAAAAACCCACAGCTCATATCATCCTCAATGGGGAAAAACTGAAAACTTTCCCTTAAGATCAGGAACAAGACAAGGATGTCCACTATCACCACTATTATTCAACATCGTGTTGGAAGTTCTAGCCAGAGCAATTAGACAAGAAAAAGAAATACAAGGCATCAAAATTGGAAAGGAAGCAGTAAAACTATCACTGTTTGCAGATGATATGATACTATATGTTGAAAACCCTGAAAAATCCACAGCAAAACTACTAGAGCTAATAAACGAGTACAGCAAAGTGGCAGGTTACAAGATCAACGTTCAAAAATCTGTAGTGTTTCTATACACTAGTAATGAACAATCCGAGGGGGAAATCAAGACACGAATTCCATTTACAATTGGAACTAAAAGAATAAAATACTTAGGAATAAATTTAACTAAAGAGACAAAAGACCTATACAAAGAAAACTACAAGAAACAGTTAAAAGAAATCACAGAATACCTAAATAGATCTAAATAGGTGGAAGGGCATACTGTGTTCATGGATTGGAAGACTAAATATAGTTAAGATGTCAATTCTACCTAAATTGATTTACAGATTCAATGCAATACCAATCAAAATCTCAACAACTTACTTTTCAGAAATAGAAAAAACAATAAGCAAATTTATCTGGAAGGGCAGGGTGCCCCGAATTGCTAAAAGTATCTTGAGGAAAAAAAACGAAGCAGGAGGTCTCACGCTGCCTGACCTAAGACATATTATGAAGCCACAGTGGTTAAAACAGCATGGTACTGGCGTAAAGATAGATATATTGGCCAATGGAATCGAATAGAGTGCTCAGATATAGACCCTCTCGTCTATGGACATTTGATCTTTGATAAGGCAGTCAAGCCAACTCACCTGGGACAGAACAGTCTCTTCAATAAATGGTGCCTAGAGAACTGGATATCCATACACAAAAGAATGAAAGTCGACCCGTATCTCACACCCCATACAAAAGTTAACTCAAAATGGATCAAAGATCTAAACATTAGGTCTAAGACCATAAAACAGATAGAGGAAAATGTAGGGAGATGTCTTATAAATCTTATCATTGGAGGTGATTTTATAGACCTTACACCTAAAGCAAGAGCACTGAAGAAAGAAAGAAAGAAATGGGAGTGCCTCAAAATTAAACACTTTTGCGCATCAAAGAACTTCATCAAAAAAGTAAAAAGACAGCTTACACAATGGGAGACAATATTTGGAAACGACATATCAGATAAAGGTCTAGTATCCAGAATTTATAAAGAGATTGTTCAACTCAACAACAAAAGACAGCCAACCCAATTACAAAATGGGAAAAAGACTTGAACAGACACCTCTCAGAAGAGGAAATATAAATGGCCAAAAGGCACATGAAGAGATGTTCAACATCCCTGGCCATTAGAGAAATGCAAATCAAAACCACAATGAGATATCACCTCACACCCACCAGAATGGCCATTATCAACAAAACAGAAAATGACAAGTGCTGGAGAGGATGCGGAGAAAGAGGCACACTTATCCACTGTTGGTGGGGATGTCAAATGGTGCAACCACTGTGGAAGGCAGTTTGGCAGTTCCTCAAAACGCTGAATATAGAATTGCCATACGACCCAGCAATACCATTGCTAGGTATCTACTCAAAGGACTTAAGGGCAAAGACACAAACGGACATTTGCACACCAATGTTTATAGCAGCGTTATTTACAATTGCAAAGAGATGGAAACAGCCAAAATGTCCATCAACAGACGAGTGGCTAAACAAACTGTGGTATATACATACGATGGAATATTATGCAGCTTTAAGACAGAATAAACTTATGAAGTATGTAACAACATGGATGGACCTTGAGAACATTATGCTGAGTGAGACTAGCCAAAAACTAAAGGACAAATACTGTATGGTCTCACTGATATGAACTGACATTAGTGAATAAACTTGGAATATGTCGTTGGTAACAGAGATCATCAGGAGATAGAAATAGGGTAAGATATTGGGTAATTAGAGCTGAAGGGATACAGACTGTGCAACAGGACTGGATACAAAATCTCAGAAATGGACAGCACAATACTACCTAACTGTAATACAATTATGTTAAAACACTGAATGAAGCTGCATGTGAGAATGATAGAGGGAGGAGGGCTGGGGGCATAAATGAAATCAGAAAGAAAGATAGATGTTAGAGATTGAGATGGTATAATCTAGGAATGCCTAGAGTGTGTAACAATAGTAAAATGTACAATGTACAAATTTTAAAAATGTTCTTGCATGAGGAAGAACAAAGGAATGTCATTATTGCAGGGTGCTGAAAATAGATGGTAATTAATATTTTAAAATGTCACCTTATGTGTGAGACTAAAGCAAAAAATGTTTATTTGTTACAAAATTTATATTTTGACTAGAGCATTTCCTAATATAACTTATGTAGATAGTTTGATTGAATGTCGTAAGTACTTGGAATCTCAGGTAGCACATGAGATTTTGTTGGCTTGTCCAGAGTGATGCCCTGATGAATCCCAGAGTTATTTGATCAGTGAGTGGAAAAGTATTTGCAAGCCCCCTTCAGGGAATGGTGAGAGCAGGGAGAAATTCAACTTCCCCAAGTCGAATTCTTGGTATTCTCACAAGCAGTGTGGACAACCAAAGCTATGCTGAGCCCCCAGTCTTGGGGTTTGTTCATATGAAACTTAACCCCGCAAAGGATAGGTCAAGTCTACTTAAAATTGATTGAACAATGATGTAGCTTTCACAATGAGACTCTGTGAATGTGAAAACCTTGTGCCTGATGCTCCTTTTATCTACCATATCAACAGAAGAGTAGAACATATGGAATAAAAATAAATAATAGGGGGAACAAATGTTAAAGTAAATTTAGTTTGAAATGCTAGTGGTAAATGAAAGCGAGGGGTAAGGGGTATGGTATGTATAACTTTTTTTTCTCTATTATCATTTTGTTTCTTTTTCTGTTGTCTCTGCCATGAAGTGGAAAAATGAACTGGTTTCATTAGGAGAACAGTTTCTAATTCTGATATTGGACTGTCATGTTCCCTTCCCAGTGTATCTTTCTACCTTTCCCTAGAGCAAAATTCCAGTCCCTAAACCATCCCCTCCCTGTAGACACAGCCATTGATTCCAAGCGCAATTTATGGCTTCATCCCTGAACAAGGTAAAAAAACTAGATAAAAGCAAAGGTAGTGAAAGATGTACCCTTGCTGATTCACAAATACCTTGCAGGAAAAACGGGATGCAGGAAGGTAAATTTACATAGTTCAAGGTTTCAGACTAACAATTTGGCGGAAAACTTTTCTCTGCCTCTGGCACCAAAGAGCTTGTTTTATTCCCTAAACCGCAAGGAGGAAGTGAGTGTCGGCATAAAGAAAAGAATGTGGGTGCGTCTCACTCCTTGGCCAGGTCTTCAGCCGCAGCCACTGGAAGCAGTGCCTGTCGGTTTAACCATCCTGGGGGGAGTTCTACCCCCGCTGGCCAGGCAGCAGGCACGCAGGGGGGCGACTGTGCTGCCGAGTGCCTCCTTTGCTCCTTTCATTCCTCTTTTTCTAGTAAAAAGGATCCGACATGGATTAATTCTTGAGGCTTTAGAATCGGATTATCTGGTTGATAAACTTCCTTCCTTTAGAATCCAAGAGCAGGGCGTGATCTGTAAAGTCCAGCATTGCAGAGACTCAGAGGGGTTAAGTGACTTGCTCAGGGTCACACAGAGGCAGAACCAGGATTACAGCGCAGAACTCAGTGCCCTTCCAGGACACACGACGCCTCCTTTCAAGCCATCCCTGCACATGTTCGTGGAGAGCACCAGTCTGCTCCTTTCTCTGCTGTCTGCAGACGGCCCTGTCCCTGCCTCCTGCACAGCGCTATTGGCCTTTAGATATGGCGACCGTGGAATCTGTCGTCAAAACAGGGCACTACTGAAAGCAAGTGGGCTTCCAGGGCGATGGGCAGAGACCAGGGCTGTACTGGACAAACTGGAACATGCGGTCACCTACTTACAGGCAACTCCCTGACATAGGTCACAGGCAAGGTCAAATGGAGAGAAGAGGCTGACTAGGCCAATGAGCTCAGTGCGGCAGGGCTGTCCTTCAGCCGGGAACCTCCCGCTGTCTTCACATGTCCTGGGACGGCCAGCCCCTTTCCAGTTACTAGAATCTTGATTTAAGGCCCTTCGTCTTTGCAAACCAGAAGCTATGCCACCGAAGTAAAGGAATTTGAGGACTCCAGAATTTGTAACTACCAATTCTGACTCATCTGGGAGGTGGCAGACACACTGCTGCCCCTTCCCCCAAAAGGCTATTCAGAATGTCCTGGAGAAGAACAGCCCCCCCCTCCCTGCCAGGTGCCTCCTCCTCGACTCCGCAGGCTTCTCCAGGGCCGGCCCTCAGAGGAGCGTGGCCGTCTTAAGTCCCCTCTCTGTACTTTCTTTTTTTTTTTCACTGCTTCCATTTCTGAAGCTTGACAAACGCATGGAGGGAAGGGTGCCACGGGGGCTCAGCAGGGGAAAGTGTCCTGGACCAGGTACCCACAGGACTCCGTTGTGTCGCCCAGCAAGTAGACCTTTATGGATTGGGAGAGTGGGACTGGGTCTTGAAGTGGAGGCTTCCTTAGAAAACTCAGAACGTAGCCTCAGCCCTTAGAGGGGCCGTGGGGCCCAGTGGCTGACAGCTAGGGCTACGAAGACCTAGATTCTCAGTCAACTTTGTGACCTACAGCGTGTCTGTAAAACTCTGCATTATCACACAGAAAATGGAACAATAATAGTTCCAACTTTGGGGAGGGTTAAATGAGATGTGCGTATCATGTTTTCAGAACAGTGAATGTTATTATTTCTTGGATAGGCTTCTTCTCACCTTGAATCTTCCAAGAAAAGAGATCATGAGCTAATTTTCTTGACTAGGGATCCATTAGAGGAGACTCCCCCAAGAGGGGGTCTTGTACTTTCTTCACTGACTGTGTTGTGATTCCTTTGCAGGGATCCCGGAAGCTTCTGGAACTCATCAGATACCACATTGTCCCGTTTACCCAGGTTGGTCCCACTTTCCCTGCCCCTGGTTTTTCCTACTTTCAGTATATCTGGCCAAGTCTTAGATTCCAATATTTTGGTTCAAGACAATTGGTGTCAATTGTCCTTTATCTGTAAGTCTGGCCATGACTACTGAGTCCATTATCAAAGACTCCCTCCAAGCCACAAAAGCACTCCTGATTAGTTGGTGGTCATTAGGCTATTTTTTCCAATGAGGACTGTGGGAAATCAGGGTTCTCGCTGTTGCTGTAATGTCCCCACCTATTGTTCTCTTCTCATTTCAGCTTGACGTGGCCACTCTAATTTCAACCCCCCACATAAGAAGCTTGGCTAACCAGATGATCCAGTTTAGTACAACCAAGAATGTAAGTGGGTCATCCACGCTGCTGGGGGAGCCCCATGCCTGTTGGCTCTGACCACGGCTCTTCAGGAGATCCCACCTCCACGCTGACCCATGGGGGCAAAATCTTTATGATAAGTTCATTCATTTGTTAATTTTTTCAGCAAATATTTGCTGAGCAACTACCATGTGTGAGGTTTGGAGCTACATGCCAGGATTAAAGCAGTGAAAAAGACAGGCTTACATCCCATCAGGGAAGATGTTAAACAACCCGTTAGGTCAGTAGTTAATCATTTAATTACAACTGAAATAACTGCACGGAGAAGAAGGTCTGGGGCTGTGAGAGCACATAGCAGGAGGAGCAGTCTGGAAAGCCTCTGTGGGACGGTGATGCTTTGGCCAAACCTTGAAGGGTGGAATGAACTTGGACAGAAAGGAGTGGAAGAGAGCTCCCCACGAAGGGAAAGCCCGCACAAGGTGGGAAGGAATGGGGCTCATTTTACAAACTCAGAGAAGACACACTTATTCAGCCAAGGAAACCCTGGGATCTGTACTATCAGCAAAAGGCTGAGCATGTGGATATCTCCATTTGATTCACTTTTAATAATGATGATGATTGTTCTTCCTTTCAACAAATATGTATCGAGTTTCTCCTGTGTGCATCATTCTAGGGGCTGGAAATGGACCAATGAGCAGACAAAAGTCCCTGTTTCCATGAAACTTTCATCATAGTTAATAGGGGAATAGACAATAACAAGTTAAGTAAATAGAATATATCGTATGGGAAAGAGAGTTAAATGCTGGGGAGAAAAAGGGTAAAGCAGAGAAGAGGAATAGAAAGTGTCGGGAGTGGGGGCGGGCTAACATTTTAGATAAAGTGCCCAAAAAGACCTCAGAGAGAAGAAAAGCTCTGGGCAGAGACCTGAAGGAAATGAGGGAACAAGCTGTGCAAGCATCTGGGAAGAGTGTTCCAAAGAGAGGGAACAGCGTGTTCAGAGGCTCAGCGCGAGGAGCCTGCCTGGCTGTCCAGGATGGCAGGGTCGCTGGGCGGGAGCAGAGTGGGCACAAGGGAGAGCCAAAGGGAAGGGAGCCAAGGCCGCCAGGGAGGAGAGGGGGCGGCAGACCCCGCAGGGTCAGGGGAAGGACGGAGGCTCTTACTTGGAGGAGGCTGAGGGGTGGACAGCATGAGCAGATGTGCACCTCCTGGGGTTACCCTGCTGTGATGTAGGGGCACACTGAGAGGGGAGGGCAGCCAAGGCCAGTGCCGGGAGACACAATCAGAGGCTTCTACAGTGACCCCGGGGAGATGGCCCAGGACAGGGCAGTCGCAGCTCAGAGCAGGAACTGGTTGGATGCTGGACGTATTTTGAAGGTAGACACAACAGAACTGACAGATAGCTGATGTGTGGAGTGAAGCAGAAGAGGCGGGGATGGCTCTCGGGCTCTCGGATTGAGCAACCAGCAGGTTGGAGCTGCTGTTAGGTCTCAGGAAAGCAGGCTCAGGGGATGCTGAGATCCAGATTACTTGCTGCTCTGCTCATTTTCTGCTCCCTCCTCTAAGACATCAGCAGGAGCTCGTCTTGTTTGTTCTCTGATGTATCCCCAGAACTAAAGCAATGCATAATTCAGGGTCAATAAATATATTTGAATGAAAGAATTCCCCCTTCACCCTGGAGAGGTGGAATAATTTGTCCAAGGCCACATCACAGATATATCGTGGAGCTGGAAAAGTCGCCCCTCTCACCCAGCCCAGTGCCTGCAAGACCATCTCAGCAAGGGCACCCCCGCAGGTGTCAGCCAAGAAATCTCGTGACAGGTTTATGTTTCCCTGGTAGCCAAACCCTTCGAACAGCAACCTCCCATCCACGAAAACAAAAACGAAGCGCCCCTGTCAGTGAGGGGTCTGCCCCCACCTGCCCGGGGGCGGCCGAGCTGCCGCAGGGCCGAACGACAGCTGTGTTGCTTTTTTGCAGGGGCAGATTCTGGTGAACAATGTGGCAATGGAAGAAATGGATGTCGCTGCCAAGAACGGCCGAATTTACACGTTGGCTGGAGTTCTTATCCCTCCCTCCATTGTCCCAATCCTGCCCCACCAATGCGATGAGCTGAAGAGAGAAATGAAACTGGTGAGGAAAGGAGGAAAATAAACCGCTAAAGGTCCCCGGAGCCACACCCCGCAATCCCCTGAGACGTTTTGCTCATGCCAGATGCCCCCTACAGCTCGGGGATGGGGAGGTTTGCTTCTCCCAGGGCTTTGGGTCAGTCTACCCCACATGTCCCCCCACCCGGTCCCTGGGACACCAACTCCAGGCCCGCAGCTCACTCTCCTGGCGGGGACTCAGCCCAGTTGTTCTCCTGCAGAAGCTCTAGCTTCTCTGTGGCCTTCCTGAGGCTCCTTCCAAATACCAAATTTTCAGTTTTCCTCTGAGCTGGCGTGCCCTCTAATGGCCTTTCCTGTTTCCATAGCAACTTTTTGGCTCTGTCGGTTTTAATCAGGGCGCCCCAAGTGTCATCCCTGCTATACAGGCCATCTTTGCATTTCCATGGAAACCACAACCTCAAAGGAGCAGCAATCAAAGGCCTGAGTCTCTTTTCAGGACACTCCGGTACTTCCTTGATTGTTCTCACGATATCCTTGGAACATGCGGCTGAGCCAGGAATGCCAGCCCCACATTATAGATGTTACTGTTTGGACCCTCTTCTCCTACTGGGCTGGACATAGCTGGTTAAGCCCCAGGCACGAGGCTGTGGCTGGCTTCTTGGATTCGGGAATTCTTAATCCATGGAGGAGTGCTGCTGTATTTTACCACTCTGAATGGGCCTGCCCCGCGCCTGCCGGCTCCCACCGGCATATGTGGCCCCCACCCTGAGCGCCCCTTTTTCAGAGCAGCGGAGACACTGTCACTCCCAGGCAGCCCCGCAGTGACCTGCACTTGACGTGGTTTTTGGAGAACGAGCGTCAATGTGCATCGCCTGGCTGAGGCCAGGGCGAGGAGCAGCAAAGGCCAGGGGGAGACAGCTGGCTCTCCCACCCAAGGATGACCCCACCGGGAAACCAGGGCCCCTGGGGAAAGGAGGGGCTGAGGTCAGAGGTCAACTGCGTCCTGCAGAACCCCATGTCCAGCGGCTGCCGCTCGGGCACAGGGATCCAGGTGCGAAGGACACGCCCGGGGCCACCCTGTCGCAGGGTTTCCTCTTTCCTGTTGTCCCGAAGGACAGAATCAAATCATGACTTTGAGCTACAACTCAAGAAATTTTGGTTTGCATGGAAAAGGATTTCCCAGTAACTGCTTTAGAGTCGAGTTTTCTTTTCCTAATTTCTTTGGTTTTGAAGTCAAATCTATTTGCTGTGCATGGTCTAGGATGGTTTTGGTTAAGTCCTTTAAAATCTGAATTTATTACATGGAGAGTTTCCAGGGGAGGTGGGGAAGGAGCAGCTGGTGCTCTTTCGAAGCCCCCACTGTCCCCAGGTGGAAACCATAGCTGCCTGGGGGTGTGGCACTTCGGATGACTGAGGCCGAGTGGACAGTGGGCTGCAGGAAGCAGGGCCAAAACCACCTCCCCCGGGAGGGGAGCCCAAGGCCGGCCTCAGGCCTGCCCACTGGGGCCCGGGCAGCTCGGGGAGAGGAGCCAGGGGCTGGCAGACACGCGCCCCTTCCTTCATGGCTGAATCCGAGCCCGCTGAGGAACAGCACAGGGGCTGACAGACAGAGGCCCAATGCCCAGCTTCGGCGGCACTGAGTTGATTGGGGAGCACAGCTTTATGTCCGCAGCAGGCCCTGGCCCAGGCGGACAGCTGCAGTGTCCCTTTTGGGCAGCGGCCTCTGCCTGCCAGGGGTTTCCCAGCAGTGTGCACTGGTCGAGGGGGGAGCGCTGCTCCAGCAGACTCAGACCCTGCTTCCAGCCCTGGGCACCCCTTCCCTGCGTCTCCCTGGGAGACCTCGGTGGAATATGGAGAGAGGCCGGTGCCCAGGGCATGAGCAGAACCCCGGTGTCCTTGTACGGAGCCGGGCGCTGACCCTGTCCTTCCCTCCAGGGCACCTGCGTGAGCTGCTCCCTGCTGCACCGGAGCACGTGTCCTGCCAGCTCGGAGCCCACGGTGAGTGCTCCCGGCACCACACCCGTGCGAGAGGGGGCTTCCGTCCTTCCCACCTTCTCCCCTTCAAAGGCAGTGATCCTTGGGGTCACGGAAGAGCAGCTCTCAGCCTGCTGCTGGTGGGTGCAGAAAGGGAACCCGCAGGCCTGGTTTGAGTCCCCCCTCACAACCCCACACAAGTTCCTTAGCCTTTTTCCTCCAATTTTACGCATCTAAGTAACAATAATGATAGTGGTGGGATTACGATAGATGGCAAGCCAAGCACAATACCTACTTCACGTAGCCACTCGGTAAAGGTTCCTTTTTTACTTTTCCTTCTTAAATAAAATCCAACGTTTGTACTTGTTCTCCCCAAGCATTGTTCTGGAGAGAAATACAGGAAACGTCAAGACAGTGACCCCGGGACGACCACACGTTTTCACGTGCGGTTGAGCTCAGCTCCCGCTCCCAGAGGGTCAGTTAGATATTCGACGTTGTTCTGGGGCACAAGCGGAAGAAGATACAGTTTTGCTTTGCTTTAATCTGGACACGCTTTAATCTAAAAAGGAAAACGGAGAGTTGAAGCTCCATCTCCAGCGCGTATGCCCAGGCTCCATCTGTGGCAAAGCCAAGCAAGGCCAGGCGGAGGGCGGCAAAGGCTTAGGAAAGGGCTCCTCGCTCAGGAGGCCTCTTCACCGCAGAGACCGTGGCGCCTTCCACGTGATCCCGCTGCGGAATATTTAGGAAAGCAAAACACTCAAATAAGCACGCCCAGGTGTCCAGCCAGCTCCATGGCTCAGTGGGAAGGTCACCCCACGTGGGCGGGAGGGCAGGCGGCGCTCGAGACGGGGCATGGACCCGTGTGCCTGAAGCTGCCCCACGGGACGCTGCTGTCATCGCAGCCGCTGGGAACCAAGCAAGGGGACAGAGAACGCCCAAGTTCACCCCATCATGGCCCGGGAAGGGAGTGGAAGTAGGGTGCAGGGGTAGGAGCCAAGAGACACCCGATCGCCCCTCCTGGGTCCGTGCCCTGAGGCCCAAGGGCAGGGCTGGGGTGTCCCTTCCAGTCAGGCTCCCACTGCCTTCCAAGAGCACCTGGCCCTCTGTCTCGAGGCTAAAAGCAGAAGGAAATTCCAGATTTCTGGCCCTGTCAGAGACGGCAGCTTAGACACCCTGCAGTTTTGGTTTTGGTGTGTGGGTGTTTTAATATTTAAAACTTGAAGATTCCTGTCCCGCTTTCTGGTTGTCCATCGGGGCCCCTCCTCCCGGGAAGGCCGAGGCCGCACTGGTTTGGAAGCAGTGGCCGTTTCAGCTCACCTTTGCCCTCCAACCCGAGACCTGCCTCCTCCTCAAGGACCCAGGACTCGCCCTTCGCCACCAGCCTGGGGCGGGTTGTACCATGTCACCCTGCACAGGGCAGAAGTGGCACCAGTTGGCAGAGGTTTGGAAGGAGGCCAGTTATAGTTGATTATAGGGACATTTCAAGCTGGAAATCAGCAGCCTCGGTGACTTCACGAGTGCTTGAAATGTCTGTAATTTTATGATTTTGGAGCCTGCAAAGTTCTCATTTTTAGCAAGAGCCTAAAAATGAACAGTGAGCCTGACGTAAACATTTATTTAGCATGTAGTTTGATCCAGGATCTAAATTTTTATGACAAAACTTCACCTTGGTGTTGTTGCCCTTTCACAGATCAGGCCGGCAGAGGTGACCAGTGTCTCCTGCCGCCCGAGTCCGGGGGCTGAAGTCCGTGCACTGGGCCTGTGTCAGCCCCACTGCTCCCTGGAAAGGCCACTAACCTGTCCGGGCCTCTGTTTTCTCATCTCTAAAGAGGGACAAAAAGCACCCACCTGGTCTGTCCTGAGCAGGACTGGCCGTGTGTGTCCCGGGGGTGGAGTTCTCTATCACAGGTGGCCATGCAGTTAGGGTGACCCGGCGCTAGAGAATGGAAGCGCATTTAAACCCTCCCCGTGCCTGGGAAAAGCAAATCAGACTGTCGCTATTTTCCTTGGTCCCTCTCCCTCTAAGCTAGAGGGAGGCCTTTTCCCGGCTCCAGAACTTCTGTACTGGGGCAGTGGGTCTGGAAATGGTGTCAGGCAGCCGCCCGGGCAGGGCAGGGGCAGAGACAGGCACCACCGTGGCAAGCAGGGGCCTGGACCCATACCAGGGCAACGGAGGGCCAGGCGCCTCCTCAGAGGGACCCTGGCGGCCGACCCTTCACCCAGCCCTGTGTCGGTGGCCTGTGTCCTCTGCAGAGAGCCGAGGGCCCCAAAGACATGGGCGTGCTAACTGCGAATCTTCCCCGGCCTCCTCCAGGAGCTGTTCACGCACAGGTGTGTCTACACCAGCAGGACGCGGAGTCTGAAGAGTGGCTGTGCCCGATACTGCAACACCACTGTGAAGGTGAGACCCGTGGGCGGCCACGAATCCACAGCTCAGGGCTCAGCAGGGCCTGTGGGTGCCACGAATCCACGGCTCAGGGCTTGGCAGGGCCCGGCCACACTGCCCGCAGAGAGCTGGAGAGCAGGGTCGCAGCCGGGGCTCAGGCTGCCCCGTCCCTTGCACACCCCCCACCCCAGGTCCCTGACCCTCTTAGCTTAGAGCCTACACTCCCTTTTTTTCCTTTAATTTTTTACATATTTACAGCTCAACCTTTTCCTATCTTCACCACTCTCACGCCTACAATTCAGCAGGCTTAATTGCATGGACAGTGCCCTGCGCCCATCACCACGGCCCGCCCCCCCCATCCCCTATAGGCCCTGTACCCATCAGGCACTGCCTGGGCCCCCCCTGCTCCCCACGCAGGCAGCCTGCCTCTGCCCTCTGCCACTGTGGGTTTGCTCATTCCAATACCTGACCTAAGTGGAATTGCACACCCCTCGGGAGTGTACCCCAAGTGTTCCTGGGATGGGCTCACCCTGCAGGTCTCCATGTCAATGCCACCTGCCCCAGGGAGCCTTCCCCAGCCGCACTGCCCGCAACGGCCCTATCTCCCCGCCCAGCTGTGTTCCACTCGCTGCTGCCTTACCATGGCACTTCACTTTCACAGCATTTCCCACTCATGTGAATTATCTTCTTCATTATTAAGTTCAAAGTCTGTTGCCCTCACATGAGCCTGGCTCTGGGCACAGGTCCTTGTCTGCCCCTTTCATGCTGTGGGCGCAGGTGGGCATCCAGGGGCACCCATGGGCATCCACAGTGGGCACCCACAGTGAGCATCCAGGGGCACCCACAGGCACCCACGGTGGGCACCCACAGTGAGCACCCATGAACACCATGGCAGGCATCCACAGCGGGCACCCACAGTGAGCATCCAGGGGCACCCACAGGCATCCACAGCGGGCACCCACAGTGAGCATCCAGGGGCACCCATGGGCATCCACAGCGGGCACCCACAGTGAGCATCCAGGGGCACCCACAGGCACCCACGGTGGGCTCTCGGGATCTTTGGGAGTAGCTGGTGAGTTCCTGCCCAGCACCATCTGCAGGAGAAAGAGGCGAGACGGCACAGGGCAGCGCTGCCAGTGCGCGCCAGGGGGGCAGAGTCTGCCCCGAGGTGCTCGGGAGTGTCTAAGGACGTCACGTGTTGGGTTCCCAGATACCGAAGTGCTGCAAAGGCTTCTACGGCCCCGAATGCAGTCAGTGCCCAGGAGGCTTCGCGAACCCCTGCTCGGGAAACGGACAGGTGAGGGGGCAAGCCCCCGGAGCGCTTTCCGCGCATGCTGAGGTGACAAATAACCTTTTAAGCAATTCAGCAACAAGGAAGAAACCACACAGCACTGGCTGTTGCTCCCAGCAGGGAGGGACACGGAACAGCTGCTGCAGGGGCATCTGCACGAGAAGGGCTTCGGAGTGGGCGGGGGGCTTCCCAGCAGGGAGTCCGCTGACGCTGCTTCTGGCCCCTGCTCCCTGGTGCAACTGCGTGCCCTCGGGCACCTGGGCAGGGCTGCCCCACCCAGCCTTCCTCCTGCAGGGGTCGGGTCCACCGCCCTTCCAGGCCTCGGATTTGGTGAAACTCTAAATATATGCATGTGGCAAGGCCTGGCAATTGCTGATTTTAACTCCTCCGCAAAAGCCAGTGAAACGTAAGGTCAAACATGAATTCCTCTGGTGTGGAGGTGAAGGTAGCTGTGATGCCTGTGGGGCGCTGCAGCTCTGTGCAGTTGAGAAATCCGCAGCTAAAACCGGCTCTCTCGGGGAAGGAGAGCCAGAACAGCCCCAGGTGGGAAGCACGTGGAGGCAGGAGACGGGGCACGGGTCAGGCTCGGGGGGCAGCGGGGCCGGCGCTGGGCCATGGGCACCCATTCCAGGGCGGGAGGTGAGGAGCCAGGTGCCCGCCCCCAGGCTGAGCCGCGCGGTCCGAAGCTGCGAGCGGGACGAGTTGGAGCCCGCCAAAGTCCACCCCGCCCGCCTTGCCCCTCGGTGCCCTCGGGTGTCCCCGAGTGACTCCCAGGTGTCAGCAGCCCGGCCCCAGGGGTTAGCATGGGTGGCGTGGACCCCAAGTGAGAGCGTGGCACACAGGCACCCCTGCGTCAGGCGCTCACACCGGCCTCGGCTCGCAGTGTGAAGATGGCCGTGGCGGCCGCGGGACATGCACATGTGAGGCCGGCTTCCAGGGCTCGCGCTGTCACCTCTGCTCTGACCCCCAGAAGTATGGACCTCGGTGCGACCAACGTAAGTGTCACCCCTCCCTCTCCTGAGCCGTGGCCACTGTCCAGCACTGGTTCCCAAACCGGGTTCCAGCTGGCACAGATTCCCACTGACCAGGCCTGGGTGGGTCCTGAGAACCCGCCTTTCTAAGGGCTCCAAGGGGCAGCCGCGGTGGAGGGCCGCTCTCTCGAGGTGTCCCCCACACCCACATAGTGGCTGTGTGCCCACCCCCTGTGCCTGGTTTCCTGTAAATGGGGTGCACAGTGCTGAGCTCCTCGTAGATGGGGACAGGCCTGCATGGGCTGTGCCCTGCGAACATCAGCTGCTATCCTTTATGACTGCCGTTGCTGCTCCATCGTGACATGATGTCACGATGCCAGCAGAGCATGAGAAAATCCACAATAGAAATCGACAAATGCAGCTGTGTAATTATTAAAAAGGCATTATATTCTTTAAAATGCCACCATGTATATATGTAAATATATGTGTGTGTGTGTGGTTTTAAATACATATTTCTAATTTAACATTAGAACTTAATAATAGAATTTAACAATGAACGGGTACGTGCTTGCTTCCCCACGGTGGCAGAGTCGGACCGACGTGGAGGTAAAGCTGTTGACTTGCTGGCTATGTGAGCTAGTGAAGGTCTCTCCTTGCGCCTCAGTCTCCCCATCTATAAAGTGCAGATAGTGTCATAGGTTGTTGGCCGGATTAAATTAGATCATGAATTAGGGCTTTAGCACTGAGTGAACCAAGCAAGTAATTGATAAATGAAGCCTTTCTTATTATCACTTCTAGCCCCATTCATGCATTGCAAACACCCAAGCCTTCCCGTCAGTTACCGTGGTTGGTCCTCACGGCCACCTCTCCCGGTGGGCGGGAACCAGAGCAGAAAGGAGTCAGGGATTCTGAATCCCACGCCCACCGTCTTTTTGGCCCAGTAAGGAGTTCTAAGGGGTGCCTGAAAAATGGTGCCTGACCATGTTAGTATTTTTGTGTCATACAGAAGCCTCCTCTTCTTTCTGGCATCTTATTCCTGGCAAACTAAACCCTGAATTCCTTAAAAGTTTGTAAAAACTCCTTTTTGCTTTCAATTTTGCTTTCATTCCGGCCATGATTTTCTTGCCCCCCCCCCCCCCCCCTTACTCTTCTCTTCTCCGTCCCAGATGACCTCTTCTGGAGCAAAACCTCAGGTTCTGTCACCTCTGGTTGCCTTTCGAGCCCCTCAACCCTTGGCTCCCAGCTGCTCATTTCTTTGTGTGTCCTTTCCCTCCTGCCAGGCCGGGGAGCTGCGTCTGTGGGCTTTGAGGGCCCATGATCAAAGCAGAGGAGCCGGACACTGATAGAGTGACCCAGGGATGGGCAGGTGGCGGGGTCATAACAACCTACCCCCTACAGTCACGACGGGAGATGGACCTGGAGATCAGGGCTCGAGTCCCGCCTTGGAGCAGGGCAGCTGGGCGGACGAGTGGCGTCACCTCCCGGGCCTCAGTTTCCTCACCTGGAGAAGGGGCTATACAAGAACCCCCTCCTGGGCTGTGGTGACCACTGGCAGCTGGGCAGCTCGGGCGTCAGGCTGGCTCAGACAAAGCCAGGGCCAAATCTTGGCCTCTGGCTGTCCCCGGTCTGCCGTGACAAAGCACAGAGAGCGCGCGCACGAGCCCCACGCCAGGCCTGAGTCGGCGTGGAGAAACCACGTCTGTGTGGGCCTCCCGAGAGGGGGCCCGGGTCCAGACAGGCCTCCCGCCAGAGCTCAGCGCAGCGGCTGTCCAGGCCCCAGAGCCTGCGCCCAGGAAGGGCGGCCCTAACTCTGGGGTGCAGGGCCCCCTGTTGGCGTGCTCTCCCGGCCTGAGCACCCCTCTTCCTCCCCTCCAGAATGTCTCTGCACGCACGGCGTGTGTGACAGCAGGATCGACAGCGACGGGGCCTGCGTCTCCGGTACCTGCCGGGACGGCTCTGCCGGAAGGTTCTGTGACATGCAGACCTCAGCGTGCGGCCCGCATGCATGGTTCTGCCACGTCCACGCCAGCTGCGAGGACAGCAATGGCACGGCAAGGTAGGCCCTCCAGGCCACGGCCTTTCATCACTTCCTGGTGAACTGAGGCCGGTCTCTCCAGCTGACAGTGTGGTTCTGGTGGGGAAAAGCCTCCCGCAGGGCTGGTTCCAATCGCAGCATTTTCCGCTGTGAAACTCACCAACTGTGTGGCCTCGGGCCAGTTACTTAAACTCTGCGCCTCAGTGCCCTCGCCCGGACAGGAAAAATGATGTCACCTACCCTGCTGGGCAACTGTGGAGGTTAGAGAAACTGAGCAGAGAGCATCCAACACTGGGCTAGACCCTAATAGAAGCTTAGTCACAGAAATAATCATTATCACTTAAGGAAGTGAAAGTTTGTTGGCCAGTTTTCCAGCCCTTTAAAAAAACCTCTACTTCCTAAGGGCATTAATGTCAGCAACCTGTGAAAGGAGACTGGGTCTCAGTGGGTCACCATTTATCTCCGTTATACTGTCTGACACAAGCTGTGGGGCACAGAGAATGCTGGCCGAAATTTCCCTCTCTGGGAATGTCTGGTTCAAAGGCAGTAACCACCCAAAAAAATCCTGGGTGATGCAGAGAATATCTGTAATTCTCAGGCCCTATTTTTACACCACTTTTCTTAATTGCAGAGCTATTTGCTTCCTTGTCTATGACCTGTCTCCCCTCTGGAACGTAGGCTGAATGAGGCCAGGGGCTATGTCCCCCCTGGCCCCCACGATTGAGTGACGGAAACGCATCTCCCTAAGACGTTAGGGTCTATCTCAGTTCTTAATGCAAAACCCCATATATCTCAAATCACTCTTAAATCACCCCCAGAGGCCTGTAGAGGTGAGTCCATGTGTCCTACAGGGCCTTAGGAAAGTCCACGCGGGGAAAGACCACCAGACAGGAGCCTGGAGAAAATGGACAGTTATTTTGTTCATTTTTGGAGACCCATAAGCCTGAATGAGCAGGATGGATTCCCGCGGCGTCCCTGATGCCTACGCAGGGCACGCACTACAAATTTGTTGAGAAAAAAGGAGTGATGGCCGTGCATCTAACGGCCAGTGTCCTGATGGGGCACTTTGAGAGGGTGGTTGGTCAGGAAACCACATTGGCACGAAACGAGGCCCCTGAAGATGCTCTGCTTGGAGGAGAAAAAGCCCGAGGGACCAAAGAGTGGACAGGGAGGGGCACCCCCTGAGGACTCTCACTGCCCACACCAGAGGAGGAGGTCACATCGGCCCCCGCTGGGCTAGGGCATGGCTGGGCAGGGCAGGACGGCTGCACAGAGGCTCTCTGCAGGCCGGTGGAGCAGAGGAGCCACCGTGTCCGAACCGTGGGGACAGCGCCCTGCCCAGTGGCCACCCATGGCTCCTTTAATCTGATTTTGCGCATTCTCCTTTGCAGCTGTAGCTGCAAAGCCGGATACGAAGGTGATGGGATCTTCTGCTCGGAAATGGACCCTTGCTCAGGACTAAGCCCAGGGGTCTGCAGCCCCAATGTGAGTGTGGCCCTCCGGGGAACCTGCCTTCCAGAAGCCGCAGCTGATCCCGCCTCACATGCTGCAGCTTCTGCGTGAGCCTTGCCAGGAGGACTCGCTGTAGAGTTCCCCAGGCACCTTCTGAGCCTCCACTGCTAAGTGAAGGTGTCCAGGGGCTGCCCTAGCTCCAGATGTGCAGGGAACTTTGGGTTCCTAAAAATGCAACCTGCGAGTCAGGTATTGAGATCAACAGCCATAAACTCTTGAATCAAATTTTTCAACTTATTTGGGAATTTAATATACATGATGTCATTTGTTCCTCCCACAACCCAGTAAAGCAGATATTGTTATCCCCATATTCCTGATTAGGAAACTGAGGCCCAAGGAGGTTAAGTGACTTGCCCAAAGTTCTACTCCTGTTAGGGATGTGGCCAGAACCCACCACTGCCTTCACGAATACCCCTCGAATATCACCGTCATCAGCAACAACACTCTGACCCCAGGATGTTCACCCTTGCCTATGACTTACTGATTGGTCTTCCTACTTCTGTTTTCTTACCCTCAGTACATTGTCCAAATAACAACCAGCACAGCTCCAAGCGAATCGGGATTTATTTCCCCCATGCTTCAACACCTTCGCAACTTCTCCCAGCTCAGAGAGGAAATCCAGACTCGAATACCTTGCCCCTGCCTACCACACATCAGACTCCCCGTGGGCGAGTCCTACCCACCTCAGACAGCCTCCTGCCCACAGTTCCACTTGTCCCTGTGGCCTCCCCCACCTTGTCCTTTGGCCTCCTGCTGTGGTTATCCTGGGAGGGCCTGGGAGGTGTGGGGTGCAGGGTGCTTGGGCCCTGGCACTATAAGACTCAGGTTCCTGCTTCTTTGTAGCTGTGTGACCTTGGGCAAGTTACTGCACTCCTCGGAGCCCGAGTTTCCTTATCTATAAAACTGAGATAATAGCAGAGCCCCGTCAGCAGGACTGTTAAACCTGCAGAACTATCCAGAACAGTCCCTGGCTCGTTAAATGGTGTGACGACATTGGCACCAGTGGCCAGTTGCTGGCCAGCTCCAAGCAGTTGTGCCCTTTAAAATCAACTCCTCTTCTCCACTGACCTCAATACAAATGTTTCCATCACGTCCACTGCCCTGAATGTACATCTGTGTTTCGAGAATACACTTCTGGAAATCCCTGTTACTTGCGGAGCCGGGCGGCTGGCCTGAGGCGCAAGAGCCGTGCTTTCTCCTTATCTCCCGCAGGCAGAATGCATCAAAACCGGCCCAGGCGCCCACAGCTGCGTGTGCCGGCCAGGGTGGACGGGGAGCGGGAGAGACTGCTCGCAGCTCAACAACTGCCTGCTGCCCGGCGCCGGCGGCTGTCACAGCAACGCCACCTGCCTGCACGTGGGCCCAGGGCAGGTGAGCGTGCACGGCCGATGGCAAAGAGGATGTGGGCTCCCGCCAGTGGCTTTTCCTTCTCCCCTAGACACGGGAGCTTTGCAGGAGCTTACTGAGGCTTTTTATGCTTTGTTGCGATGAGAATGGAGTAACTGTCATCACAAACCTAGGATGCTATCTCTCCTGAGGAGGAGGAGGCTGAGGCACAGAGAGGCTAAGTTAGCCATTTGCCCAGATCACACAGAAAATAGATCACGGTGCAAGAGACCCAGGCCGTCTGCCCTGCTGCCAGCCCGGGGTGGCTCCTCGTGTCTCTGCCGCATACTGTGGCTTCTCAGCAGCACACTCACCCACCCTCCTTCCATGGAGCCTGTACAGAAGGCGAGGAGTTAGGCAGCCCCAGGGTGGGGGGGAGGTAACTGCAGGCAAGCCCCCTCCCCACCGAGCCCCAGCGCCCCCACCATCCCAAAGAGGGGGCAAGAGGGTGTGGCCTGAAAAAGCCGAGGAGGGCAGAGGGTGGGGGCAAGGCCACAGGTTTCCCCGCGCCCCTTTCTTCTGAATCGTACTACACCTTCTCACTTTTATGATCTAAGGCTGAACTTTTCTGAGAAACCCACCAAATTACTCTCTGCTCTTTGGGAGATGCATTTCCGGCTCCCGCAACATCCTGTTGGTGGTGGAGCCTCGCCTCGTGCTAGGGCGTCACCCGGCCCCGGCCCCTGTGACCCCGGCCCTCGGGCATCTGTGCATATACCAGCAGTCGGACGGCCGCGCGGCGGGGAAGGAATCGAGTGGGCTTTCCTTGGGGGGCAAGTTAACCCAGACACGTGGGTACCAAAGAGTGAAGCCCCTAGTGCCCACCACTGCCTCTTTGGGCTGTAAAATATTTTTAAATGACAAAGCTGCTGTAGAACTGTTAGCCATCTCACTATCTTTATTTTTAATGATGCTTTCCAGTTCAAAACTGGAAAAGAAACATTCTTTCTTCCCAAAGTGGCTAAGATTCAGAACCCTCATTATCCTCCCATTTTACCTCAGTCTTAAGCCTTTGGGCCGACCAAAGCCAACCTAGAAAGTCAATAGCGAAACCCACGCAGGCCTGAGTGAGTGGAGCTGCTCCTGCTTTTTCATCCGTCCTCCCAGCCGTTCACTCCACAGCCCAGGCCAGGCTCTGAGGATATGGAAGAAAGACAGCCATGGGGAAGAGACAAGCTGGCAGGCGTTAAAGGCCACGGAGGCTAGAATGTGTGGGGGGGCTGAGAGGTGCCCCCTTGACCCCCCCATGCGGGTACGGGTTTTGGCCACTCCCCCCCCCAGCTGAGCCTGGTCAAGCACAGTCCCGTATACGTGCACATGTATTTAAATTGCATACACGTTTCATCCTGCAACTGGTATGCCTGTATGTAAGACACATATTTACCTTTTAAATTATACCAGGAAATAACACCTATCAAAGATAAAATACATTAATTGAAGCTGTTCACTTCTTGCCATGAACGCACGGCTCGCCCGTGCCGCCCCTGGGTCCCAAACGCCTGGCCCCCGCCCCCCCGCCCCTGTCCTTTCCGCGGGTGGCTCCTCGGCTCCCCCCTCCCACTCTGCCCCTCCCGCAAGGGTCCCCGAGGCTGGAGGAAGGGGGAAGGGCCCTCCAGAGCACTGCCCTCCCCTCCTCACTCCACAGTATCACACGTGCCAGTTAATCCATTTGGCTTAGAATATCTCTAATTTTTCAGAGTGCGTCCAATACTGGTCCCTTCTAAACTGCTTTTCATGCATCTGTGCTTTGTCTTCCTCTCTAAATTGAGGCAGTTTAAGTTGGTTGGTGCCTTAACAGTCAGTTGATCAACACCTGTTTTTCCCCAAATTGAAGGCATGACTCCACCTTTCATTATATTTCAAATTTCAAAAGAATGCGTGATAGTGGAAGAAATTTAGGGGAAAAAAAAAAGGAGGGAAAATTAAAATTGCTCTCAGGTTGCCCCGTGATCACCATTTGTATGCTGGAGCATTTTTTCTTCTGGTCCTCATGCACAGGTTTGGTTCCCCCGCCCCCTGTACAGTGTTGCAATCATCTGCACAATTGTGTTTCCTCTGCACTTAGATACACATTTCCACATTGTACGACCTCCATCAGTCTAGCCACTGCAGGGGTGCAGCTGTGCATGGCCGGAGAGCCGCTGAGGTGCGAGTGGAGGCTGAAATGCAGCCCGGACCCTCTCACAGGCACGCGCCCTGGGCAGGCCTAAGTCCCCAGAGGAAGGAAGGGCTTTTTTGTGGCATGAAGGTGCTGTCACCCGTGAGCCAGATGCCCACTGGTTGTCCAGGAGATGGTGACTTACTCAAATTCTCCTGCTTAGAGCGAATGCCTTTGCCTAATTGCACAAAGCACCCGCAGGCCAGCAGCGGTCCATGCCGGGCTGTCCCAAGGGGACCGACATTTGCAATGTGGTGCTCACTGGGGTCCAGTTCTCTCTGGGACCATCTCTATGTGGCACTTCTGTGCCAATGACCTCGGGAAAGGGAGGAAGTGTCAGAGTGCAATGTGCGGTGTGGAATGTGACAAGCCAAAGTGCCTTCTTCCTGGGGCCAGGCGGCCGTGGGGACATGGAGGGTTTGCCCCCAGAAGAGAGAAGATGCACATTTCCAATGACCCCTTTGACTCTGTTCTTGGAATTACAGAACGACTGTGAGTGCAAGGAGGGATTCCGAGGTAACGGGATTGACTGTGAACCGATAACTTCCTGCTTGGAGCAATCCGGGAAATGTCACCCATTGGTGAGTAACTTGGTTAGTTTGGGCTTTTTGCTTTCCTTACTGAATGAAAAAATTATTTAAGAAAGGGAAAAAAAAAGGCTAGATTGCTTCTTGTCTGGGCCTTGTAGTGATCAAATCTGTTGCAACACCCCCTGACCCCCAAGGGGTTCTTCAGCAGAACGTGGTGATTCGGCAACTTTCGCTCCACCCCAAGGCTTGGAAAAACCAAGTCAGGTTCCCAGATAAAATGCCGGATGTCCAGTTAAAATTTGAATTTCAGATAAATAAATAGTAATTTTCAGCGCCAGTATGCCCCAAATATCACACAGAAAATACTTGTGCTAAAAACTATTCATCATTCATCTCTGAAATTCAGATTTAACTGGGTGCGCTGTGTCTTTTCCTTTTTTTTTTGCATGGACAGGCTCCGGGAATCGAACCCGGGTCTCCAGCATGGCAGGTGAGAACTCTGCCATGAGCCACAATTACACCGCCCTGCCCTGTGTTTTTATTTGCTAATTCTGGCAACTCTAAACCAACAGGATAGTTGAAAAGGCAACTGGACTCCCATCTTGAATGTCATAACAGAGTTTTATTCAAATTATTGGTGAAAATCTCCATTCAAGGGCAGACTGTGCCGTTTCTAAGTTGTGGAAGAGTGGGCAAAGACATTCAAGCTGGGCACGTTCAGGCTTACAGAAGAGCGTCACTAAGCAGTGGAACCAGCGAGGAAGGTGCCGGAGTCACATACCTTGTGTTTTCAAGTAATGGAATCCATGCAGAGCGGCTGTGAGCAAACGGGAGTTCGCGGAGTTCCCCGGGGCAGCTCAGGGAGGAAAAGTCGCCCCAGATTTCCCAGGGCCCGAAGCAGGCAGGAAGGTCCCGGGCCAAGGCAACTCCTCCCCGGCCCTCTGCGGTCCTTGTGGGCTCTCGGTTCGCTTCTCTCTGCTGCATTCACTTTGTCTTGGTGCCTCTCTCTGTCTTCATTCCCAGATCTTAGTGCTCCTCTGGCATCCTGGGGTAAATGACTGCCCGTTCTTACAGCTACACCAGCCCCACCTCCAGTGATACCGACTAACTTATCAGCTACCCAAGTCCTGACTCCAAGTAGTGGGGGAAAAGCCTCCAATAGCCCAGCTGGGTCCACGCGCAGGCCATCAACTGCGGCCAGGGAGGGGCGTGACTTTTTTTTTAACGTTTTTTATTGTGAGATATAACATACACACAAAAAAAGCAATAAATTTCAAAATGCATTTTAACAAGTAGTTGTAGGACAAACATTAAGGTATGGTATGAGTTCTATTCCAGTTACCTACTCACATTAAAAAAAAATGGGTTATGTTCCAAATTTCAGGTACTTCCTTCTAGCTGCTCTGAGACACTGGAGACCTACAAGCAATATCAGTGCAATAGTCGACAGTCCTACTCATCTGTTAAACCATAACCTCTCTGTTATAACTCCTCCTCCTCTGACCCTTCTCCTGATCTTTAGGGATATTTGGGCAAGATAATTCATGTTGAAAAGGGATGTCAACTTTAGGGGGAAGGGTTGCTCTTGGAAGGGCTGGACTATCTGGTTAGGAACCATCTGGAAGTTTTAGGCTTCTGAAAAATAAACTTAGTGAATGAAACTTTTGTGGAACCTCAGATAGATCCCTGGGTATTCTTGAGGATGTATAGGAATGCTGTTGGTTGGGGCTTGGCATACCATGGCATTTAGCAATACTAGCTGACGCTTGCGTAAAAGTAACCTCCGGAGTAGTTTTCAACTCTATTTGAAATCTCTTAACCACTGATGCCTTACTTTGCTACATTTCTTTTTCCCCCTTTTGACCGGGAAGGCATTGCCAATCTCCCAGTGCCAAGGCCAGGCTCACCCCTGGGAGCCGTGTCCCACATTGCCAGGGAGACTTTCACCCCTGGATGTCATACCCCACAAAGGGCAATGGGTTCACTTGCAGAGCTGGGCTTGGAGAGAGAGAGAGAGGCCACATCTAAGCAACAAAAGAGGTCCTCTGGAGGTGACTCTTAGGCATAATTACAGATAGGCTCAGCATCTCTGTTACAGAAGTAAGTTTCATAAGAGCAAGCCTAAAGATCAAGGGCTTGGCCTATTAACTTGGGAGTCCCTAATATTTGAGAAAGTACCAGGGATTTCCCAGGTGGAAAAATTTAATAGTTTCATATTTTTTTGTCAGTCCCTCAAGGGACTTTGCCAATACTTTTAAACTCTCTGTGCCACATTCTCTGGAATGTATCCAGGTATTACATTAAGCTGTACAGAATTTCAAGACCTCGTTCTCAAATCTAGGCTCCATTTGTTCGGGTTATTTAACTAAATTGACCAGACAGGTTAAGTTAGATTGAGTGCTACAGAAAATTTAGGTTTTGGACAAAACAAACCTCTCTCTCTTCTTTTGATCTCTTACAGTAGGTGAAGTTCCAAATGATCCTTTACCCTGTGTTCTGATTTACCGTAGTCCCAACAAGACTGGTTTCGTTCTTACCCTTCATTCAAACTTAATCTCCTTTGTGGTTTCTTTAACAGTTGCTTATGTGGCCATGCTGACTTTCATTCCTATAGAACTCCAGCGCTGAGACTTAGGTGCCACACAGGTACCCAAAGTTCCAGGAAAATACCAGGCTATACACATCCAGCACACCATCTCAGAATTTAGAAATAACAATTAAAGCAAAGGAAGAAATGTGACTGCTGTAAGAGCTTACAACCTAGGCCCTAGTTTTCCCATAAGTGTACCCTCAAAGAGGCCATACAATAGGTGTCCTTTTGTTTCTGGCTTATTTTGCTCAGTGTAATGTCCCCAAGGTTGATTCACCTTGTTGTGTGTCTCACGACTTCATCCCTTTCTGTAGCCGCACGGTATTCCACCCTAAGCATCCCAGAGCACACCCTCTGCTTCTCAGCCATGCACCCATTAGCCACCTCCATCCATCGGGTGTCACAGATAATGTCCCGGGGACATCAGTATGTAAATGTCCATTTGAGGCACTGCTTTCAGTTCTTTTGAGTATTTTCCCAGAAACGAGATTGCCATGGCGACCCTATGTTTAGCTGCCTGTGAACCTGCTGCGTTGCCCTGGAAGGGGCTGCCCACCTTGCTACCCTCCGCATGCAGCAGGCTATATTCCTCCTCTTTTGTGTGAAAAGTAACATATATTACAAAAAAGCGGTAACTTTCAAAGCACATCACAATAATTAGTTGTAGAACAGCTTTCAGAGTTTGATATGGGTTACAATTCCACAATTTTAGGTTTTTATTTCTAGCTGCTCTAAGGTACTGGAGACTAAAAGAAATATCACTATAATGATTCAGCAATCATACTCATTTCTAAACCCTACCTTCTCTGTATAACTCCACCATCACCTTTGATCTTTCTCCCACTCTTTAGGGGCATTTAGGCCATGGCCATTCTAGCTTTTTCATGTTGGAAGGGCCTGCTGATAAGGGATAGAGGGGTGGAACAAGTTGATGTTCTGGAGGGGCTGGCCCCTCTGCATTTCAGGATTTACCTCGTCCAGGGACCCATCTGGAGGTTGTAGATTTTGGAAAGTTACCCTAGTGCATGGAAACTTTGTAGAATCTTATATATTGCCCTAGGTGTTCTTTAGGATTGGCTGGAATGGTCCTGGTTGGGGTTTGGCAGGTTATGGTAGGTAGCAAGGTCTAACTGAAGCTTGCATAAGAGTGACCTCCAGAATAGCCTCTCAACTCTATCTGAACTCTCTCAGCCACTGATACCTTATTATTTATACTTCTTTTCCCCCTTTCTGTTGGGATGGCAATGTTGATCCCACAGTGCCAGGTCTGGATTCATCCCTGGGAATCATCTTCCACATCACCAGGGAAACTTTCATCCCTGGATGTCATGTCCCACATAGGGGGAAGACAATGGTTTCACTTACAGACTTGGGCGTAAAGAGAGTGATGCATTATGTTTAAGTATAGAGCAAAGCATGTAATAACTATTTTCTCCCATATACCCCTCTATTATTAACTCTTTGTACAAGTGTCATACCTCTGAACTAATTCACACAAGAACTTATTTATATTTGAAGTGCTAATCGATGAGGTATCTGGCTCTAAACAACCCCTTTCAGTAATATTCACCTTTAATATGGCACCTTTACTTATAAACCCACTAATGAACTATCATCACCTCTATTCCCATACATATGAGTCCAACCTCCTTAACTAGTCTGTATATATTAGGTAACTTACCCCTTCTCTAGCTCCTATTTCTAGGTCCCCTATATTCTACATGAAAACACTTGGATTATTTCCATCTTTTGGCAATTGTGAATACTACCTCCCTGAACATCTGTGTGCAAATGTTTGTCTGTGACACTGCTTTCAGCACTTCTGGGTATATACCAAGTAGTGGTATTGCCAGGTCATAGGGCAAACTTGATATTTAGTTTTCTGAGGAATCTCTAAATGTCTTTCACAGCAGCTACACCATTACACATTCCCACCAGCAGTGAATAAATATTCCAATTTCTCCACATCCTCTCCAACATTTGTAGTTTCTTGTTTGTTTAATGGCAGCCATTCTTGCAGGCATCAGATGATATCTCATTGACATTTTGATTTGCATTTCCCTTATAGCTAATGAAGAAGAATGTCTTTTCATGTGTTTTTTAGCCATTGGTATTTCCTCTTTGGAAAAATGTCTTTTGTCCATTTTATAATTGGGTTGCTTGCTCTTTTGTTGTTGAGTTGTATGATTTCTTTATAAATACTGGGTATCAAACCCTTATCAGATATACAGTTTCCCAATATTTTCTCCCATTGAGTTGGCTACCTTTGAAGCACAGAAGCATTCGATTTTGAGGAGTTCCTATTTACCTGTTTTTTCTTTCCCTGTTCATGCCTTAGGTGTGAGGTCTAAGAAGACCTACCTATTACTCGGTCTTGAATATGTTTCCCTATATTTTCCTCCAAGAGTTTTATGGTACTGGCTCTTATATTTAGGTCTTTGATCCATTTTAAGCTAATTTTTGTTGAAGGTGTGAGGTAGGGGTCCTCGTTCATCCCTTTGGCTATGGATACCCAGTTCTCCCAGCCCCATTTATTGAAAAGACGATTCTGACCCAGTTCAGTGGATTTGGGGGCCTTGTCAAAAATCAGTTGACGAGACTTCCGGGAAGATGGCCAAATAGAGTAGCCTGAGATTAGCCCTGCTCCACAGAAAAGTTTCAGAAGGGACAGGAGGGCGACTGAGGTGGCGATTCGGGAGTGCGGCTGACCTGGGAGAGCGTCTGCACCACATGTGGCAGCCCTGGTTGCAGAGGCCGAGGAACAGAGAGGCAGAGAGCTGGAGCCTGGCGCAGAGGTGCCAAGCCCACGGGAGTGCACGGACAGTGAGCCAGGCCGCGTTCCATGGGTGCTACCCTCACCGGTGCAGCCCCGTGACCAGCGACTCACCCCACACCCCACGCACGTGAACCCCATCACCTGCTCCCATTCCCCCCACTCCAGAAGCCCCCACCCCACCAGCCCCCAATGCACATACCTGCCCCCCACCCCCACCCCAAGTGCAGCCCAGCCCACCTCTCCTGCACCCCTCCCAAGCACTGCCTCCCCCTCCCTGTTCCCTGGAGGCTGTTGCCACAACATAAGGGCTTCAGGCACTGACCTCCATCCTAGGCTACCCCACCCCCTGCCAATAGTGTCACACAGCCTCGCCTCACCCTCCCTGAGCTCAGTGCATCCGTTTACAGCACTCCAGGCCCACACATGCACACAGGGCCCCAGTCATGTCACTCAGCTCTGGTAACAGCACTTTACAGCAGTCCTAGAACCGCACACGTGCCCAGCCCTCAGCCTCATTTCCCAGCTCTGAGAAAGTGCCAAACTGCGCAGCTGGGTCAGATTTGCCCCCAGTCCACGAAGGCGTAGTGCCAACCTGCTGCCAGAGTTCTACACATGCGCACAAAGGGCCCCATGCCTTAGACCAGCACATGCCAGGATTATGCCCCCCAGACTGGTGCACCTGCACAGCTACATTCTCCCTGGCCGCTGGGCACTCACGTTCACAGGCATCAGTGTAACATCCCCAACCTGAGCCCATAACTGCCCTGAAACAAATCACCGCACTGAGTGCCCCACCCCGTGCCCTGCTCCCTGCTGTACAACCATCCCACAAACACAAGGCCTTAGACGACTGAAAGAAATCAACTCCCAAAGTAAATCAATCAGGATATTTACGTGCCACAAAGACAGCAGATCACTAAGCATATCACAGTGCAGACAGATATAGCCTAGCCTAATGACCAAATTAAAACACCAGAGGAGACACAGACATTGAAACAAATAATCAAAGATGTTCATATAACTCTACTTAATAAAATAAGTGGGATAGCAAATAACATGAAGGAGATGAAGAAGACAGTAGAAGAGCACAAAGAGGAATTTGAAAGAATAAATACAAAAATAGTGGAAATCACAGAAATTAAAGACTCTGTTGACCAAATAAAGAACATACTAGAGGCACACAACACCAGATCTGATGAGGCAGAAGAACGAATAAGTGATATAGAGGACAGGATAACTGGCTTCAAAGACTCACAACAGCAAATGGCAAAAAAGATGGAAAAAGTTGAGTTGGAACTCAGGGAAATGATAAACAAAACAAAGTGCACAAATAAAAGAATCACTGGTGTCCCAGAAGGAGAAGAGAGGGGTAAAGGGCTAGGAAGAGTAGTTGAGGATATAATCAGGGAAAACTTCCCAAGCCTCATAAAGGACATAAATATACAAGTCAAAGAAGCCCAATGAACTCCAAACAGAATAAATCCAAACAGGCCTTCCCCAAGGCACATACGAATCAGTCTGTCAAATGTTGAAGAGAAGCAGAAAATCCTGAAAGCGGCAAGAGAAAAACAATCTACTACATACAAGGGAAACCACATAAGACTGAGTTCAGACTACCCAACTAGCACCTTGGAGGCGATAAGGCGGTGGTATGATATATTCAAGATCCTGAAAGAGAAACACTTCCAGGCAAGAATTCTGTACCCAGACTCAAAACTGAGGTAGAGATTAAAGTTTTCACAGACAAAGAAGTCCTGAAAGAATTTGTCAACAAAAGACTGGCCTTACAAGAAATACTTAAAGGAGTTCTGCCAGCTGGAAAAAAAAAAGACAGGAGAGGGAGGTCTGGAGGAGGGCACAGAATTGAAGAATACAGTAAGGGTAATTTAAATAACACAAAGAGAAAGAGGGAAAAGAATATATAGATCTGGGGCGGTGCATTGGTGACTCAGTGGCAGAATTTTCGCCTGCCATGCCAGAGACCCAAGTTTGATTCCTAGTTCCTGTCCATGCAAAAAAAGAAAAAAAAAAGAAATATATATATAGATAGATAGATAGATCTGACAAATAAAATAAAAAAGATAAGGTGGTAGAATCAAGAAACACCTTTCAGTAATAACTTAAAATGTTAATGGACTAAATTTACCAATTAAAAGATACAGACTGGCAGAATGGATTAAAAAATATAATCCAGGTGTATGCTGCTTACAAGAGACTCATCTTAGACACACAGATACAAATAGATTGAAAGTGAAAGGATGGAAAAGATTTTCCATGCAAGTTGTAACCAAAAGCTATACTAATATCAGTCAAAATAGACTTTAAATGTAAAGACATCATAAGAGACAAAGAAGGACACTATATACTAAATAAAGGGTCAATTCACCAAGAAGAAATAACAATCATAAATGTTTATGCTCCCAATCTAGGAGCTCCAAAGTACATGAGACAGATATTGGCAAAACTGAAGGGAGCAATAGATGGAGACTTCAATATACCACTCTCCTCTATAAATAGAATAACCAGACAAGATCAACAAAGAAATAGAGAAGTTAAATAACTTAATAAATGAATTAGACCTAACAGACATACATAGGTCATTGCACACCAAAGCACAAGTGGAACATTTTCCAGGATAGATCATATGTTGGGGCACAAAAAAGGTCCTAAAAAGAAGAACAAAGTGGGAGGGTTAACAGTCCCTGACTTTAAAACCTGTTATAAAGCCACAGTGGTCTAAACAGTATGGTACTGGCACAAAGACAGAAGCAGCAGTAAGACAAAATGACGTCCTGAAGCACATGACAAGATGGATGAGGCTTGAGGACATAATGCTGAGTGAAATTAGCCAGACACAAAAGTGCAGGCACTGTATGATCCCACTTTCATGACCAGCAGGAAGGTGGCTGAACGATGCACTGACGGAGATTGGCAAACGATGGCGTATATTTATGAACGAAGGTTGTGCTGCTACAAAAAGAAACAAAGTCTCCAGAGTAGCCTCTCAACTCTATTTGAACTCTCTCTGCCATTGATACTTTATTAGTTACACTTCTTTTCCCCTTTTGGGTCAGGATATAATTGTCAATCCCGTGGTGTCAGGTCTGGATTCATCCCTGGGAGTTCTCTCCTGTGTCGCCAGGGAAACTTTCACTCCTGGATGTCATGTCCCACGTAGGGGGGAGGGTGATGATTTCACTTGCAGAGTTGGGCTTCAAATGAGGCCACATTTGAGCAAGAACAGAGGTCCTCCAGAAGTAACTCTTAGGCATGCCTATAGGCAGTGTAAACTTCTCCACTATGTACATAAGCTTCACAAGAGTAAGCCTCAAGATCGAGGGCTTGGCCTATTGATTTGGGTGTCCCTAATGTGTGGCACAGTATCAGGGCACTCCCTGATGGTAAAGTTTAATAGTCTTTCTCCCAATGCATAGTCTTTCTCCCCTCCTTTAGAGGACGTTGCCAATACTTTTTGATTATCTGCTTAATATACTCTAGGATGTTTCCAGGCCTTACAATAATCTATACAGGATTAAAGGACCTTTTTCTTATTCTGATCTCTAAATATCTGGTTATATATATAAAACAGCCTCTCAAAATCCAGAAATAATAATCACTACTCCAGACTTAATGTGTCTGCTCTAAAAGCTTACAATCTAGGCCCCTGTTTTCTTATAAGCATTTTCTAAAGGTGACTGTGCCATTGTTGTTTTTTTGTTTCTGGCTGCTTTTGTCTCACCAAGTGTCCCACATGTTCATCCACAACTTTGCATGCCTGACGACTTTGCTGCTATGTTCTGATTCTTGTCACTGCTGTCGAACAAGTTTCCTGAACTAATCCTGCAACATCTGTTTCTTTCATTGTGTATGTCCACTGAAACCTCTGCTCAGTTAGTTTAGTGGCCAGCTAATGACTAGATAGGGATTTTATTAAATACCTGGAGCCAGTATGTTCCCAGGTTTTGATGAGAGGCTCTGTGTGCATTTGGGACACGCCTTCAATGCTCAAACAGGCTGTTTGCACCTCTTTCCTAGCCTTCAATTCCTGTTTTCACAGAGCAGGCAGAAGTGAACGCTTATGGCCTTCTCAGGTATTTTCCTATGTATGCACGCAACCCTGGATATTCATACATCCCTAAGCATGTATGATGCCTTCTAGATTCCCAGGAATGTGTCAGAGTTTTCCATAGCCCTATCATATCATTTCCCAGCTTCTCTTTTTTAACATTTTTGTCAACTGCTTGTTTGCCCCAGCTGTTATCACCACCTTAGGAAACTGCTAACTCTTTTCAGCAAACTCTCTAGGATAAAAGCTGCTTTCACTTGGGAATGCACTCAGTCAGGTCAAATAAAGTCAAACCCACCAAGTAGTGTTTCTGGAGAATTGCAGAACAAGTAAAAGAATGGCATTTCTCTAGGAATATTTCTTGTGAAGAGTTCTAAACTCATTCTGTCCTCTTCAGTGTGTATGAGGCTGCTGGTTTTCACTATGATTGCAGCGCATTTCAAGGCTACCACAGAATTGGTGAAAGGGGCATGTTCAGAATAAGGCAAGTTAAAAAGCCATAAGGTCACAGTTCTTACAAGGATTCAGCCATTTTTCTTGAATAAACACTCCTTATGTCATCATAAGCCATTTGTTAATTTCTAAAATTCTAAATGAGGCAGGGCAAAATGGTGGCATAAGGAGGTATAGAATTTTATTCATCCTCTAGAGCAGCTAGTAAATGTCTGGAACTGTCTGGAATAACTAGGGGCATCCATGGCTGAACACATATTGTATACAAGTATAGAAAGGGTGGAAGTGCCAAGATCACATCACAGAACTGTGAATAAATCCCCCAGAATCCAGAGGCTGACATCCCTCCCCTACTGGCATGGCAATCTCAGTTGAAAACATTTCCCTGTAGGGAAAAAGAAGAAGCCTCTTCTGGGAGCAAGGGAGGGCAGCCCAGCTAAGCTCGAATTATGGTTTTAATGAACATATGGTCAGCTGAATATAAGCTCAAACAAAGGTAAATTTAGAGTAAGTGGGGAAGAAATCCTGAGGTTTATCCAGGCAAACAAGAGGTAGGGCTAATGGAAATAAAAAAGGAAAAAAAAAAGACTTTTGGAGTCAACCCAGCTCAGAATACTGGAAAAGGTCTGTGTCCCAAGGCACACAGAGCCAAGTACAAGCTCCAGATCTTGACAGGCAAACCTTGGGGGCTGGGAACCTGTTCTGAAAAGGGATTTAAAAATATATATTCTATGTAGCTCATTAGAGGATGCCTCTGGCATTTTCAATTGTCATCCCTGATCCAGACAAGGGCAGTGTTAAAATAGATCTGAGAGCCAAAGTAACAAGTCAAGTAAAGGAGTTAATTCCCTAAAGGGGCTTATCTTTCCCAGGAAAAGTGGGGGGGATGGCAGCTCAACTGGTGACTCTCAGAGAATTCAGACCCCAAGGGCTAAGCCCTAAACCTGCCTTCTATATCAACCTCTGTTTCAACCATGCCCCTAGCAGCTACAAAATCAGATTAAAATTAAAGGCACCACACCACATTACACCAGTGAAGAGTTGCAGACTGACAAATATCACCTGCTGGTAAGAATAAGAAAAGCACAGAGTCTGGAGGCTTCATAAGAATCTCTAACAACCTACTGGGTCTCATCCCTAGGAAAACTTAATACTGATTGTATCCTCCTCTGGAGACCTGGGGCAGTCTTGTCTGGGGAAAATCTGACTAGGGTCAATAATATCTGGGGAGACCATCCAAAAAAAAGTTCCATTTACACAGAGCAAGAACCATAAAAAATAAAGCTGAAAATTCTAAAGAGTTCAATAGAAGCTATGCTAGAGGTCTAGAATAAGTTGAACTGAACACACACACACAAATAGAGAACAAACCCAACCAATAAGAACAGAATAAACAAATGAAGGAAATCAAATGCCGAGACACCAACAAAAAACTATGAATCCTACTAGAAAAACAAAGATATGGTCCGGTCAAAGGAACAAACTAAAACTTCAAAGAGGTACAGGAGTTGAAACAACTAATTACTTTCTATTAAACATGCTAAATCAAGTAAAAATTCAAACGAATGAATTGAGAGAAAATAGGGCAAAAGAGATGAAGGATTATTCTAGTCTGCCAAAGCTGCCAGAATGCAACACACCAGAGATGGATTGGCTTTTAATAAAAGGGATTTATTTACTTAAAAATGTATAGTTCTTCAGAGGAAAGGCAGCTAACATTCATCTGAGGTTCTCTCAGACATGGGAAGGCACAGGGTGATCTCTGCTGGCCTTCTTTCCAGGCTTCTGAGTTCCAACAGCTTTCCCCAGGGTGATTCCTTTCTGCGTCTCCAAAGGTCTGGGCTGAGCTGTGAGTGCTGAGATGAAGTATGTTGAGCTGCTTAGGCTTTGTTGCATTGAGCTCTCTCTTTTAAGCTTCCCATGAATTAAACATCACTCATTGAGGATGACACTCCCCTTAGAGATTGCAGATATAATCAGACATGAATGAGTTTAAGAAGCTAATGATTCAAATCCACAGAAACAGAACTAGGCACCATCACCTACCCAAGTTGACACCTGAACCTAACTATCACAGATATAAAGAAGACATTGGGAAACCATAGAAAAGAATTCAAAACTTGAAAAAAACAAATGGAAGAATGGATGGGAATGAAAGTTACAATGCAAGAGATTAAAAACACAATGGTGACTTAGAACAGAAGATTTGAAGAGGTAAAAGAAGGGATTAGTGAACTAGAGGAAAGAACTTCTGAAATCCTATGCACAAAAGAACAGATAAGGAAAATAACATAAAAATTGAGCAGGGTCTCAGGGAATTAAATGACAATATGAAGTGCACAAATTCATGTGTTTTCAGCATTATAGAAGGACAAGAGATGGGGAAAAGGGCAGAAAGTATAATGGAGGAATAAGGGCAGAAAGTATAATGGAGGAAATACACACTATTATGAAAGACATAAAAGTATAGATCTAAGAACATTGTTCCTAAAACAGAATAGGTTTTCATAGACCTACTGCAAGATACTTAATAAGCAGGTTGTCAAATGTCAAAGATGGAGAATTCTGAAACTAGCAAGAGAAAAGGGTTCCATGATATTCAAGGGAAGCCCAATCAGACTATGTGGGTTTCTCAGCAGAAATCATAGAGGAAAGAAGGCAGTGGTATGATATACTTGAGATTCTGAAGGGAAAAAACTACCAACCAATAATTCTATACCTGGAAAAACTGTCCTTCAAAAATGAGGGAGATCAGATTTAGAGATAGGAAAGAAGTCAATCAGGTCAGCGTTAAAGTAATTCAGAACACAGGGGTAAGGAAGGCATTGTCTATATTTTAGAGCCACACATACTCTTTGAGACCAAAGGAAAAAAGGTTCATTTTGTCTGGAACCTAACTTTTCTGTAGCACATAATCTAACTCAACCTATCTTTATAGCTCATTTAAACAACTGAAACACAGAGAGCCCAGAAAAAGAAAGAAGTCCTTTAATGCTGTATAGCTTAATGTAATGCCTAGATACAGCCTACAGTATATTAAGCAGATAATCAAAAAGTATTGGCAAAGTGCCTTGAGGGATGGGAGGAAAAAATATGGAACTATTAAACCTTACCATTAGGGAATCACCTAATATGTGTCAAACTTTAGGACACCCAAATCAATAGACCAAGCCCTTGATCTTCAGACTTACCATTGTGAAGCTTATGTAGGTAGTGGAGAAGCTTAGCCTACCTATAGGATGCCTAAGAGTTACTTCTAGAGAACCTCTTTTGTTGCTCAGATGTGGCCTCACTCTCTCTAAGGCCAATCTGAAAGTAAAATCGTTGACCTCCTCCCTACATGGGACATGACATCCAGGGGTGAAAGTCTCCCCAGTAGCATGGGAGATGACTCCCAGGTATGAATCCAGACCTGGAACCATAGGATCAACAATTACATGCTGACCAGATTGAGGGAAAGAAGTGTAATTAATAAAGTATCAGTGGCAGACAGATTTCAAATAGAGTTGAAAGGCTACTCTGGAGGTTGCTCTTACACAAACTTCAGGTAGACCGTGCTACCTATCATAACCTGCCAACCCCCAACCAAGACCATTCCAGACAATCCTAAAGAACACCTAGGGCAATTTAAAAGATTCCACAAGGGTTCCATGCACTAGAGTAGCTTTCCAGAAACTTACAACCTCCAGATGGGTCCCTGGTCCAGAATTGTCCTGAAACCTGCCCAGCCTCTCCAGAACATCAGATAGTTCCATCTTCCTACCCCATATTAGTAACAGACTCTTCCAATATCAAAAATTTAGAATTGCCATAGCCCAAATAACCCCAATGACAGGTATGGGGAGATCAAAGGTGACGGTGGAATTATACATAGACATTAACAAATGAATATGAATGCTAAATCCTTAAATTGGTATCTCCTTTAGTCTCCAGTATTTTAGAGCAGCTAGAAGTAAAAACCTAAAATTGTGAAATTATAGCCCATGTCAAAGTCTGAAATACGTTCTACAATTAATTGTGGTGCTGTGCTTTGAAATTTATAGCTTTTTTGTATATATGTTATTGTTCACAAAAAAAGAAGGAAAAAAAGTCAATTGTGGGGATAAGAAAGTATTTAAGCCCTCTAGCCTCCTGTATTCTGGAGCTTCTAGAAGGCACACTATGAGAGGATCATACGGTAGCCCATGACAAACTCTGGGATCTGTCCTGTAACCACTTTTTGAAGAGTGCTTTGAAAACTATTGCTTTTTTACTTCTTTGCTTTGTATATATGTTATACTATACAATAAAAAAAAGTTTTTAAAAAAAAGATCAATTGACCATAGATCTGGGGGTCTTTTTCTGAAGCCTCAATTCAATTCCATTGACCGATGTCTGTCTTTGTACCAATACCTTGCTGTTTTTGACAACTGAGGCTTTATAATAAGCTTTAAAATCAGGAAGTATAAGTCCTTCCTACTTCATTCTACTCTTTTAGTATGTTTTTGCTTATTTGGGGTCACTTTCCCTTCCAAATAAACTTGATAACTAGCTTACTGAGTCTTCCAAGTAGGTTGTTGGGATTCTGATTGGTGTTGTGTTGAATGTGTAGGTCGATTTGGGTACAATTGACGTCTCAACAGTATTTCGCCTTCCTATCCAAGAACACAATGTCTTTCTACCTATTTAGATCTTCTTTGATTTCTTTTAGCAATGTTTTGTAGTTTTCTGCATACAGGTCCTTTACATCCCTGGTTAAGTTTATTCCTAGATGCTTGATTCTTTTAGTTGCTATTGTGAATGAAAGTTTTTTTTTCTCTTTATTGTCTCCTCAGTTAGGTCATTACTTGTGTATAGAAACATTATTGATTTTGTATGTTAATTTTGTATTCCACCACTTTAATGAATTTGTTTATTAGTTCAAGTAATTTTGTCATAGATTTCTCAAGATTTTACAAGTATAGTATCATGACATCTGCAAACGATAAAAGCTTTACTACTTTCTTTCTGATATGGGTGATTTTATTTCTTTTTCCTGCCTGATTGCTCTGGCTAGAACTTCTAGTACAATGTTGAGTCACAGTGGTGACAGTGAGCATCTTTGTCTCATTCCTGATCTTAGGGGGAAGGCCTTCAGTCTCTCACCATTGAGTTTACTGCTGGCTATTGGTTTTTCATATATGCCCTTTATCACATTGAGGAATTTCCTTCCATTCCTACCTTTTTTTTATCAGAAAAGGATGCTGAATTTTGTCAAATGATTTTCCAGCATCAATTGAGATAATCATGTGATTTTTCCCTTTTGATGTGTTAATATATTGTATTACATTGATTGATTTTCTCGTGTTGAATCATCCTTGCATTCCTGGATTAACCCCTCTTGGTTGTAGTGTATAATTCTTTTAATATGCCATTGGATTCCATTTACAAAATTTTGTTGAGAGTTTTTGCCTCAATATTCATTAGGGAATTTGGCCTGTAATTTTCCTTTCTTGTAGTATCTTTATGCTGTTTTGGAAGTAGAGTTATGTTCACTTCACAAAATTAGTTAGGTAGTGTTCCTTTTTCCACAATCCTTTTGAGGAGTTTGACCAGGAATGGTGTTAAATTTTTAGGAATGTTTGGTAAAATTTCCCTGTGAAGCCATCTGACCCTGGGCTTTTCTGTGCAGGAAGATTTTTTATGACTGGTTGAATCTCTTTACCTGTGATTGGTTTACTGAGGTATGCTATTTCCTCTTGAATCAGTGTAGATTGTTCGTGTGTTTCTAGGAATTTGTCCATTTCATCTCAGTTGTCTAGTTTATTGGCATGTAGTTGTTCAAAGTTTCCTCTTACGATTTTCTTTTTTTAATTTTTTCAGGGTCCATGGCAATGACCCCCCCATTTCTGTCTCTTTTTTGTGTGTATCCTCTCTATTTTTTCTTTGTCAGCATAGCTTAAATCAATTTTATTGATTTTCTCAAAGAACCAACTTTTAGTTTTATTGGTTCTTCCTATTGTTTTGTTGCTGTTATTATTCTCCAGTTCCTTTATTTCTGCTTTAATCTTTGTTATTTCTCTTCTTCTGTTTGCTTTGTAGTTAGTTTGCTGTTCTTTCTCTAATTCCTCCAGGTGAGCAGTTAACTACAATTTTTTCTCTTTCTTCTTTTTCAATATAGGCATTTAGGGCAATACTGCCTTGCCACATCTCATAAGTTCTGATGTACTGTATTCTCATTTTCATTCATCTCCAGCTATTTACCAATTTCTCTTGCAATTTCTTCAATCAGTGGGTTGTTTAAGAGTGTGTTATTTAATCTATATATATTTGTGAAAGTTCTAGTTCTTTGATGGTTATTAATTTCTAGCTTCATTCCATTGGGGTCAGAGAAAGCACGTTGAATAATTTCAGGCTTTTTAAATTTATTAAGACCTATTTTGTGCTCCAGCATATAATCTATCCTGGAGAATATACCATGAACCCTAGAGAAGAATGTATATCCATATATAGACATATATTTATATATGTCCATTAGGTCTAATTCATTTATCATGGTGTTTGGGTTCTCTATTTCCTTCTTTATCCTCTGTCTGGTTGTTTTCTCTACAGAAGAGAGTGGTATATTAAAGTCTCCCACTATTATTGTTGAAATGTCTATTGCTCCCTTCAGTTTTGCTAATGTTTACCTCATTTACTTTGGAGCTTCTTGATTAGGTGCATAAACACTAATGATTGTTATTTCTTCTTGGTGAATTGTCCCTTTTAGTAATCTGCAATGTCCTTCCTTGTCTCTTATGACATCTTTGCATTTGAAGCCTATTTTGTCTATTAGAATATTAGATATTAGTATAGCTACTCTTGGATTGTGTAGTTTACAGCTTGCATAGAATATCTTTTACCACCATTTCACTTTCATTCTATTTGTATCTTTGGGTCTAAGATGAGTTTCTTGTAAACACCATATAGGTGAATCATATTTTAAATTTATTCTGCCAATCTATCTTTTAATTGGTGAGTTTAGTCCATTAACATTCAAAGTTATTACTGTAAAAGCAGTTCTTTTATTTTTCAGTTTGAAAATTATTTATCTGATAAATTTCTGTGATTTACATTTCAGTATAAAGGCAGTTCTTGAATCTATCATCTTACCTTTCAGTTTTTTTCAGATCCATGTATTTTCCCCTTTCACTCTTTTTTATCCTCTAAGTTACCCTAAAACTCTTCAATTCTGTGCCCTCCTCCTCTCCTGTCTTTTTTTTCAGCTGACAGGACTCCATTTAATATTTCTTGTAGGGCAGTTCTCTTGTTGACCAGTTCTCTCAGTCTTTGTTTGTCTTTGAAGATTTTAATCTCTCCATCAATTTTGAAGGACAACTTGGGTGGATAAAGAATTCTTGGCTGTAAATTTTTCTCTTTCAGAATCTTAAATATATCATACCACTGCCTTCTCACCTCTGTGGTGCATGTTGAGTCATCTGAACTTAGTCTTAGGTGGTTTCCCTTATATGTAGTAGATTGCTTTCTCTTGCTTCTTTCAGGAACTTCTGCTTCACTTCAATATTTGACAGACTGATTAGTATGTGTCTTAGTCCATTTGGATATATTCTATTTCGAGTTCATTGGCCCTCTTTGATTTGCATATTTATGTCTTTTATAAGGGTTGAGAAATTTTCCCCAATTATCTCCTCAACTACTCTTCCTAGCCCCTTACTCTTCTCTTCTACTTCTGATATCAGCGATTGTTGTATTTGTGCACTTCATGTTGTCCATCGTTTCCCTGAGATCCAATTCAAATTTTTCCATCTTTTTTGCCATTTTTTCTTTTGTACATTCATATTCAGTTGTCCTGTCCTCTAGTTCACTTATTCTTTCTTCTTCCTCTTCAAATCTGCTGTTGTGTCTCCAATATATTTTTATTTGATCTACAGTATCTTTCATTTCCTTAAGATATGCTATTTTTCTGTGTATTCTTTAAAATTATTCTTTATGCCCTTCTACTGTCTTCTTGATATCCTTTATATCTTTAGCCAATCCATTGAACTTGTTTAGAAGATTTGTATGAACATCTTTGATTAGTTGTTCCAAATTCTGTATCTCCTCTGGTGTTTTGGTCATTTAGCTGGGCAATATTTTCTTGCATCTTCATGTACTTTGTGATTTTCTGCTAACTTTGTGGAATTTGATTATCTTGATAAGGTTATTTTGAAAGTTGATTTCTCTCGTGTATCTAAATTTTGTAGTTGCTTTTGTTTGCATTGAAGGTCTCCTTTTGCACTTCATTTGTCAATAATTCCCCACCAAACCAAGGCTGGGACCTCATGTAAGAGAGGCAACTCTACTTGAAGATCTATTAAAAGCTAGGCAGAAAGGCAGTTTGCCAGGCTGTGCTTTCCATGTCTTCCAAGCAGATGGAGCTTTTGGGCCTCTCTTCCCTCAGACCTGCCTCTCCTGGCCTCTGGCAGCCCACTGGGCTGAAGCCCAAACAATACAATCCATCCAGATCCAAAGATCTCTGTCCCAATAAGGTGTGATCCAGCCAGGCCTGCAGGTCTCCACATGTGATGAAAGCTGCCAGCCCCAGGGCTGGGGTGGGCAGTGGGCATCTTGGAGGAGAAACTGCTTGTGAGCCTGATGGGTCTGGTGGCCCCCAGACTCCTGCTTGGAATGACCTTGGGCTATGGGTCTGGGTATTTCAGCTGCCCCTGGCCTCAGCCAGCCTGGGAGTGCCTGATGGTTTGGTGCGGCTCACTCACTCATCCTGCCGCTCTGTCTGTGCTCTCCGTGAGTGCTCCAGGCCCAGGAGTGCCTGGGGTGTGGCATAGCTCACTCCCGCATCCTACCTCTCGGCCACACAGGCCATGAGTTCTCTGGGCCTCCGTGGCAAAAGTATAGAAGCAAGTCTCTTTAATCAGCCAATTGTCAGATCAGCTGTGCTCTGTTTCCCCCACCTTACCCTAGCCGGGTCTCAGTCAAACCCATACACCCACAATGACCTTCCTCAGGGGTAGGGGGCAGGCATTGCGCACTGGCTGGAAGGTCTCTATGTACAGGTAACCAGGTGTGCTGGCTTCCAGGTTCCCCACAGGAGCTCCCAGCTGCAGAGCTGAGAGGGACGATCCCCTCAGCTGACTGCAGAAATGGGAGTGCAGGAGCAGCCACTCCTTTGGCTCTCATTCCAGTCTGCATGCTGCAGCCCACCCCAGGTGCATCACGGCTGAGTAAACTCACCAGTCCTCTCAGTCGTGATTTCTTCATTCTTCGCTCAGGCCCTCCCTATACAATGTGAAGCCCCTCTCTGGTCACTCATACCCTGGAACCCCTGTCTGGTTGTTCTGTCGCTTCTCTAGGGTGAGCTCAGCCTGTCCTCTTCTACCATCCTCCCGGAAGGTCCTGGCCTGACATTTTATGAGCACAGCTGCCAGGGCCCATCCTCAGTGTGTGGGGGGAGGAAGGAAGGGGGCAGTTCTCAGAGGAGAAAGAATGGGTGGGGGGATGCCCCAAGAATCACAAGAGCATTTGTAAAACTGAAGGAGCTCCAATACTCCTGTGTAATTGAAGCCCTGCTATTCCAAATGGGAATGGCTATTGCAACTTTCGATAAGAACCAGCATATGGTAGCTAGGTAAAATATGGGATACCCAGTTAAATGTGAACTTAAAATAAACAGTGGCTACTTTTTCAGCACAGCTATGTCACAAATACTCATCATTATCTGAAATTCAGATTTAACTGGGTGCCTTATACTTTTATTTGCTAAATGGCTAGGGATGAAAAGAAACAATTTAACTGTGATCAAATTAGTTCAGCACTAAACATGTAAACAGAACTCTTTCATTGTAACACTGATGAGTCTGTGGATTGTTTCCACCATCTTTTAGCTTCAAATTTGCAATTCTCACCTTAGATGAAGCCTGCTGTCTTGCTGAACTAACAATATCTAACTCTGGCTAGGAAAGCAACCCATTTCTTTCCTCTTCATTTTACCAGGCCACCTGTCAGCTTACGTCTTCTGGCATCTGGAGCTGTGTCTGTCAAGAAGGCTATGAAGGAGATGGCCTTCTGTGCTACGGAAATGCAGCCGTGGTAAGTCATCCTAGCAAACTCAAGCTCAGGGTAAAAAGACAAGCACGTTAAGCCCTCTTAGCAAAGCGCTTTTAAAGTGCTCTCCAAATAGCTTGCTCAAAAAGATTCAATATAGAGCAAGCTGCCCCTTGCAGGTGCTCTGTGACTCACATCTTCTGCAGGGTGGAGAGGCATGGCTTTATTGAGCACCTAGTATGTGCCCAGCAGTTCACTCTCTCCTGATCTCTCTTTCCTTCCACCTTACCTCTTCCTGTTCCTAAACTTCCAAAGTCGCAGCCAGCTGGCCTCTGCTCAGCTCTCCAGGTGCTCCTGTTGGCAATGGGCACCGAGAAACCCTGTGCTCACCCCATCTGGGCTGCAGTGCACCTGCGTGTATGTGTTTGAATGCTTTCTATGTTCCAGATATCTTACTAAGCCCTTTACATGCAGCCACACCCCATTTAAACTTCACAACAACCTTGTGAGTTGATGCTGTCAGTATGCCCATTTTATAGAGGAAACTGAGAGCAGATTTCCTGACACACCTGAGCTCCAGAGTAAGGAGTCCAGCCCTTGACGTCCGCACACAGAACCCAAGCCCTTATGCCCCATGCATTCTCCCCATCGAGCCTCGTCACACTGAATCTTCACTGTGTGTATTTATCTGTCCCCTCCGCCACTGGACTATAAGCTCTCACAGCAAAGACCTTATTCTTGTACTGTTTTGCAGCCAGTGCCTAATGGGTACTCATCCATGCTAGTCGAACTGAAAAACAGAGTCACTTGATGGGCTTTTCCCATTACTTACTCTGTGTAGCTCGCTGCCATTTGGTTGCTGCTCCCTCCTCTCAGCTGAAGCCGTTGGCCTCCCCAACCCCTCTGAACCTGCCCAGACCAAAGGCCTGGCCGAGCCCCCCCGTTCCCAGCAGGCTGCAGCAGCATCTGACTCAGCCCCTCCCTTCTCACAGCCCTTCCTGCCCTTCACTCCTCAAGCTTGACCTCCCAATCCGTGGACCGAGGGGTCGAGGGTCAGCATCTTCCCTCTGCCCATGGGCCACATTCTGTAAATCCTGAAACCCTCAAACTCCAAACCGTCCCTCTCCTTCCAAGGAAAACTAGATGAAGCCAAGTCCTTGGCCATTTTCCTGCTTTTCCCTGACACCCTCCCCTCCTGCCTACTGCCACGCTCCCAGCTCCTGTGCTCTCGCCCTCCCCAGCCCACCTCTCCTTCACAAGGGTTCTTCAGAGGATTACTGAAACACCTTAACTCCTGCTTTTACTCATCTGCTGGTTTAGTACTTCACCTCAGCCACTTTCAGAAACAGAGTTGAGACAACTCTGATAGTCACTGGCTGTATGTAAATTTGCCTGTAATAACTGTTATTACTATTTTCATGGTGGTTAATAGTTCAGAAAGTGTTTTCCCATAAATTAAGGCATTTAATTTTCATAACTTCAAGAGGAAAGCATTATCATATTCATTTCTAGATAAAGCACCTGAGTTTTCAAAGAGGTTGAGTGGCCGCCCAGGGTCACACAGCTTGTGGATGGCAGACCTAGCGATTGGGCCCAGTCTTTTTTCACGCAAAGTCTAGGGCTCCATTTACTTTATCACAACCTCAGAAGTCATCGATCTAATGGCAGTGTTTGTTCTCTTCACGTCTTCCCTCCCCAAAGGAACTACAAGTTAGAGAAGAGCAGAGGCATCTTCCCCCTTTCGGAGGTGATCTCTGCCCTTCACCACAGTGCTAATTGTGGTAGCTGAATCTACATGTTCATTAATTAGTAAATGTCAGGGTTGTGAAATTTATTCAACTCAGTTTGTGAATTAAAACTAAGAGTAGCTAAAACTTACTGAACATTTATGGCCTATCAGCCTCTATTCTAAGCACTTTAAAAACATTAACTCCTCTAATTCTCACATCAACCCTAAGAATTGGAGCTTGTATTACCCCCATTTTACAGATGGGAAAATGGAGGCTCAGAGAGATTAAGTAGCTTGCTTAAGAAACTGTCCGGCAACGGGACCCACATGAAACGCAGGCAGATTGGCTCCGCGGTCCCGTGGTGAGGCTGTGCACTGAGCGCTGTGGCCTCTGCCCGTGTGGGCACCACATTCTTCCAACCTAAATTCTGATTTGGAAGAACTTCAGGTTGCAGCCTGCTTTGTTGGAAGTTTCTGGAATGAGTTCTTTACCCAAATGTAGAGTATAATTGCACCCCTTGAATGTGAAAGGAATGCTAACTCTGCAACCTGGAGACTCTTCTAGCTGGGACACAAGTTCACGCAAAGAAACCAGCCCGGGAAGGTTAAGTGCAGGTTGCCCAGAAGTGCGCTGTGATTTTGCTGCTTATTGTTCCTTCTCTTTTGTTCTCGCTCGTCTCTTCCTCCCTCCCTTGCACGATGTGAATAAGGAATTGTCATTTCTCTCCGAAGCAGCTATATTTAACCAGTGGATAAATGTGAGTACATTGTTGGAACATAGGATCAGGAATGTATATAATTTTAGAACTTGGAAACGTCTGTAATAGAAAACTAAAGCTCCAGCTGGTGTGAAGGGGGGTGGATTGTCCACAACAGTGTTCTCGGGACTGCACGCCCTTCGGAAGCACATGGAGCATTCTTTACATACTCACGCCGAGGCCACCACTCCCAGGGATTCTGATTTAATTTCCCCGCAGTTTGATGTGGGGATGTTTTGTAAAGCGTCCCAGGTGATTCCAACATGTAACCAGGACTGAGAACCCCTGGTCTAGGTAGCTGGGAAGGGTCAGTCTTTCAAAGAACTGAAATGTATATGTACAACTTCATTCATCACAGATGTCTTATTTTAGAAGTTAACGTAACTCACCGTTGGAACTCACCCAGTGAGCCATGGGATTCAGGTTTGGGTCCCAGGGTGCTTCATATGTGCTCTGCCCCACATGCCCAGCAGAGCTTATCCCTCCCTCCTTGAGAGTTTTATAACAAGAGTCCAGTCCCCAGGCTGCCCAGAGGTCCAAAGCTCCGTCCCCTGACGATGGGCCGAGAGGCCAGTGCAGCATCACTGGAAATGGTCATCGCCTTTAAACAGACGCACCAAGCCAGGCCGGGTCTGCTCAGCTCCCACTCCAGGCCCGTGGACCCCACCGCAGGCGGGAGGAGGGCAGGACTCCTCTCCAGGCACACCGGCCACTATGGAGAGAGCTCGCTGGGCACACCTTCTCCAGCGCCATCCTGCCCGTCCCCTGCCATCAGCAAGGAGGGAGTAGTGACTCCGTAGCAGTCAGCACACATGAAAGCCAGGGCTCTATTTCTTTCGAGTCCGTTGTTAAACACTTATCACCAAGCCATGCTTCTTCCCAGAACGGGCTCTGGGCAGAACTGAGCAGCACAGGTGAGGTTTGGTTCAGGCCCCAGCCACCCTCCCGCCCGATACTGTTCCGGCAGCCTTCCCCCATCCCTACTCCGGAGGCAGCAAAGAATGACCAAGGTTCTCTGCACGTTTACACACGCACATGTGAGCCTCTCGGGACTGTTCTCACCTTTCATGTAGATTCAAGTGTAACTGATTAATAATGGCTCAAAGTGTGACCTGACTAGGAGAATTTGCATTTTGACAAGCCTTGCACTTTAAGTAAAAGGAATGAGTCTCAGAGGGAGGGTGAGACCTCAGCCAACGGGTGGGGTGGATTCTGGAAGGGTTCCTTCAGCTCTTCCCTGTGTCTCTGAAATTATGTCCCATGGGAAACTGGCATGTCTGTCAAGCACCAAGGGTGCTCTGCTTGTCCCCTCACCTGAGTCAGGACCTTTCCTCTCCTTATGTGAGCAGGATGCCGCTCTGCAGCCCTTGCTGGCCACCACCTCAAACCTTACTGTCCTCGCACCCACCCCGCAAGCCGTGGAGGACATGGACCAAGAAGACAAAACCTTTTGGTTGTCAAAGAGCAATATTCCAGCCCTGATAAAGTAGGTATTGTGTATTTTATTATTCATATACCTTACAGGTACCCTGGTGCATTCCTTAGGGGTTCACTTAGGGAAGCCACATGGTCCATCAAATCCGTGGAAAGGGGCATGCTCTAGAACTCAGCTCTCCTTTTTCCCAGGATAGGGATAGTTAGTTATTGACAGCGAGCTCTATCGAGCACTGTTCTAAGGGCCTTACACACAGCTCAGTTAATCCCCCCAACAACTCCGTACAAGCATTCTAGTCATCCCCACCTGCAGATGCGGAAACCGGAGAACAGGGCAGTTAAGCAGCTCAGCCAAAGTGCCACCACTGCCCGCTGCAGAGGCAGAATTTGAATCCAGCAGCCTGTTGCCTGTGCTCTTAACTACTCAATTCCAATGCCTCGTGCATTGACATTTAATTATAACCCCATGGACTATTGTTTTAGATACCATACGCTAGTAGGCACGTACGGACTGGCAGATCTGCAGACTCTGTCGCCTTCTGACATGCTGGCAACATCTTTGCCGGGCAACTTCCTTCAGCTGGAGAAACTGGATGGGGTAAGAGAGCTCTCTAATTTGTTTGTTTCTTTGAAACAGGTGACATATGTTCTTTTGTACTTATTGAAATCTGTGTTGTACAAAACTAGAATAGTATAATAAACTTCCAGGTCAGCATCGCATGGAGGGTCTATATAATGATGAGCATATGTTGATGCAGCACTCACAGTCACACACACTCACACACACATGCTGCCCTCCAGCAGAGAGCCTATAAAATGTGGCCTCTGTAACTGGCTGGTCACAGGTTACTCCTGACAGAGGACAAACTGGTCCAGAAAGACATGCCGTTCAGGTCTTCATCATGAAGCACGTGCGATTACAGGTCTTTTATTTTTATGGATGACTAGCTGAGAGCTGGTTACTAGTAACCTACTAAGTCATTGTAAACTACTAAAATGTTATGGTAGAGTCAGAGTATCAGCAAATATTGACTGAGCAGCTCTGATGTGCCAGGCACGGGCTAGGGGCCGGAGAAGGGCAGCCTTGGGGAGGGCCGAGCTCTGGAGCAGCCCAGTCCTGCCCAATTGGGGTGTCTCCAGGACACAGATCACGTCTCCACCAGGAAGCCCGGCTGCCCTGCTGCACAGAGCTGGGCTTTAAAGCCCTTTCTAGAATCACACACGGCGAACGTGGCGATTTAACGGGAAGATGTGGACTGCTCCATCAGGGTCTGTGGCCTCAGTCAGAAATGGTTGGGAATTGCTGCTCTAGGGCGCTTCTACTTTCCTCCTTGGGGTGGCACCAGGAGAATGATCCTGCTCTTCTACCTCAATACAGGTAGTGCCCCAGGCCACTCCTTTTAGAGAGTAGAAAACAGATACATGCAGGCCCGTGATTTTCTTCTACATCATATTATGATAATTCTGGTGCATCACATGTACAAGTTATTTTCCATCAACATTTCAAATCACCGATTTTCTCACGACCATAACAGATCCCCCCCTAAGCAGGCAATTCCTGGGCTCTACAGATTCAAGCAGCTATCAAGGATCCTGGCCTAGAGGTGCCAACCATCAAAGACGTTTTTAAGAGCTAATTTGTGGGTCTGGTATAAAGTTCTTCCTTTAACCAAAATAGATGTAGTAGGTGGACTTGTGCTCAGAGTGAGACACTCTGACCCCAGTAGGAATTTCAAATAAAGGGTAATGGTGGGGAAAAGGGGAGGGATGTGGATAAAGTCAAGACAAGTTGCTGTCATGGACAGTTGACAGGTTGATTTTTCCTTAGTGCCACTCTCCGTGTTCATTAATATGTTATTTAAATGACCTGGCTGGATTCTGTCCAAGAATGTCAGAAGGTCAGTTACTGCCACAGCGTTTTTCAAGCTGTGGGGTCAAATGAATGAGCCTCAACCAGAGTTTTTGTAATAAACAGAATGGAGTGGAAGAGAAGTGAAATGATTCAAGTGTGCCCACATAGTAGTGAAAAGTAAATACTATGTCATTTCAGCTGTGTGTGTGTGTGTGCTGTAGTGAGTCACACTTTGAAGGTCTTTTCTACTATGGGGCATGGTCCGAAAAGCGTGAAGACCTCTGCAGCTCAAAAAATGGGAAGTCCAGAAACAATTGCCATTCCCAAGTGTTGTAATTTAGAGACTCACTTTCACAGTGCGGTTTGTGTTCACAGAACATCACAATCAAAGGTGCGTCCATCATCGACGGGGATAACGCAGCCACTAACGGGGTGATACACATCATCAACAAGGTAGGAAACCACCATCCTGCGTGGACAACGCCTTCCCCTTCGGGATTAAGTCTCGTGGCAGTATCCATTTTGAAGAAAAAAAGAAGACTAAGTCTTAGCTTGTAAGGCGGTTGAGTTGTGCTTCGCTACTTTTACTTGAAAACCATTTCGAGGCACTGTTCACTCAATCTGACCCGATTACCACTTGCTCGGCCTGACTTCCCAGCAGGCTCTCTACTAACCGCCATCACGTGCGCCTCTCTTAGTTACGGAAACATTGTCAGAGGCACCTGACGTCCTAGAATTGGGAAGTCCATGCAATCAGGGGGATAAAATCAAGAACTGGAGGGAAAATAAGCAGTTATGAATCACTTTTCCATTCCCCTTTCTGCACTGATGCACCCTAAAAAGATGGGGTGGGGAAGGCCCTAGGAAAAAAATGCAAAAAGATAGGAAAATTTATCATAAAATTTTAATTTTCTTCTAAGACCCAATTCAAAAGTATTCAAAGGTATGAAGTAGAAAGAAAAGATTTGGGGGGAATGGGATTTTAAGTTACTTTATCATTTTCAGTTAGCTATGTTAGAGTCTTCATTTAAAATTAAAGTTGGAATTTAAGGTACATTTGGAACTTCTCAAGGGTAGAGGAAGGGAAAAACCAGTTAATGATTGTATTTTTACCTAAAATTATTCTCACTTGATACTTGATTTTAAGTTGAAGAAAAGGTAACTCTTTTAGTTCAGAAAAGAGAGACTTTTAAGTTAGATTTGCAGGGTCTTCCTGGCAGTGTGGACCACTGAAAGTGAGCCAGTTATTTGGAGGGAACTATCAAGTTTTACTGTAGGATGAATTTTTCTCCAATCACGGAGGTTTAACAGCAAAAGCCACAAAAGGGAACTCATCCCATTTCCACACGCCCCAGCTCCTCCCGCTCTGCCTCCCAGCAGCTTTCCCCATCGGTCATGGCCAGTGTCCATTCCCCACGCCCGGGAGCCTGGCGGCCAGTGCCCCAGGGGTGCGCTGAGAGCCCCGCGGCTTCCTCTCCCAGGTCCTGGTTCCCCCAAGGGGTCTGACCGGCTCCTTGCCGAACCTGCTGGCGCGGCTGGACCAGATGCCGGACTTCTCCATCTTCCGGGGCTACCTCATGGCAAGTAGCCCGCCTGCCCGCCCGCCCCCAGCCCTCCCGCCGCGCCCCGGGCACCCGCCGCTCAGCGCCCTCCCCTCCCTTCGCAGCAGTACCACCTGGCGAGCGCCATCGAGGCGGCCGACGCCTACACCGTGTTCGCGCCCAGCAACCAGGCGGTGGAGAGCTACGTCCGGGAGAAGAAGCGCGCGGGTCTGGTAGGCTCCGGAGCGCGGCCGGGAATGGTTCTCTGAAATTTCAAACGCTGAGACTCTCTCGCCGCCCATCACAGCATTTCACTCTTCCATCAAGGGCTCCCCACCCGTCTCCAGATGGTTCCTAAGCCCTGCGCGGCTCCTTCCCACCCAGTCCCACCGCGCGGGACGGGACCTCCAGGGCGACCTTCCAGGGCCGCAGCGACCCCGGCCCGAGACGCCAGCCCCAGGGCGCAGAGCGGAGGGTCCCGCCTCCCGCCCTTCTCCCCTCGCACCCTCCAGGTGCCCAGCGCCCCGCGCAGCGCCCGCGCCATCCCAGGCTTCCCTAAAACTGCCCTGTCCCCGGGGCAGACCCCGCATTCCCGCGGCCGCAGCCCACTAGCTCGGGACCACCGAGCCTCCACCCACCTCTGCAGAACCCCCGTCGTGAGCGATCCCCCTAAAGACCGCAGACCACCGGCTTGTTCACTCGGGGTCCTTGCTCTATCCGAAGGGCCGCGCCCACCTCCCTGGGGGCTGCCCTGGCTCCCGCTGCCCTCTCTCCTGCCCCTTTAGTCCCACCAGGTGCCGCGGGGCTAATGGCTTGTCCTCTCAAGGGGCTGTGTCCTAATTCCCCAATTAGTTCTCCCCCGAGGAGGGTGGACACGCTGCCGAAACCCGGCCGGGCCTGTGGGGTGGCCGCAATCCCAGACCCCCTGGGGCGGCTACCTGTGCACCCTCAAGCCTGATGAGCAGGGGCACCTCTCCCTGCCCCTGCACCAAAACGCAGCCAGCCCACTGCCCGCTGCTTCCCGCAGAAGCCCTCTAGCCACTTAAGTCACAAACTCGGATCACACGAAGTGGAGAAAGGAACCAGCTCCTTGCAGCCATCGACATTTGTATTTAACCGAGTTGAATCTTCTTCCCTGGCTGCTGCACTCTGGGGCTTATTTGCAGGCAGGAAGCTGGAGAAGGGGGTTGGTCCTTGAATCAGCCAGGCTTCCTCAGGAGACAGACGCCACCAGCTGTTCCGGAGAAATGTGACATTAAGAAGTGTTGACTGGGTAGAGTTGTATAACTGCAGAGTGAAATGGAGAGAGTTCATGGGGTAGACTGCCCGAAGCGGAGGGCAAGGGGAAGAGGATTCAATTATTCAGGTTTCCGAGGAGGGGGCGCAGCCCAGCCGTGCTGTCCCTGCACCGGGACACGTCCCTGCACCGGGACACGTCCCTGCGGTCCCAGCGTTGCCCTCTGGTGCTGTGGTCTCCGGGCGGCCGGGGCAGGAGAGGGCAGGTCCACAAGGCATGGGCTGGGGAGGGGGAGGGGGCCGACAGAAGCGAAGGAGCCAGCGGCGGCCCCTGTGCCCCTCCAGCCCCTGCCCCTCCTGCGCCTCCACCCTGCAGAGGAGGAAGGTGCTGGTCGCCCCCACCCCACTGGCTGCCCCCCACCCCCTGGAGCTGAGAGCCGAGACTTTACCCTCCAAAGCCCCCTTCCCCTCCCCGGCACCGACACCTGCAGTTCAGGGCTCGCTGTGGGGAAGGCGGGATGGTGGTCAGGAGAGGAGGTCAGCGGCCGATCCTTACCGTCGTGAATGGCGCTGCAGTCCCGGGCCTGAGCTCTCCCCCTCCCTCCCTCTCGCTGTTTTTCTCAGGCACGTTCCTGGGCTCTTTGGAGATCCACCCTTCAGGGGCGGCCTCTGACCTGCCTTCCCTCCACCTGTGTGGCTGCACTGCAGTCCCGCAGTGTTAGGCCCTGGTATTCGCAGGGTCAACGGCCCTGCTTAGACCCCACGAATGCCAGCGCCTTGTCCAGCTTCTCCTCTGGGAGCCTGACAGCCCTTTCAGGACACCATCTGGATGAGACCGAGGGCCCCAGTTCTCCCAGATGTGCCTGCCCAGCTGGTCCGCAGGAAACCCATGCTCTCCCGTCCCCAACCAACGCGGCAGCATGGCCGAGCCCAGGGCCGGGGTCTCTCCCCTCTTCGTGTTGGGGCAGCCTGCCAAGAGGCACCGGCACATGAGATTTCTCGGGCCTGACTCAGGCCACAGCCCGGCACCCCATGTGCAGGGACACTGATGGAGCGCTTTGAAACGCCCCATCCATCCTTCCCTCATCACTGCGCAGATGAAAGCTGCTCATCAGCAACTTTCCCCAAAGAAATCATCCTTAAAAGTCCTCCCCAACCTCTCACACCTCCATTTGGGGTTTAGAGTCACCCACAAGTTCTTGACCATCCTACTGGGAAAATGTAGGTCCCCAAGGTGAAGTGTTTCCCAGCTCACTCAGGTATTTACCGTCTGCTGGGTCTTGATGTGCTGGCCAGAGCTGAGCTCAACCAGCTGCTTCCCCAGGCAGGCCCCGGGTACCGGGAGTTCTGCAGGAGCCGGGATATGGCTAGCAGGTTGAGGTGCTCCCTGTGCTTGGCAGGAGGAGGGCGTGGGGTTGAGGTGCTCCCTGTACCTGCAGGAAGAGGGCGTGGGGTTGAGGTGCTCCCTGTACCTGCAGGAAGAGGGCATGGGGTTGAGGTGCTCCCTGTGCCCTGCAGAAGATGGGCGTGGGGTTGAGGTGCTCCCTGTGCCTGCAGGAGGAGGGCGTGGGTTTGAGGTGCTCCCTGTACCTGCAGGAGGAGGGCGTGGAGTTGAGGTGCTCCCTGTACCTGCAGGAAGAGGGCATGGGGTTGAGGTGCTCCCTGTACCTGCAGGAAGAGGGCATGGGGTTGAGATGCTCCCTGTGCCCTGCAGAAGATGGGCGTGGGGTTGAGGTGCTCCCTGTACCTGCAGGAAGAGGGCATGGGGTTGAGGTTCTCCCTGTGCCCGCAGGAGGAGGGCGTGGGGTTGAGGTTCTCCCTGTACCTGCAGGAAGAGGGCATGGGGTTGAGGTGCTCCCTGTGCCCTGCAGAAGATGGGCGTGGGGTTGAGGTTCTCCCTGTACCTGCAGAAGATGGGCGTGGGGTTGAGGTGCTCCCTGTGCCCGCAGGAGGAGGGCGTGGGGTTGAGGTGCTCCCTGTGCCCGCAGGAGGAGGGCGTGGGGTTGAGGTTCTCCCTGTGCCCGCAGGAGGAGGGCATGGGGTTGAGGTGCTCCCTGTGCCCTGCAGAAGATGGGCGTGGGGTTGAGGTGCTCCCTGTGCCCGCAGGAGGAGGGCGTGGGGTTGAGGTTCTCCCTGTGCCCACAGGAGGAGGGCATGGGGTTGAGGTGCTCCCTGTGCCCGCAGGAGGAGGACGTGCTCCGCTACCACGTGGTCCTGGAGGAGACACTGCTGAAGAATGACCTGCACAACGGCATGCACCGGGAGACCATGCTGGGCTCCTCCTACCGCCTGGGCTTCTTGCTCCACGATGACCAGGTGGGCCTCCTGTCACTCAGCACATACCGCGCGCCATCACGTCCCTGCTGGAGTAGTCCCACAAGTGCATGCTAAGCTGAAGACGCGTGCCTAGTTCTCCGTAAACTAAGGACTAGCCCAGGCGGCCCCGACTCCACCAGCCCCAGGTGCTCAGGGTAGCCTGTGGCTTAGGCATTTGAACCCCCGTGTCAGCAGGCGCCTGCCACGCGGCCCCCACACGGCCCCCAAGAGGGATGAGAGCCAAAGCGCCCACCAACTCCCAGGCTTTGGCTTCAGGGCGCAGGAACTAACAGCAGGCCGAGGACCAGGCAGCGGAAGGAATTAACACCACCATCGCTGCAGCCACAGGGATGGGTGCTAGAGCTCCCAAACCCCACCCCAGAATTGCCAAGTGAAACTATTGATCTCTGGATATTCAACAGGAAACCCACAATGTGACTCTCCGACAAACTTCCACAAAGCTAAGAAATAAAAACAAATCGAGATCAACCAAGTATCATACCAAAATGAAGAAAGTTTAATCAAAGAAAATTGTCATAATACTATTATTTGATCCACTTCTAAAAGTGCAATCTTAAGAACAGTTTCTTCTGGCTGTGTCATTATTGAATCACAAGTGAATTTTTATGTAGCTTCTGTTTTTTTTTTTTAACCTGCCCAGGGAAAATAATTTTTTTGACTCCTCTTTACCTGGGTGTGTTAGTTAGATTCAGTTGTCAACTTGGCCAGGTGAGCATACCTATTCTTGTTGCTGCCATAAGCCAATGGTACGTGAACCTCATCTGTTGCTAATTACATCTGCAGTCGGCTAGGAGGCGTGTCTGCTGCAGTGAGTAACGTTTGACTTAAATGGCTGGTGCTTAAATGGGAGATTGCAATGTAGCACTGCTAAGCAGCTCAGCATTCCTCATCTCAGCACTTGCAGCTCAGCCCAGGCCTTTGGAGATGCAGAAAGAAGTCACCCCGGGGAAAGTTGTTGGAACCCAGAGGCCTGGAGAGAAGACCAGCAGAGACTATCCTGTGCCTTCCATGTAAGAAAGAACCTCAGTGGAAAGTTAGCTGCCTTTCCTCTGAAGAACCAACAAAATAAATCCCCTTTTATTAAAAGCCAATCCGTCTCTGGTGTGTTGCATTCCGGCAGCTAGCAAACTAGAACACTGGGGAATAAACTAATGCCAAATATTTTCATCTAACTCCTACAAATAATCCCCTGTTGTGTTCTAACTGTGAGGAAATCCTTTTAAACACACTGTCTTATTTTCCAGGAATGGAAATATTTTTATTGATACAAAGCTTCCATTTTTGTTTTTTTATCTATGTCTTCTTTTGTTTCACCATGTAGTGACGGATAGTCATATGCAGAGTTAGTTTAACTCATTTCAATAATGCCATGTTCATTTTCCATTTGTTTAGAAATTCTTTGATCTAGAGCAAGAATTATTCTTACAATAGAGGTTCTGCTTTTGTCCATACTCGTTTTCTTTCTCTTAGGAAATGGAGGTGTAGAAAAATGCTATCTTAAGGAGAAGGCTTATATTTAATTCAGCATTTTAATGCACCCTCTAATTCTCTGGGTACATCTCATGATGAAAATGACTCAGATTTTTTTTTTAATGCCAAATCAATAGTATGACAGCATCAGAAGTTCTGCTATTTTGGTGTCTGAAAACAGCTCAGCATCTTAAAATTCTCGAAAATTCATGTTACACTCACCGTCTGACACCACCAGTCAGTCTTCTGCTTTTCAAGTCTAGACATGTCCTGAGATGTCCTGTGGGCCTCACCCACGATTTAGTCCAGCGTTGAGTGTGAATTCACCTGACTCCAAGCAAATCATAAGAGAATTACACGTCCATGGAAGTTCAAACTTACACCCTTTGTAGAGTCATTTTAATATTGCTGCAGTGAGGTGCGTTGCAGCAATAAGTGTTGAAGTGTCTTTCACTTAAACGCTTACTGGATACTAATATGGCATCTGTCTAGGCCATAAAGAGCCTCCATCCTCATTTGCCTCAGCGCTGCTAAGCTGCACATGCACGCATAGTCCCAGTTTTTAAAAGTTGTGTTAGTTATATTAATCGTATTAATGAATGAATTAATAGCTTCGCTGATCTTGCAATAATCAATCACTTAATTGTCTCGAAATAATTTACAAATATCTGTTGCAAACAAAATCAATTACAACTCAGAGATGAATCCGAGCTGGCAGCGGTCAGAGGTGGACTTAGCCCTGCGCCTCTGATGCCCAGGCATGCGCCAGGCGAAGCAGGAGCCAAACCCATCACCACTCCAGGGCCCCGGGAAGCCGGGGCACCCTCGCTCCAGCAAATGATGGTCTCATCACACCAGGAAACATGAACAAGTGCCGGTGATTGTTGTTCTTATATAACCATTACTCGGTGCTTGCACATTACCCACGAAGTGGGCTGTGCTGGGAGGGCCACAGGCTTCACTCCCCGAGGGCTGGCTCTGGAAGGCGTGGTGCCCGTAGGGTCCCCAGCACAGTGCACGTGGGCGCTCTGGGCTCAGCATGCTGACCGTGATTCTGTGGTTTTCAAGGACTCATGGCCAGCTAATTTTAGGGATGTGCAAAAGCCTAAGAGCTTCTCGAGAACAACCCCTTCCCTTTACCAATCCAGAAATTGAGGCTCCCGAGGCCGCCCCTGGCCTAAGGGCACACAGCTGATGGTCAGAGTCCTCTCCCCAAGGTCTTCCCACTTCGCCATGCTACCTCCCAGGTGGACGCTGGCAGGCTATGCTGCACCCATGTCCTCTGGTACCCCTCTGCTCCAGCTTCCCTTAAAAAGGTTCCAATTAAAGGGTGGGCCATGGTGGCTCAGCAGGCAAGAATGCTGGCCTGCCATGCCAGAGGACCCAGGTTCAATTCCTGGTGCCTGCCCATGTTTAAAAAAAAAAGCTCCAATTAAAATTCATGCTTGTCCTCCCATTCACAGATCTACGTAAACGAGGTTCCAATAAACTACACCAATGTTGCCACTGACAAGGGAGTGATCCATGGCTTGGGGAAAGTTCTGGAAATTCAGAAGAACAGATGTGATAGCAACAACACTATTATTTTACCGGTGAGTGGCATCAGGGCCAACAATGCACCGAAGGAGTGCTGACTTGTCTGTGACTTTGAGGTATAAGACTCTTCTATTAGGGCGGCTCGATGCAGGTCAGAAAACATAAGCGTCCCCAATTTGCCATGGAGCGTCCCAGGCTGTGGCTGCCCAGTGGTGACTGAGAATAGCCACTGCCCTCGCTGGGCTCAGACCTAGAGCAATAGGTTGCGTCCCGAGAGCCTGGGGACAGTGCCTGAGGGCCATCTGGAGCAGGACTCTGAAGCCACGGCCTGCCTCTGAGGGAAGGCGGGCTATTCCCGGCAGCCATGGCAACCGTTGGCCAGGCCTGTCTTCTAGGAAGGGACATTTGGAAATGTTCTGTAGGACGCAGTAATGCAGGCTTTGCATTCCAGTCCGTGGGACAGGGCGGGCTCTTTCTATAATCACCAGAACCACTGATGTTGGCGGACAGGTGTTATGTGGGAGAGGGCACAAGAGGGAAATGCATCACCAGCCTAGAGACTGAGGCATAGCTCTCCAGGGGCTGCAGGAGGATAAGCAGAGATTAGCCAGACAAAGAGGGGAGAAGGGAAGGTAGCAGCAGAGAGACACGTAAGCCGACAGGTCGAGACCCAAAGTGGCGTGGGGAGGGGGGCCCATGAGTGGCTCAGCATCTTCGCCCCCCACCCCTCGATGAGCTCCAGGAAGGTCCTGCACGCTCATCATCCAGCTGATGTGACTTAAGGAGCCGACATGAACTGCACCGCAAGCGCTCTTTCTTGTTCACATCCCAACAAAAGTAAGCCCCTTAGAGCAAAGAGGAAAACTTTAAAAATACAAAAATAAAAGCTAGAAAACATGGCCAGTGGTGCCAGGACTTAGACAAAGGAGGGCCACGTGGCAAATTCCTCACAGAGGAAAAATTGTCCAAAAGAAAATAGCATCTAGTTTATTCTCGTTTTCCATGTAGAAAATTATAGAAGGAAACAATAAAGTTTTTTTTAATCAGTCCTAAGATATTGTGATAGGTTTTATAACCAAGAAAATAATCAACAAATGATATCTGAACTTCATTAGGGCCTTCCCTATAGTCCAGGGAATGGCATAAGATCTTTCAGGAATAAAAATAATCACTGACATTTACTGGGCACTTATTATGTTCCAGGGGCTGCTCTAAGCATTTTACATGCATTAACCCATGTAACCCTCACAATACCCTATGGAATAAATATTATTACTTTCCCCGTTTTACATTTGGGGAAACAGAGGCACACAGACGTGAGGAGTCCCCTGCTCACACAGCTAGCAAGCGGCAGGGGAGGGGCTCAGACGCAGCCGAGCGCAGAACCGGAGCTCTGTGGGGCCACATGGTTCTGTCCAGAATGAGACACACTGGGCTCCTCCTGCCTTAGGAAAGGTCACACTTAGGAGTTTCTGTCATTCTTACCTGGTGCCTCTCTGTCTCGTAACCTTGTCAGTTATCCCCAGGGGACGTCTCCTCTCTGCTTCCCTCGGCTGGACACTGTCTAACACGTCTGCCTGGTCTCTGAATCTGGCTCAATCTGCTAAGTAGTAGGTTTTCAATAACTGAGCGTTGTTAAAGTAATTAGGATTTGAATGAGATAAGACTTACTCGCTTGAAGCCTTTAAAGGGATATTCGAGTCAGGAGAGTGTTCTGGAGGAAAGCAATGCGCAACATCCAAGACCCCAGGCGGCTGAAGTCTCTGCTGCAAAGAACATGGAAGGGTTGACCAGACCATCTTCCCAAATAGCTTTCTGATTTCCACATCCCGAAACTTCTAGCTCCAAGGGCTGGAAAATAGCTGCAATCTGATTTTGCCCTAAAACCATCTTGAAATATTCTCTTTGCCTCTGTGTTTTATCAAGGGGAAGTGTGGGAAGTGTCCCCAGCAGCCCATCTGCCCGCCTGGAACTAAACCACTCGTAAGTATCTGTCTCCTCTGATAAAATCATTTCTATGTCCAAGGAAAATCCAAATTAGAAGCGCATCTCGCATATATATCATCTTCACTTCCCTAATTCTTTCACTTGTTTGGTTTTCTTAATTGATTTAAAATTCATATGATATACAATTACTACTTTAAAGTCTGCCATCCGCTGCATTTAGTACATTCATAATGTTGCACAACCACCCTCTCTCTCTAGTTTTACCTTTCGTCACCCCAGAAGAGCAAGGTGCACCCACTAAGTAACCACTCTCTTTCCTCTCTGCCTCCGTTCCCTGGCAACCACTAATCAGCTTTCTGCTTCTATGAATTTGCCTGTTCTGTTATATTTCATATAAATGAAATCATACAATATGTGATCTTGTCTGACCGCCTTCTTTCAATTTGCATAATGTTTTCCAGGTTAATACAATTTGTAGGGTGTTTCAGTATTTCATCCCTTTCAATGACTGAGTAATAGTCCCTTGTACATATATATCACACTTTGTTTATCCATTCTTCTGTTGATAGATGTTTGGGGGTTTCCACCTTTGGGCTATTATGAATAATGCTTTTATAACTATTCGTGTATAAGTGCATATGTTGAATATGTACTTAGGAGAGGAGTTGCTGGGTCATATGGAACTTCTGTATTTAACTTTTTGGGGACCAACCAAATGGTTTACCCATACTCGCCACGCCATTTTACATTCCACCAGCAATGCGCAAGGGTTCCTGTTTCTCCACAGCCTCTTCAACATTTGTTTTTTGTCTTCACTTGGTTTTAATTTGATTTTCCTTCTTATATTGTATGAATCTTTGAAAACAGTCTTGAATCCATTTTGGGGGGCGCCAAGGCAAAATTTAAGTAATAAATAAACAGAAATGGGGGATCCTATTAAATCAACCCACAGCACAGAAAGGGGTTTCTCACTTACCCATACCCCGCTTGGATGAGTTCTGCCTGTTGACTTCCTTGAATAAAGTGACAGCTAACCTTCTTTAAGGAAACAGGTTGTGGGCATGGGCGGAGTAGCCGTGGCTTTGAATTAATCACTGATCTATGTAGGTATTTGTACCTATTTTTCATAAAAATGCTTCTGATAATGCTGCAACCATTTCAAAAAATAAACAGTCCTGCTTCTCCTACAGTGTGATAATAATATCATGTTTATAATGAATGCTGTCTCTCACTTAAATTTTAATTTACTGTTGTACATTGTAGGTCTTTGTAAGTAGCCTTAAATACTTTTTTGGACAAGGCAGGATATTAATTAAAATAAATAGAAACTAAGGCTTAGATCAATCTATTTACAACGCTGAAGGAAATTTTAATCTGGCTTACTCTACAATTCTTCCTAATGTGGGTTCATCTTTTAGGGAAAAGTTCTTCTTACAGTGCATGACTGTCCGGCATGAACACCTGGTGTAACCGCTGGCACTCTGGCAGCCCCACTGTACGCCGTGTTTCCAGCTCAGGAAGCTGCCAGCCTCCCTCCCCCAGTCAGTGTGTCACCTACAGGGCCTGCTTTTAGGGGTCAGAAAGCTTTTCTTACTAGAAAACTAATACTCATACTATTTCCTAGAATGCACCAAGGAGGAAATGTATCTATACCATTTATTTCATGGGAAAGCGATCCCTGTTCTTCGGATGCCAGTCAAAGTGTGTGAGAACCGTGACAGTGAGTACTGCGGCTCAGCTGTCCTTGTTACCGCAGCCCTCTGGGGAAAATGACCAGCATCTCACTTCTCAGAGTCCATGGGGTGGGTTGTCTCTACCAGCACCTCTTCCTCCCCTTTGTCTTCACTGCCCTTGCCATTTGGAGTAGTAGAGGCAGTCACAAAACACGCATCCACCCTGTGAGGCCGGAGAGGGGCAGAGACTGCAGCCCCAGAGGCTCAGGACCCAAGAGGACCCTGCTCCCGGCAGGGCCTGTCGAAAAGAGACTGAGGAATTGGTCGGATCCCTAAGGAAAGAGTGGGGAGGGCCTGGCCACTGAGGAAACGGGGCCCAGGCTCCGCATCTCTGGACCCATGCTTTGGAATCCATGGGGCAGGTCTTCACAGGTTTGGATCCTGCCCCTTCCCGGAGGGGTAGACGTAAGCCCGCCCTCTGGGCAGCACCAGGGTGGGAAGGCCTGGAGGCTGCAGAGATTTCACGTCTTGATGCTCAGGACCAAGGCCAGCCAAAGGCGAGCAGCCGACCTGCAGGGCTGCCCAGAGATGGGATTTTGAGGCACCCCCACCTCCCGCAGAGGCTCCGGCGCTGCAGCACCCACAGCAGCCACCCAGGCCAGGTCTGGGAACAGCCTTGGCTGCAGGGTGACTCCCGCCAGCACCCTCCCCAGCCTGCAGCCCTCCTTGGTCTCTGTGCCTCCCTTCTCTTTTGTCACCGCCCTGCAGGGCCTCTGCCCCGCCTGCAGCACCCCTGAAGTCGCTTGTCCTTGGTCCTTGTCCTGGACCAGGCGACCAGCTCTGACCTTGCCTTGCAGACGCAGGAGTGCTGTGCTGGCTTCTTCGGTGCCCAATGCCAGCCCTGCCCGGGGGTGCCAGGGAACGTCTGCCTGGGAAACGGCATCTGCCTGGATGGCGTGAACGGCACAGGCGTGTGTGAGTGCGGGAAGGGCTTCCGCGGCACCGCATGCGAGGAATGTGTCCAGGGCAGCTACGGCATCCACTGCGACCAAGGTGGGCCCCCAGCTCCTGGAGGCAGGGGTACGGGCACCCACCCCTGGGAGGGGCTGGACCAGGGGCTCTGGCCTCTCAGCCGCCCCCCCCCGGACCCCCACCCAGCCCTCGCCCGCCCACAGACGACCCCAGCGCTGGCACACAAGAGTGCCCGAGCGCCCCTCCCTGTGCTCATACCTCCAGCCTCGGGCATGGCTTCGTCATCTGAAGAGCAGTTTTGCACACTTACCTCGTTTCATCTGCACAGGAGTCTTGCACTTGTGGGCACTGCTATCTCCAGTTTACAGATGAGGAGTTTAAGGCAAAGTGGTTAAATGGCACACATGCGTGCACACACACACACAAACACACGACAGTCACACCTGATGGGAGGCAGAACAGAGAGTCGAATGCACACTCGCTTGACCCCAAGCCCGCGCTTCACTCATGCAGGCCTTTGTGTAAAAAGGCTCTGTTGAGGCACCACCTGCCAGCCGCAGGCTTGGAGTTGCTTTTAGAGAACAACAGCTCTGTCTGCTCCAGGGCCCCGCCCCGCCCTGACCCCTCGTGCCCGGGACACACCCCTGCGAGCGGGCTGGCGGGGAGGGGGCATCGCGAGGCCACGGCGGGCGGGCAAAGCGCCGCTGCATCTGCCACGGGAACCGCACACTTGACCTTGCCAGACAGAGTGCCACCCGTGCCAAGTGGGAGAATGACCCGCTGGCACATGGGCAGGAGCGCCTCACCTGGGACTCATGGCAACAGTCACGGGTCCGGGATCCCCCAGGCTGAGCTGCTGCTCTGGAGAATCCTCCTCCACTGCCCCCCACTCTCAGGGAGGCCAGGACCTGCCGTGACACAATTACAAACATGCCCGGCAGCATTGCTGTGCTCGCAAGAAGGGCAGCACCGGCCAGGCTCCATAAACCTCCATTCCGGAGGACGGACACAGCTGCGTCCCAAGGGTCCCCAAACCCCTCAATCCTCAGATGCCCTTTGCTGAGGACATTCTTATGCTGCTGGACCAGCCTGCTGCCCAGCCCCAAACCGTGGTCTCAGCTGCTCTGTTGAAACATGCCCTGGTTCGCAGCTCACCCCAGCCTAGCAGAGCCCCTCTTCTCTGTTTACCCCCTTCCCAACCTCCAGTCTGGCAGGACCCCTCTTCTCTGCGCCCCCTTCCCACCCTCCAGCCAGGCAGGACCCCTCTTCTCTGTGCCCCCTTCCCGCCCTCCAGCCAGGCAGGACCCCTCTTCTCTGCGCCCCCTTCCCACCCTCCAGCCTAGCAGAGCCCCTCTTCTCTGTTTACCCCCTTCCCAACCTCCAGTCTGGCAGGGCTCCTCTTCTCTGCACCCCGTTCCCACCCTCCAGCATGGCAGGGCCCCTCTTCTCTGCACCTCCTCCCCACCCTCCATCAGAGACACCAATTCTCAGAAATCAGGTTGAAGCCATACGTGCAGCGATGGGAACCTAATAGTAAATGATAATGAGTTGCTGAGCACAGACAAAATCTGATGATTTGCGGGCATCTGTCCACTTAGCGTGTTCCTGCATCCATGGGAGATGCAGCGAAGGACCCCTGGGTGACGGCTCCTGTGAATGCGACGTTGGCTGGCGAGGAGTGAAGTGTGACAGTGGTAAGAGAAGCCCACAGCACGATGGCCTGTGCTTAGCATCAGTGCTCAGCAGCTGTATTCCTTTTCTTTCTAAAGTAGAAATAGCACCTCTGTTGCTACTTCTGGCCAGGAAAGTAATTCCTACTTGCAGCAAAAAATCTGTAAAGTAAAGAAAATTAGAAAGAAGAAAATGAAAAGTACCCATACTCCTAAGATGGAAATGGATGCCATTAGTATTGTGTGATGGCTTCCAACTCTTTTCTGTGCAAATGAACACGTGTGTACAGGACCACACTTTAAATGTCATTTTGTAATCTACTTCTTCCACACCTTAATATATCGTGGATAGCTTTCCATGTGAGTAAATATAGATAAACATTGTGATTACTTTTAATTTCAACATAATATTCCATTATGATTGTATCATGCTTTTTTAGCCAATTTCTTGATATCATAAACAATGCTGCAATGAACAGCTCTCATATATATATGTATATATATGTATATCTTTTTGCTTGGTTAAACTCCTGGGGGTGGAATTTCTGATCAGGAGTTGGCGCTGTGGGAGAAGGTTCTGCTGCTCACTCCCAGTAGGTCTTGCAGAGGTTATACCAGTTCATTCCCCTGTCGACAGGGTCTGACCATTATGTTTCCCTCCACCGCACCATGTTGTGTTGATGTTTCTTAACGTGCTTCGTGGGAGAGCGATGAGTGGCAGAACTTCAAGCAGGAGGTCGCACATGTGTAGCACAGAAATGAGAAAGCTCCTGACATTTAGAGAACGAGCGGATTTGAGAATGAGTGTGTAGGGGCAAAGAGGGAAACTGAGTGAGAAATAGTTGTGGCTGAGAGACGAATCAGGAGAGGTTAAGGGGACGGGCCTTCTCCCAAAGCCAGCAGAAAGTCTTTAAAGGGCTTTAAATTGGGGAGGAATATGATGATATTTGCATTTTAGAAAGATCTTCTGACACTGGGTTGGAGGTAAAACCCTGGAGGAGGGATCGGAGATGCCCCCTCTCCTGGGACGGGGCAGGGAGATATCACATGTCTCCACCAGCCCAGGAGGCTTGGCGATGAGGGGTTGTCAGGAGCACCCTGGCCCAGGTCTCCAGGGGATGCTGAAACTAAAGGAATGCAGAATTGGGCGTTGCCTGGAAAATTGAAGTCTGAATGGGCCAAGCCAGGGAGACAGTCCAGGCCAGACATCAAATGCCGGGATTCAGAGGGTGCAGATTGGGGACAGGGAGCAGTGGGTGGCGCAGGTGGGAAGATGTGCTGGGTAAACCCCAGGGCGGGCGCCATGGCCTCTGACCATCTCTTAGGTTCTTGTAGGGGTGTGGTGCTCGGGGGAGCCACATGTCCTGCAAGAGAAGGGGCAGGGGTCAGTTTGGAGACGGTAGCAGTTTTCAGGAGACAATTGATGAAAGTCTGAACTAAATTAGTGGCATGACTGTGGCAGTGAAAATAAGGGCATTTGGTTGCCAGCTGCAGTGGAATCCACGGCACACTGGGCGCTGGAGGAAAGGGAGAGGGAGGGGTCAAGGGTGACACGGGGTTTTGATTTGGGCAACTGCAGGCACAGTAGAGCGGCTTAGAAAGAGGACGCTCCAGCTTTAACAACTTCTTCCTGGATCTTCCTGGACAGGAAATATTTGTTAGTAGGGCGTCCTAGAACGATAATCTATGCTATGTCCAGGAAATTTAGAAATTAATTCAAGAAATAGATGTCGGATACCTATTGCGTGCCACACTATAGGTGTTTTTGCATGTACCAAAAGAAAAGAAAGCTTGTTATATTATTTATAGTTATATGTTGCTTGTTTATTTCACTCCATGATAAATTATAGAAAAACGAGAAAGAATAAGAAACATGGAAAACAAAAATAAGAGGAGAATTAAGCCTCAGGAAGGGTGCACACCAATGACCCGGTCGTTACGGCCCCACGCCAGGGCAGAGCCCCGCATGGCTCCCTCTGTGTCTCACTGCCTTGCACAGGGCCTGGCACACAGGAGACACTCATCAGTAGTCCCTGAGCTGTGAGCTCCCTATGCGTCCTGGCAGCCAGTGTAAAGAAGGATTTACATGTTCAATTACATGCTTCACATGACACACACGGCCACTTCAGAGAAGTAAATCTTTTTGCAGCACCAAGCACTGAAAGAAAGTTCTCATGTAGGGTGTAGGAGCAGAGGGCTGACTCGGCGACTGGTTCTCTTTTTCAGAAATTACAGCAGACAGCTGCAATGGGACGTGCCACACCAGCGCCAAGTAGGTACCCTCTGGGCCTCTCTGGGGACAATGCCAAGGGGATTTCCTCCCAAGCCCCAACCTTACTGTTCATGACACTTCAGGGTAAATTTTGAAGCACAAGACTGAAAGTATCTCTGACGAGGCCACCAGACGTCACATCCGACCTTTTCAGCAAGCTGCCACCTGAGTTACCTGGCTCCTGGCAAAAGTGCCCACTGTGACCCCCAGCTTAAGCCATGGGGCACTTTCCCTGAGGCAGACGGCGCCCTCATGGGCCACCTTTCCTTAACCCTGGGTCCCGACTCACAGCCAAGCGCAAGTGGGCATTCCAGACTCCCAAGGGGCTTAGTGGGGTGATTAAGAGCCCAGGAGCTGGGCTAGGTCCGAATTCAAAGTCAGCCTTGGGCCGTTGTCACTAACCGCATGACCTTGAATCCATTACTTAATCCCTCTAAGCCCCAGTTTCTTCCTGTAAGTGGAAATACTAATATCTTAGGGATATTGGGTATTGGGTAGCCTGTACTAAATAATGCAGGAAGCACAGCTCTGAGACGTGGAAGCTCTCAAGATTGTCAGGCACCCTCCTTATTCCCTGGTCAGCACCTACACGCACACACTGTGCAATTTGCCAGATAAATTTCTGCAGTTGTAGGGGTCATGCAGGAACGAGCCTTAGGCCTGACGTCTGGGAGCAGGGGCTGGGATGTGGGGAGGCGGGAGTGGAAGGGAACTCAGTCCTTTGGTGGGGGTTGTGCTGTGTATTCTCTACACACACCATCTGTTCTTTCTTTTCGCAGCTGCCTTCTCGATCCCAGCGGCACAGCCTCATGCAAATGTGCGGCAGGATTCCAGGGGAACGGGACCTTCTGCACAGGCAAGGCGCGGGGTTTGCAGGAGCAGGGCGGCCAGGTTTGCTCAGGCTGTTGCAGGTTTGTGTCCCCACAGACGGAACGGGCCCCTGCAGCTGCTGCCGGCCGCTGACGGTGGATTGGCCATAGCAGGGCAGCCGGCTGTGAAAGCCGCTGCTCACCTCGGAGCGGGGCTGGTTCGGCAATGGGTGGGGCAGTTGCACCTGCCCTCTTCTCGGAGCTGTGTATGGGTCACAGACTTGACCTCAACCGGGAGCCCCTGGAGAACTTTAGCAGCGACGCACGTGCATCCCGGAGATTCTGGTTAGATGGGCCTTCACTGCGGCCTGGGAGTCGGAACCCTGGAATGGACAGCAGAGGGCCTAGCTTTCCCCCTACTTCCGTGTGACCTTGGGCTGGTCGTGGGTCGGTTTCTTAACTGCTCGGGGCCCCTGAGCTCACCGTAGAGTCAACATTAAATCCTCTCTTGCAGAGGGGTTTGAGATCAGGTGTCCTCTCTGTGCACAGTGGAGGAATAACGCGGCTGTTAAAACTCAGTCTTAGCATTAGGCTGCCTGGTTTGAATACAGGCTCTTACTGCTTGTATGACTTCCGTGTATTAGTTTCCTGTGGCTGCTGTAACCAATGGGCACAACCTGGGTGACTTAAGACAACAAAAATTTATTCTCTCCCAGTTCTGGAAGGAAGAATTCCAAATCCAGCAAGCCCACATGCACTTACTCTAGGGGAGAATCCTTCCAGCCTCTTCCACCTTCGGGAGTCCCAGGCATTCACTGGCTTAAGGCTGCATCACTCCAGTCTCTGACTCCATCTTCACATACCTTCTCCTCTGGCTGTGTCTTCTCCTCTGGCTGTGTCTTCTCCCCTGGCTGTGTCTCCTCTGGCTGTGTCTTCTCCTCTGGCTGTGTCTTCTCCTCTGGCTGTGTCTCCTCTGGCTGTGTCTTCTCCTCTGGCTGTGTCTCCTCTGGCTGTGTCTTCTCCTCTAGCTGTGTCTCCTCCTCTGGTTGTGTCTTCTCCTCTGGCTGTGTCTTCTCTTCTGGCTGTGTCTCCTCTGGCTGTGTCTTCTCCTCTGGCTGTATTTCCTCCTCTGGCTGTGTCTTCTCCTCTGGCTGTGTCTTCTCCTCTGGCTGTGTCTCCTCTGGCTGTGTCTTCTCCTCTAGCTGTGTCTCCTCCTCTGGTTGTGTCTTCTCCTCTGGCTGTGTCTTCTCCTCTGGCTGTGTCTTCTCTTCTGGCTGTGTCTCCTCTGACTGTGTCTTCTCCTCTGGCTGTATTTCCTCCTCTGGCTGTGTCTTCTCCTCTGGCTGTGACTTCTCCTCTGGCTGTGTCTCCTCTGGCTGTGTCTCCTCTGGCTGGGTCTTCTCCTCTGGCTGTATTTCCTCCTCTGGCTGTGTCTTATCCTCTGGCTGTGACTTCTCCTCTGGCTGTGACTTCTCCTCTGGCTATGTCTCCTCTGGCTGTGTCTCCTCCTCTGGCTGTGTCTCCTCCTCCGGTTGTGTCTTCTCCTTTGGCTGTGTTTTCCCCACCTTTGGCTGTGTCTTCTCCTCTAGCTATGTCTTCTCTTTTGTCTCTGCCTTCTCCTCTTCTGTCTTGTATAAGGATACTCATTATTGCATTCAAGTCCTACCCGGATGACAGATGATCTCATCTCAAAATTCTTAACTTTTTTACATCTGCCAAGGCCTGTTTTCCAATAAGGCCACATTCACAGGTTCCAGATGCAGGCCTTGGTCAGAATTCAAGGTCCTGGGCTTCTGGCACCACATTTCTCTGAAAATCTTTGTAAATTGTTTTATAATCCGAGCATCCAGCACAATTTCATCCTGGTCACCTCACCTCATCCACTCCATCAGTGAGAAACTATCCCTTGAGGACTGGTAAATCTGAAAATGATCACTCAGTAATCCTCAAAGAAAAAAATAACTAAATAAATTTTTAAATAATAATTCATCAAAAGTTTCTGCACCACAAAATTGAATCAGGATTACAACACGCTTTTTCTGGGGTAGATAAGACTCTCAAACAGGCACACAGGCTCCTATCACCTGCCAGCATGGTTTCCAAGTATCCTAAATAGTTACTATTCCAAAATCGTAACTGTTTATAAGGTTGCCTGCCTCCTCTGAACCTGGGAAATTAATAGCATTGCATTTCTAGGAACCTTCCACTTCTCAGTGACCCGGGTAAAAACACATCAATTTCTCTGCCCTCTCCCCTCCTCTGTGCTGTCGCCCCTTCTCCAGCGAGCAACGCCTGTGAGACCCGCAATGGAGGCTGCTCTGCTCAGGCTGACTGCAAGAAAACTACCCCAGGGAGGCGGCTGTGCATGTGCAAAGCGGGCTACACGGGGGACGGCATCGTGTGCTTAGGTGGGTCCCACTGCAGCCCTCCGTACAAGGGCCTGCCAAGCACCCGGCCCCTGGGCTGTTACAGAGAGTCTAGGACCCCTGGGCTGTTACAGAGTGCCATGGCACCTGGGCTGTTACAGAGAGTCTAGGACCCCTGGGCTGTTACAGAGAGTCTGCGGCCCCTGGGCTGTTACAAAGTGTCTAGGACCCCTGGGCTGTTACAGAGAGTCTGCGGCCCCTGGGCTGTTACAGAGAGTCTAGGACCCCTGGGCTGTTGACACCTGGGTTTTTATGGGGTGCCTGTGGCACCCGGGCTCTGTCATTAGGCCTTGCAGCCCCAGGAGTATCGGTCAGCCTCTCGGGCAAGGAGGAGGGGGTGAAATGTGACCAGAGCTGCGAAGGTGTGTGTGATGGAAGTGTGTGTGAAGTTCCTTGGAAGGAGGGAGAACGAGAAGTACTTCCAATTAAACATTATGGAGATGATGGAATTTTTAAGCTCTTATTAGTTCCCTTTTATTTAAGCAACACATTTCTCACTGCAGGAAGTGCAGAGCATACGTGTATGCTGGGGGAGGGGCACCTGGGGATTTCTCAGTTGATATTGTTGTGTTAGCCTATTTTTCTGTGCAAACCTGTCATCTTAAAAACAAAGCTGGTTGGGTGGGCCGCGGTGGCTCAGCGGGCAAGAGTGCTTGCCTGCCGTGCCGGAGGACCCCGGTTCGATTCCCGGCCCCAGCCCATGTAAAAACAAGCAAACAAACAAAATATAATAAAACAAGAAAATGTTTAAAAATGTTTCCCTTTCTTCCTCCCTTCCTTCCTTCTCTGTCTTTCCTTCCTTTCCTCCCTCTCTCTTTAAAAAAAAAAAAAAAAAAAAAAACAAAGCTGGTGCCTGGTGATACCCAGGTTCTGCTGTGCTGGGGAGTCGGCCTGGGGTCCAACATGCCTGCCCTGTCACCTGTGTGCACACACTGTCATCCTGCCCCGTCACCTGTGGGCACGCGCTGTCATCCTGCCCTGTCACCTGTGTGCATGTGCTGTCATCCTGCCCTGTCACCTGTGGGCACACGCTGTCATCTTGCCCTGTCACCTGTGTGCACGCGCTGTCATCCTGCCCTGCCACCTGTGTGCACGCGCTGTCATCCTGCCCCGTCACCTGTGTGCACGCGCTGTCATCCTGCCCCGTCACCTGTGGGCATGTGCTGTCATCCTGTACCTCCACCTGTGTGCACATGCTGTCATCCTGCCCCGTCACCTGTCACCTGTGTGCACGCACTGTTATCCTGCGCCTCCACCTGTGTGCACACACTGTTGTCCTGCCCTGTCACCTGTGTGCACGCACTGTTACCTGTGAGTACATGCTGGCATACTACCCCGTCACTTGTGGACATGCGCTGTTGTGCCAGTGCTGCCCCAGCCCCCAGAAGTCAGTGCTTCTTCCCCTTGGCTCCTTTGCTCAGGTTGCCGTCCTCCCCTGGGCTTGGGTCTCATGAGGAGCTTTTGCTTTAGGGATCAACCCGTGCTTGGAGGACAACGGTGGCTGCGACCGGAATGCAGAGTGCACGCAGACGGGCCCCAACCAGGTGAGCCGCCCGTGCTCGGGCACCCAGGGAAAGCTGATGCTTTGGAGGAAATTCTCACGGCACAGGAGGCTGTCCTTCAGGTGGGAGGATGGGGGCCGGGGCAGCATGGGGGTGGGCTGGCTTCGGGGAGGAGGGAGAGCCAGCTCTGCGTGACTCCAGGAGCAGCACGTGCTCCCCAGTGCTCCTCTCGCTCCCTGTCTGCTGCTGGTATCCCGCAGTCGGGTCTGAAATGCATGGACAGGGCAGAGGCCGGCACTCAGCCCGCTGTCATCCACACAGGCCCGTACACAAGTGGGCCTGCAGCCTTCTTCCGGGTGGGGGGACATGAGGGTGCAGCACCTCCAGGCTCTGAGGGGGCCCCATGGGGGGAACGGGGGGACGCGAGGACCTCCAGCCTCAGAGGGGGCCCCACGGGGGGAACAGGGGGGACACGAGGGTGCAGCACCTCCAGGCTCTGAGGGGGCTCCATGGGGGGAACAGGGGGGACGTGAGGGTGCAGCACCTCCAGGCTCTGAGGGGGCCCCACGGGGGGAACGGGGGACACGAGGGTGCAGCACCTCCAGGCTCTGAGGGGGCTCCACGGGGGGAACAGGGGGGACGCGAGAGTGCAGCACCTCCAGGCTCTGAGGGGGCTCCACGGGGGGAACAGGGGGGACGCGAGAGTGCAGCACCTCCAGGCTCTGAGGGGGCCCCACGGGGGGGAACAGGGGGGACGCGAGGACCTCCAGGCTCTGAGGGGGCCCCACGGGGGGAACAGAGGGGACGCGAGGGTGCAGCATCTCCAGGCTCTGAGGGGACCCCACGGCAGGGACGCGAGGACTTCCAGCCTCAGAGGGGGCCCCACGGGGGGAACAGGGGGGACACAAGGGTGCAGCACCTCCAGGCTCTGAGGGGGCCCCACGGCAGGGACACGAGGACCTCCAGGCTCTGAGGGGGCCCCACGGGGGGAACGGGGGACGCGAGGGTGCAGCATCTCCAGGCTCTGAGGGGACCCCACGGCAGGGACGCGAGGACTTCCAGCCTCAGAGGGGGCCCCACGGGGGGAACAGGGGGGACACGAGGGTGCAGCACCTCCAGGCTCTGAGGGGGCTCCACGGGGGGAACAGGGGGGACATGAGGGTGCAGCACCTCCAGGCTCTGAGGGGGCCCCACGGGGGGAACAGGGGGGACACGAGGGTGCAGAACCTCCAGGCTCTGAGGGGGCTCCATGGGGGGAACAGGGGGGACACGAGGGTGCAGCACCTCCAGGCTCTGAGGGGGCCCCACGGCAGGGACATGAGGACTTCCAGCCTCAGAGGGGGCCCCACAGGGGGGAACAGGGGGGACGCGAGGACCTCCAGGCTCTGAGGGGGTCCCACGGCAGGGACATGAGGACTTCCAGCCTCAGAGGGGGCCCCACAGGGGGGACACAAGGACCTCCAGCCTCAGAGGGGGCCCCACGGGGGGGAACAGGGGGGACGCGAGACCTTCAGCCTCAGAGGGGGCCCCACGGGGGGGAACAGGGGGGACACAAGGACCTCCAGCCTCAAAGGGAGACATGGGCAGGGAGGTGCATGGGCCTGAGCTCTGTCGCTGTGTCCCTGTCACATTGCCCACAACCGAAGTGACCAGCAGGACATTACATGCATCAGACACTGGGTGACAAGTTCAGGTCTCCAGAGTATGTTCTATGGCCCTTCTTGGCCCTTCAGAGGCGCAGTGCCAGGTCTCCTGGTAGGTGGGTCACACACGTGCCTAGAGCACCCAAAATTAAGGAAAAAAAGCAGTTGTGCTTGAAAAAGTTACATAAGCGTGGGTGTGCTTTCATACCGACCATCATAGGGAGAGTCAGAAAAATCCGTCCCCTGCTTCCTTACACGTTTTGGGGGTTTCACTAGTGTTTTATTTCTAATTGTATATGAGTTGGAGGAGCCTGTAAAGACCCCCCCAGGCCCCGGGTGGGCAGGGCTGTGCTCGTGAGGACAGGACCTGCCCTGAGGGCCAGCTGCTGCCCCTCGGGGGACACCCTGGGGGGCGTCCCCTCCCCGAGCAGGCGCCACAGCAGACCCTGCCCTCGGCCCGCGGTGGGTGCCTCTGAGGAGAGCACCCCCTGCCCACACCCCGACTTCCTGCAGACAGGAGGCCCCTGGCGGGTTTCAGGACCCCAGAGCACTTCCTTGGCCAGACAACAGCCTCAAGTGATGTCTGTCATGTGTGCAATTCGTTTAACCCCGAAGCCCCCTTCCAGCAGCTCCCACCCTGGCGCCTTGGGGTGAGTGGGACATAGGGTTGAGTGGGAACTGAGGTGACTGGGGCACCCCTTTCACTGAAGCTGCACCGTACAAGAGGGAAAGACAGCAGCTCCTAGGAGGTGGGAAAGTCAGAAAGTGTGTCTTAGCAGCAGAGGTAGGTGAGTACACGACGCCAGCATGGAGAGTGGCGGGGCCCAGTGCACTAACGGTGGGAAAGTTAGAAAGTGTGTCTTAGCAGCAGAGGCAGGTGAGTACATGACCCCAGCACTGGAGAGTGACTGAGCCAGTGCACTAACGGGAGGTCCCTATCGCTGTGGCGTACATTGCTAATGTCAGGTAGGGCACCCTAATCTGCCCTGGCTAGCAGGAGCGCCCGGGTCTCTGCAGCAGCCCCTGTCCCCGGCAGGCCGCCTGCAACTGTCTGCCCACACACACTGGAAACGGCAAGAGCTGCGTGCCCATCAGCGCCTGCCTCACGGTGAGTACCACGCCAGGGCCCGGCCGCCACGCCAGGGGCTCGCACCTCTCGCTGGGAGGGCATGGGGGGTGGGGGGTGCACATGGAGGCCTCAGGCCTGCGTGGGACGGGAAGCCCGCTGCACCCTCGTCTTCCCGCTGGGCATGAGGAGGGGCCCGGTCTCACGCCCCAGCCGCCTCCTGGCCTGCCGGGGCGGAGGTGACCCAGGGCTGCTGCTCGGCCAGCCCCTTGAGCCCACCTGGACCGTAAGGCAGGGGTGGCACCCGGCAGGGTCCTGCTCAGTGACACTGGACGCAATGGATGGACGTTAATATCCAGCCCACACCCAGTTCCCTACCATGGAGAGGTGGTCCTGAGGGCAGTGACCTCGGTTTGGTTTGGTTTTGTCTGATTAGTTAAAACTAACATTCATGTAATAGTTCTCCCATCTTCTTTGCAGAGTGTGTGTGTGTGTGTGTGTGTGTGTGTGTGTGTGTGTGTGTGTGTGTGTATGTACTATTTCTACCTCTCCTATTTTTGTTCCAGGTTGAGCTCTCTGCTATTATGTAAGAGGAATGCCCAAAATAGCATAATTTTTTTAAAAGAAAAAAGATCATTATATGGCTCAGGATTGTGTCTTTCCTTCATCAGTGGAAATTTGGGAGAAATCTCAGGATCCTACAGCATGAATTTCATGATCTCTATATAAGCATGTCAACCCCATTTTCTCAGCTCAGCCATGGACATTTGAGCCAAGTCTGTCCACTTGCTTATCCCCATATTACTAATTAGAGCCACAGTGGGCCTCAGAGTCGCAGTGAGGTCCCCAGAGTCCTGCCTCCACTGCTTTCGGGTGTCAGGCGCTGGGCTAGCCACTTCCCGTGCATCACCCGGTTAATTCCTCCAGCAGCCTGTGGCACATGAACTGTCATTAACTCCATTTCACAGGTGAAGACACGGGCTTTGCACCCATTTCCCCCGGCTGCCACAACAAGCTCCCCTAAACCTGGTGGCCTAAACCAATAGAAATGTGCCGTTCCCCACTCTGGGGGCCTGACGTCGAGGTGTCAGCATCTGCCCCGTGTGGTCACCACTGAGTCCCTGGGGTGGGACCGGCTTGGGTGGCCTTGCCACCTCGCCCTGTAGGCTGGGTGGATGGTGTGGCCCGGCCGCTCTGCTGGAACTGGAAGGCAAGTTCGGGAAAAGGCCGACAGTGTGAACCTGTCAAGTCTAGTGAGACAAAAAATACACGCGCCCTTGCTTTGCCAATATTGGTGGAGCTGGCAAACTAACTGGCTTGACCTCCCATTGGAAATTTCACCAGAAAAACGGCGGCTGTAGTCCATTTGCCCTCTGCAATCAGAGCGGAGCCGGAGAAAGGACCTGCACCTGCCAGCCAGACTACATCGGGGACGGGCTCACCTGCCGCGGCAGCATTTATCAGGTAAAATAAGTCATGTTGCAGTCTAGTAAAATCTTACTTCCCTAACTGTGTTGAATCCAGGTAGCTAAGGAACTTGAAAGAGCTTTGTAAAATGTAAAACTTGATCACGATGGAAAAATAATTTCGCATAAATTGGCAATGAGAAGAAATTTTATCTGTCCATGGATAAATCTAATATTCTGGTTAATAGAGCAACCAAATCTGTCACAGACTTATAAGTGATTTTTTAAATATTTGAACTTTTTAAAATGCTCTTAAAGCTCAGAGCCTTCTGGAAAGGGTTGGACCTCTCTTTGATAAATGAAAAGATAATTCCAGAAAGGTTTTGGAACCGAGTCCACAGTCATCACGGGCGTCCACTGGAGGCCATGGGTCAGGCTGGGGGGAGCCCACGGGCATGGGTTCCCAGCAGAGGCGCTGGCAGGTGCCCGCCTCGGGTAAGTCACCCTGAGACTGTCCTGTGTGGCCTCGTGTATGTTCCCAGGAGCTAAGTGAGGCTGCTCTGTCTTTGCAGGAGCTTCCCAGGAGCCCGAGAACATCCCAGTATTTCTTCCAGTTGGAAGTAAGAATGTGTGTGTTTGTCTAACTGTGGAAGTTGGGTCTCAGGCCAGAGGCAGGATGAGCCTGCCGCCTCCGGGCTGCCGAGGGTGGAGGGAAGTCGGGGCACCTGGCTTCTGCCATCTGTGGGCCTCAGCGGGCAGCACAAAGGAAAAGGGGCCACGGCTGCCCAAGCCCTGGACACCTGGAGTGGGGTGGACGGAAGGCGGTCGGTGCTCCAGTGGGCAGAAGGGGCTTTGCTGGGCCATTGGCTAACTCTTTGAGTGAACTATTAAGTTACATCTTTCTGCAAATCATACATTTGAATAAGTTCCAGTTGTACTGAAGAAAAAAACTAAAGAACTAGAACAACAAAGTCCTAAAGAAAAAAATAAGTAGAAGGAAGTCTATGCAACCCTAAGATCTTAGAACTGGCAAGAAGACAATGTCAACAGTTAGGTAAATCATCTTGCTATTTACATTACAATGTTACAGTATATTGCAACATTACAATATTACAATTCCAATTATGTAAAATCTTTGTATGTGGAAGGAACTCGGGAAACAATACTGAAACCACGGGGCTTACTTCTAGGTGGCGAGAGTATGGGTCGGTTGTTTTCTTCTTCATGCTTTATTTTTATTTTTTCAAGCTTTAATATAATAGGCATGTAGTCATTTTATAAAAAGCAGCATTGTTTCGATGGCAGCGAATCTGGGTTGGAGCTCAGCCCCCACCCCCCGGCCCACACCCCCGGCTGGCCTGCGCCCGCCCCTGCGACTGACGCCCCCCACCCCCCCACAGGAGCACAGGGTGCGGGACTTGGCGGGCGTGGGCCCCTTCACCGTCTTCGCTCCTCTGTCCTCAGCCTTTGACCACGAGGTGGAGGTGAGCGTGGGGGAGGGGTGGGTGCCATGGGGAGCCGGGGTGGGTGCGGGGTCAGAGCAGGCAGGGGGCTGGGGGAGGCACTGGGAGCTGCGCTGGGGGGTGGCAATCAGGGGGGTATCAGGTGGCTGCCACCAGGGGCTGCCTGTCGGGGACAGAGGGTGCGCAGGGGTGAGCCCAGGCCCTGGGTACTCCAGAGGGCACCCCTCACCGGGCAGGAGGTCAGGTCCGGTCAGCCACTCCCCAGGGCCCCAAAGCACCCTTAGAAAGAAACAGCTCCTGCCAGGCTCTCTGTGCAGGACTTCAGCCTTCACTGTTAGGGCCCCCACGGGCCCTTCCTGCTGGCTGGTCCACTAACAGCAGTGGCATTGATAATGACACTAGCAGCAGCCCCCGTGAGTGTGCCGGGCCCCAGGCTGGATCAGTCGCTTAGTGCCCATGACAACCGTGCAAGCCGAATGCTGCTTCTAGAACCTTCTCACAGTGGAGGACATTGACCAGAGTGACTTGTCCAGGCCACAGCCACGGAAATGGTGCCAGGTGTCCAGCCCGGAGTCACAGCCTGTGTCCTTGCCGCCTGCACCCACTGCCCCTGTGCCCTTATGGGGGTGCCACAAGGCAGGGGCACAAAAATAAGTTTTGAAATAATTTGATATGTGATCATAAAAAAAAAGCTTCAAAGGAATTATCATGAAACAGTGAGAACTTTGTGGACTTTTGATTATACTTACATTATGGGGAATGCTGTTTGTATTCTGATTTACCCACGGAGACGCGTCGTAAGCATTGGTACTTCCCCAAAAGGGGTGGACTGTGCAGTGCGTCCCAGCATATTCTGCAAGAAATCTCTTCTTCTGAGCACTTCCTCCAGGACTCATGGTCCCTGGAATGCGTGCTGTCCTGGGGGACGCCATGTCCTTTCCACCCAAGATCCCCCGAGGGAGAAGGCAAAGGAGCTAGAGCCACTGTCCCCCCTTCCCGGAACAGCCTCTAGCTGTGACCTCACTGGGGGACGCCACGTCCTTTCCACCCAAGATCCCCCAAGGGAGAAGGCAAAGGAGCTAGAGCCACTGTCCCCCCTTCCCGGAACAGCCTCTAGCTGTGACCTCACCACCAGCCAACTGGTCTCCTTCCTAGGGGCTGGGGGCAGAGGAGGAGGGGAGGGCAGGGGAGGGGGACAGGGGAGGGGAGGAGGGGAGGGGAGGAGGGGAGGGGAGGGGAAGGGGAGGGCAGGGGAGGGGGACAGGGGAGGGGAGGAGGGGAGGAGAGAGGAGGGGAGGGCAGGGGAGGGGACGGGAGGGGAGGAGGGGAGGGGAGGGCAGGGGAGGGGACAGGGGAGGGGAGGAGGGGAGGGGAGGAGGGGAGGGGAAGGGGACAGGGGAGGAGGGGAGGGGAGGGGAAGGGGAGGGGAGGGAAGGGGAGGAGGGGAGGGGAGGAGGGGAGGGGAAGGGGAGGGGAGGGAAGGGGAGGATAGTGGGGGGAAGGGAGAGGATGGTGGGGGGAAGGCAAGGAAGAAGATGGGGGTGAGGAGGGCAGGGGAGGGGGGAGGATGGCAGTGGGGGAGGAAGGCAGGGCAGGGGACAGGGAGAGGGCAGGGCAGGAGATGGGGAGAGGGCAGGGGAGGGGGAAGGAGGAGGGCAGGGGAGGGGGAAGGAGGAGGGCAGGGGAGGGGGAAGGAGGAGGGCAGGGGAGGGGGAAGGAGGAGGGCAGGGGAGGGGGAAGGAGGGGGGCAGGGGAGAGGGGAGGAGGAGGGCAGGGGGAGGAGGGCAGGAGGGGAGGAAGGCAGTGAAGAGGATGGGGGGGTGAAGAGGGCAGGGAAGGTGGGAGGGGGCCTGGAGGGGGGCTCGTGGCTCTGGCTAGAACCCCTGACCTTCCATGCAGCTGAAAGACTGGGACAGACAAGGAGTCATGCCTCAGGTTCTTCGGTACCACGTGGTCGCCTGCCACCAGCTGCTTCTGGAAAACCTAAAGCTGACCCCTAATGTTACTTCCCTGCAAGGGGAGTCAATTGTGATCTCCGTGTCTCAGGTAAGCAAGGCCACCTCAGCAAGGTACCCCTTCTCCGTAGGCTCTGTCTCCTCCTCTCCCGTAGAGTAATACCAGCACAGGAGGCTTTTCATAGGCCAGGCACTGGTCTAAGTGTCTGATATGTGCCAACTCGCTTAATCTTCAGAGCAACCTTGGATGTAGATACTATTATTATCCCCAATATACAAACAAGGAACCTGAGCCCAGAGGAGTCAAGTAACTTGTCTGAGGTCACACAGGGACTAAACATCAGGGCTGGGATTCAGACTCCCCCTGGGCAGCTCCAGGCAGTCAATGGAAGTGCTTTTGGTGGCACTGATCAGAAGCTGGGGAGGGGTGAAAGCTTGAGATCAAAGCCAAGCAGCTGCTGTCCCTCCCTGCGATGGAGATGTGACGGCAGCTGCAGCAGTCACTGCAGAGGGGAAAAAGGGGGCCCCCCGGTGGTGGTGTGGAGAACATATATGGAAGAGAACCCAGTTCTAGTCTGTTCATTTCAAATTTGAGAATCATAGTGAAATGACTGTTTTGGTCAATTATATATTATTTATGACTAACTTCTCCAGGTGAAAACTGCATTCTTGTCTCATTTTTTTCTCATGTAAAATGCACTCAGGTAGCGCGGGTCTTCAGATTTTGCCCACAGCTCCACTTAAACCTTCCCTCTCATGATGATTTAATGGTCGGTAAAGCATTCCATAGGACGCAATTTTGCAACCATTTCTTTGTGCTCATTCCTTTTTTAAAAAATATGTGGTCAATTTCAGGACACGGTGTATTTAAATAATAAAGCCAAGCTCGTCTCCAGTGACATCATCAGCACCAACGGGGTCATCCACATCATAGACAAACTGCTGTCTCCCCAAAACTTGATTATCACCCCCAAAGACGTCTCTGGAAGGATTCTGGTGGGTAAACTAACTGGTCCATTCTCCGCATGGGGCGACTCACAATACACATCTAAATGCCGGTTTTGTGGCTTCATTTTGAAACATTTTAATTTTGCTGCTTCAGTCACGAGCAATCATTGCAATTCTACTTAACATCACTCTTAGTGGAAGTAAATAAGCAAAAACCTGTTTTAATAGAATAATGGATTTTCTCAGTTTGTCCTTAGCGTCCACAGGGCTGGTGGGCTTGCGCAGATCTTGGCGGGGGGTGGGGGGGTGGGGGGAGGGAAGGGGACAGGAGAGAGCTCACTAATTCCCAACCTGGTGTGAAGCTTTCCCGCCATCCACAGAAAGATATTTCATCTCTTACCCTTTCTCGGTTGGGGCCGGGGCTCCTCATTGCTGACAGCAGCTTGCACGAAGGGGGGGGCTCCAACCCAGAGGAGTTCTTAGGGTGTCAGGTGCCTCATCCACGCGCCAGGGGACCAGGGCCGAGCCCGGGTGCTGCGCCGCCCAGGACCGAGGCCCGGGAGAGAAGAGCGGCCCGCGCCAGGCTCCGCACCCCCAGCCCACCGGGCCGAGTCCCCTCGGGCTGCAGCTGCAAGGAGTCGGGAGAACGGAGCTGAGCCCCCGCCGTCCCCCAGGCGGGCCGGGGTGGGGCACGGGGGCCGAGAGGGGCCGGGAGACCCCGCGCTGCCGCCTCGGCCCCTGCTCGGCTCGGTGAGCCTTGGCGGAGGCGCTTTGGGGGCTGCGGGCGGAGACCGCGACCCCCGTCTTACCTTTGCAGCAGAACCTTACGGCCGCGGCGGGGCGGCTCGGCTACGGCAGGTTCAGCAGCTTAATCCAGGTGAGAGCTGGGGGGAAGCTGGCGCTGGGGGCGAGCTGCCTCCTTCTGAGTGTGGGCACCGGCCAGCGGCAGTGGGGTGGGGGGCCCAGTTTCCGGACGGCAGCGACCTCCTCTGCGCGCCATCCTCAGGACGCCGCGTGGCTGGCTCGGAAGTGCACCCTGGCCCACTTAGAAACTCAAGTCTCGGAGGCTGGGAGGCTCCGGCCGAAACCTGTGCCCCGCCCCTGACCCCAAACCCTGCCATGGCCCCGCTTGGCCCCGGGCTGGCACAGGGTGCCGAGCCATCGACCAGACAAAGACCCGGTAGGGCCTGCCCACCGGGCTGTGGGGACCCTTCTCAGGGTGCGCCTGACGCACCTGCGCCGCACAGGTCCCTGGGATGAGTCCTCCTCGCCCATCGGCAATTTCTTTTCAGGTACATATGATCTAGAAATCTTGCAAATATGCAGGAGTGTCGCAGTACTGTATAGGCTTCACATCAAAAAATGAAACAGGAGAAACTAAATATTATTAGAAATGAAAATATTTGAGTAGCGCCTGAGAGGGGTTGGGGCAGGGGCCCGGGGCGGCTCGGTGGCAGAGCTGTCCCCTCTACTCCAGGACGCAGGCCTGCTCAGCCTCATCACCGACCCCATCCACGTGCCCGTCACACTCTTCTGGCCCTCGGACCACACCCTGCAAGCCCTGCCCCTGCAGCAGCAGGCCTTCCTGTTCAGCCAGGGCAACAAGGACAGGCTGAGGGAATATCTGAAGTTCCATGTGATCCGGGATGCCAAGGTACTCCGTTTCCACCCAGCGGTGAGGGCAGGGGTGGCCCGGGAGTAGTCGGGGCACGTCTCCACACATGGGGGGCGAGCACCCCAGCCCATAGCGTCCCCCCTGGCCGGTGGGGCTAACTGACCCCCTCGGAGGCCCACTGCATTCATGGAGTGGCCACCAGGTGCGGGAGCAGGCGTGGGGGACGCGTGCTGCCATGGAGCCTGGGAGAGAAAGGTGAGGTTGCCAGGTGGGGTGTGAGCGAAAGGAAAGGAGCCAGTGGCACACAGCGGGGAGCCCACCCTTAAAGGGTGGCAGGGCCACATCGGCAAGGTAGGAGGATAACAGGGAGACAGCGGCGTCTTCGAGGCCCGGGGAGCAGATGGTCTGAAAAGGGGAGCTGCCAATAATCTAGCATATGTCAAAGATGCTGGCTCAGTAAAATGAAAAGGTGAAAGGAACTCGGCACGCAGGCCATTTGAGATCTTCAAGAAGCCAGCCTGAGCAGGGTGGCTGAGGAGATGCTGCAGGGGAGCCACCCCGGACTGCGGGAGGGAAGCAGCGAGCAAAGGAACAGCCAGCTCCGGGAAAAGGGGCATCCCAGGCAGCTGGGGGGACGCCGTCCAGCCCTCCCAGGGGCCCCTGAGGCACAGCAAGTCCCTCCACCCAGCCAGCCGTGCATCTGGACAGGAGGCACAGACTTTGTGGGCTCCCACACCATGCCTGCTTCTGCTTCCTGAGCCTGCTGTTACTTTACTTTTTTAACTTTACTCACTAGCCAAAAGCATCATTCTTCTCTCATATGGCAGATCAGATTTTTCCTTCCTAGTTCACATGGCAAAAAGACTGCTGAAAACACCTCCCACATTTCTCCAGATCGACTTTCTCTCCCAATTCCAAAATTTCTAGGCAAAGACCCGATGGACTCAGCTATGATTAGCCGCTCAGCCCCTACCCGACCAGTTACAGTCAAGGAGCTCCGGCCCTGTGGAGACATGGCAGCTTTTGCTGAAACCTGTCACAAGGGTCAAGGGTCCCTGTTTCTGTTCAGGAGTCAGTCTGTCCAATCCAAGGACGCTGAGAACTCTAACTTTGGCCACGCCACTCCCGGGCCCAAGCCCTCCTTCTGGCAGGGGCCCAGGCACGCCCTCCAGGGACGCCCAGCTGGGGAGGGCGAGGGAGGCCCACCCAGCCTGGGGCTTTCTCTACAGCCACCTAGACAGCTCACACCTGATTGTCCCTCCTTTTGATTGTATCTACCATTGTTTTAATGATGGAACTATTAAGGCTCTTGAAAAAATTTGCATCTGAATTGGATTTGTTGGCAAAGGCCCTCGGTCCCTCCTCAGCCCGATGCAGCATTTCAGCGTGGCACCCCTCTTCCACAGGTTTTGTCGGTGGATCTCCCCAGGTCAGCCCCCTGGAAGACCCTGCAGGGGTCGGAGCTGAGTGTGACGTGCGGAGCTGGCAGCGACATCGTGAGTACCTGCACCAGGAGGCACCTAACAACCAGCTCCCCTGGGACGTCACCCCTTTGATGCGGCCTTCCTTTTCCCTGCACTGACAGCAAGCTCAGGTTTATCACGGCCTTGGAAGGTGTTTCCCCTGAGAGCAAAGAAGTGGGGTGAAGCGCCTTATAAGTCCTGGCCAGCCCACGCCCTGCTGGGAGGCAGCAGGCAGCCTCTTACACTTCCGGAGAGCAGCTTTCAGTTGCTATTGTTGTTGCTGGTTTTGGGTGGGGGAGGAGCATTTCTTCTCCACTGTGAGGTCCTTCCCTGAAGCAGGCAGGTGAGCCGTCACTCCTTTCTCTTCCAGCCTCACACGGGCCTGACCCCTGGACCTTGCTCTGGGCAGTCAGAGCCAGCTTGGGGCACTACCTGCCTAGGTCAACCAACAGACAGCAGGTTCGCAGTTTCCCCTTCCCTGGCTCATTCCTGAACAGTCGTGTCTTCCCTTAATTCCATTTGATGAATGAGTCTCATGGGATTAATTCAGTCCTAGAATGAAAATCCAAAGGGACGGTGGCCTAAGAGCACAGGCGTTTATTCCTTATTGTAAAAAAAACCTGCTGGTGGCCAGCCCAGGTCCTGGGTGCTGGCACCTGGGCGGCTCCCTCTGCCGTCCTGCCTCGCAGCATGTGGAGCAGCCTGATCCCAGCCTCGGAGACACCTCGAGGTCCAGCCTGGCTGCTGGAGCACCAGCCACTGTGTCTACTTTCCAGGAAGTACAAAGGAGGAAGGGCAAAAGGGATGTCTCCCAGATGAGTAGATTCCCTTTCAGGAGTCTTCTGAAAAGTTCTGTACAATATTCTGCTTTCATCCTCTTTTAACCCTGCTTACTTTTCCTCTAATTTTTAAAAAAATTTTTAAATTTTTATTATGATAGCACATATACAACATAAAATTTCCGTTTTATCCACTTTCACGTGCAAAATTTTGTGGCAATAATCACAGCCACAATGTGCCGCCATCCATTACCGAAACTTTCCATTACCCCATCAGAAACCCTGCACCCCCTATATCTCCTCCTTCTCTCCCCAGGCCTGCAGTCTTCTTTCTGCCTCTGTGAATTTGCATATTCTAGTTATTTCATGTTCGTGCAATCATACAGTATTTGTCCTTCTGTGTCTGGCTTCTTTCACTCAGCGTGTCAGTCCTCGAGGCTCATCTACGTGGCAGCGTGGCAGTCCGTTTCACAGCTGCGCGATGCCCCAGTGCGTGCACAAACCACGCTGACCCTGTCCATTCCTCTGGCCATGGGCCCTTCGGCTGCTTCGCACTCTTGGCTTTTATGAATAATGTTGCTGTGAATATTGGTGCACATATATCTGTTGATGTCTCTGCTTTCATCTTTCAACCAGAATCCCTTTGGGGGTTGGATGGGAACTGTGCTGACTTTACAGCTGAGTTTCAGGCACACTAGCACCGTTACGGGCAGCTTCTGGAGAGTGAGCCTAATGTGCTCGTGCCCTCGAGCTCAGCTGCAGCATCTCCATGGACCAAAGTGGACATGTATCGGGGAAGCAGTGTGATACAAGGTCCACCGTGCATCCTCTTCCCCAGCACTTCGATCCTCGTAACAGCCCGTGCATTAGAAGTTGTTTAGTCCTGTTTACCTGCTGACAAGCGAACCCCGAAGAGCAGTTCAGTGGTTGCCCGCTGCTGCACAGTGAATAGAAGAACCAGGACTTAAAGAGCTTCTCAGGTTTTCTGTCCACTGAATCCCACTGTCCCCATCCCATCAGTAGATGCTGAGATCTGTCCGTTTTCTTCTTGCAGAACTTTCTAAAACGTTTAACTCCTTGGGGAGAAATCTATCAACTTACTGGCTGGGTGATTTCAGGGAAGGAAGACCTGGGCATGTTACAGCGTTACATGTAAAAGCGTCTGGAGTCTGGTTTGGACAATGCGTGTGAAAGGAAGTTACTGTTATCATTGCAGAGTTCAAGTCCATCCCTTGAGTGTCCTGGAAAGAAAGCTGTGCAGACACTTTGCTAGGTGCAGGCACTAATAAGAACACTCAGCCACTGCCTGTGAGGTGGCCACCTTAGCAGCGCTTACGGAGGCACAGCCAGGCAGCCCTGCTCCATCTAGTCACCCCACAGCCACTTTGGGGGCAGCAGCATTGTGGAATGGCCAGGAGCGTGTGCTCAGAGGCCGGGGCACGGATGCGAAAGCATGTGCCACCCCTTACTGGCTGCATGACCTTGGGCAGGTTTTCTTAACCCCTCACTGCCTCAGTTTCCTCACCTGCAGGATTGGGACACTGTTAATAGCCCTGTGTTAGCTTGCAGGCTGCCGGAATGTGTTATAGCAGCACCGGAAGGGCTTTAAAAAGGGAATTTAATAGGTACCAGTTTACAGTGCTAAGGAAGTGAAAGTGCCCAAATTAAAGCACCAACAAGAGGTGACTTCACTCAAGAAAGGCCGATGGGTCAGGAACCCCTCTCTCAGCTAGGAAGTCATATCCTGGCATCTGCTGGTCCCTTGCTCCTGGGCTCCGTTGCTTCCAGCCTCTGTTCCTGTGGGGTCCCTCACTTTGCTTCTCCGGGGCTGGCTTTCCTCTCCTGGTTTCCCTTGGCTCTCCCCAGGTTCTGGCTGGCTCAGCATCTCATGGTGACGTCTCTGTTCTCTGAAGCACCTGTTCTCCAACCATCTACATCTGCTCTCTGTTGGCTCTGAGTCTTCTCTCGTTTCTGATCTCTCCAAAATGTTTCCTCTTTTAAACGATTCCAGAAAGCCAATCAAGACCCACCTGGAAGGGGTGGCGTCACATCTCCACCTAGTCAAAAGGCCACACCCGCAGTTGGGTGCATCACATCTCCGTGGAGAAAATCTGATCAAAGTTTCTGCCCTACAGTATTGAATCAGGAGTTAAAGAAACAGCTGCTCCCACAAGATCGGTTTAAATTGTGGCTTTTCTGGGGTGCACAATCCCTTCAGACCGGCACAGGCACCTACCACCTCGTGTCCTCCTGAGGATTAAAATAACGTGCCCAGGCAGAGCGCTCACGTACCCACCCCAGAGCAGGCGCTCAGAGTTCACTGTTACTAAGTTTTCTTTCTCTCCGAGTCTCGCAGGTGCCGCTCACATTAGAGCTGGGGAGAGGAGCATGGGCGGCCCGCTGACTCCCCTCTCCGTCTCCCAGGGCCAGCTCTTCCTGAACGGCCAGCGGTGCCGAGTCGTGCAGCGTGAGCTCCTCTTTGACCTGGGCGTGGCCTACGGCATCGACTGCCTGCTGGTCGACCCCACGCTGGGGGGCCGCTGTGACACGTTTACTTCTTTCAACATCTCGGTCAGTTCCCAGGACAGCCCTGCGCTCGGTGCGCCTCGGGCCGGACCGCAGGCCGCCCGACCCGGCCTGGACACCGCAGGGCTGGGCCTGCGGGACAGGGAAGCGCCTCAGCATCAGGGCCTACGCCCCCCCACCGGGACCCCTGCATTGAAACCCACCCATCCACTCAGCCGTCCACACCTTCCCCCGCCGTTTTCCTAGAGTCCAATTTAATGTTGCATGTGTCCCACACCTCCATCCCTAACCCCGTCATTCACTCAGCAGTGTTGACGGCAGCTCTCTCACTGTGCCAGGCATTTTCACGCCCGTCTGGCTCCCACTTACTGACCGTCGGGTGGCTGTTTGCTGGGAGCCCATCTCGCCCCACAGCCACTGTGGACATCGCTGTCACCAACTCAATTCTGTAGTCTGAGAAATCCAGCCTCAGAGACAGGACGTGACTTTACATATCAAAATGTGTCATCAGACGTCAGCACTGATGCCGAGGGGCGCTCAGTGAATGCCCCACATTCTTAGGACACCAGGCACCCAAAGGAGGACATGGAACCAATTGTCCCGACCACTGTAGGGATTTGGCCTTCATAATTTCCAAGGAATAATCAGACATACCTTTTCATTTGGTTATTTCTCCCCCATCAATCCCCTGAATGAATCAGAATTATTGTCACCCCTATTTTATTGAACAGAGAACAAAGGGTCAGAGTGTAAGCGATTGGCCGCAAGTATCAGTGCTAACCTGTGAGGGAACTGACCCTTGCATCTGTGTTTCCCACGGCCAAATCGCCTGTGCTGGTGGCACTGCCCGGTCCAGCTCAAATGGCAGGAAGCGTTTCCCTCGGAGAATCCATGAGGGGTCGAGGCCCGAGAAGACCTTCAGGGCTCTCCTTGGCAAAGCCCCTGCGTCTTTTGTTATTAGATCTTTGATGATAGCTAGAATCTTAGTCAAGATTAATTAAGTTCTTAATCGACCATCAAGGTGTTAGGCAGAGGCAGTTTCCTGTGGTCTCCAGTGCTCTAAGTGTCTAAGTGTGTCTCCTTGTGCACTAGGGGGCTTGTGGAAGCTGTTTCAGCACCCCCAGCTGCCCGGCGTGGAGCAAAGCGAAGGTAATTGGGATGCAGCAGTGACGTGTGGGGAGCAGTAGGTTTGTTACATTATCGGGGTCCGGTCTTTGGGTGTGTCAGTGTGCGTGCACGTGTGTGGCTGTGGTTGTGTTGTGCAACTGCATGGCACTCTTCCAGCATCCAAGCTGGATGGACACTCTCAGCCAGAGCAACCTGCCAGCGCTTGACCCATCGTCGAGAACCTGTCCAGCAAAACCACAGGATTGCAGATCTAGAAGAGGCTGCAAAGATAGCTGTAGTGATAAAGATGACAGCCATGTCTTGTTGGCTGTTGCCCACACCCCAGGCTCTGTGGTAGCCCTGCAAATGCTTTACCCCATCCCTCACTGCAACACGCGGGGGAAGCTATGACCGCTTCCATTTCACTTATAAGAAGACACATCCCCAAGAGGCTGCCAGTCAGCCAGCGGCCACGAGGGGGTGAGGAACAAAGCTGGGACAGGCCAGAGGGTGATGCAGGTGAGAGGTTAAGGCAGTGAGGGTTGGGGGTGCTCGGTGAGAGCAGATCCCAGACAGGAGTCTGTGGAAGTCGCAAAAGCTGTCAGTTTGGGCTCTGCAAGATGGAACGAATAACAATTCTATATTAGGTTATTTAAAATGCAGGTAGAGCACCTTACCAACGACCTGCTCATTAAATACTAGCTATTATTACTGATTCCAAAGCCAAGCTCTTTCCACTCTAAAAAAGCATCTACCAAAAACACCTCAACAAAACAAAGTTTAACTCCTGCCCTCTCTGCTGATTACCTGGGGCTTTGTCACACATTAACACAGCCCTTCCCTGTTGACGCTCTACAGCCCCCTGCAGCCCCCAGCCCCCGCTGCAGCCCACAACACCCCTGCAGCCCACAGATCCCCTGCAGCCCACAGCCCCCCTACAGCCCCCAGCCCCACTACAGCCCCCAGCCCCCCTACAGCCCACAGCCCCCCCTGCAGCCCACAGCCACCCCTGCAGCCCACAGCCCCCCTGCAGCCCACAGCCCCCCCTACAGCCCACAGCCCCCCTGCAGCCCGCAGCCCCCCTGCAGCCCACAGCCCCCCCTACAGCCCACAGCCCCCCCTACAGCCCACAGCCACCCCTGCAGCCCACAGCCCCCCTGCAGCCCACAGCCCCCCCTACAGCCCACAGCCCCCTACAGCCCACAGCCACCCCTGCAGTCCCAGCATTGGTAAGTCCTTCCTCTGTAAAGAGTTCCAGCATTGTCAAGTCCTTCCTCTTAAGGACTGAGAGAAATCTCCCTGTGGACCCTTGCTCTGAGCCCTTCCCCATCCAGGCGCTTCTGCCACTTGCCTGTTGACTCTTCTAAGGATTTTCTTGCAGAGGGCTCGTGGCTTTGGACGTCCCATTTCCAGCCTGGGCCAGGTCTGCAGAGCCGGGGGCCAAGGGGTCATTTATTCTGTCCACTAGGGCGAGAAGCAGAAGTGTTTCTACAACGTGCGGTTGATGAGGCGTGTGGAGGGCTGCCAGCACCAGTGTGCAGTGGTGACGCAGCTGCCCAGGTGCTGCAAGGGCTACTTTGGCCGAGACTGCCAGGGTAAGGACCCCCGCCCCGGCCTGGGAGGCAGGCACGCGCTCAGCCCCTCCCTGGGCTTTCCATCTCCCACCCACTTTTCTCTTGGGACCTTTGGAGTAGAGAGGCTGCTGTCCGCGTCCTGTCATCACAGACCATGCTTCTTTCTGCCTGGCTTTGTGCAGTGCGGGCGCCTTCCCCATGGCCCTCGAAGCACCATATAGCCCACTTGCGCGCTTTGCCCTGCCGTGATGGTGGGTCACATGTGAGCCTAAATGCTGTGCTTCCACCAGGGCAGGGCGATGCCCCCAGGGTCTCCAAAAGCCCTGCCCTGGGATGTACGGCATCGCCTGCCTCCATCGCTCACTGGAAGGGACCCTTTAGCCAGAGGGAACTTAGGCCCATCCTGAAAGCCATGTCCAGAGGTGAGTCCCTCAGCACAGAGGCAGCATCGGGACAGAGGCCCATAGGCAGGGGGCACCGTTCCAAATGGGCACCTCTTTTCAGTCCCTGCTTCCATGTCAGTCGCTTATATAGCAGTTCATTTAATGCTCAAAACAAGCCCTGGGAAGTGGGAGTCCATCGACATTCCATTTTATAGATGAGGAACTGGAGGCACAGAGAGGATGAGAAGCAAGCCAGGTATTGCATCTGTCTCCAGAAGCCATGCCCTAAAATCCCACGCACACTCCATCCTCTCAGCCATCACCTGCCTCCACCTCGCCACGCAAGTGCAGACCAGCCACAGAGTCAGGGCCGGGCTGGGCGTGGGCTCGGCACGCTGTGCTTTCAGGTTGCTCTCAGTGATGGTGTCTGCTGCCAGCTTCAGAATAAGGCCGTGCAGGAGGTGGAGGCTAAAGTGGGCCTGGCCCGTCAGGGCTGCGGTGACAGGGAGCCACAGACATGTTGGCTTCAACCGCAGAAATGTATTTTGTCACAGCTCTGCAGGCTCAAAGTCCGACGTCAAGTTGTGGGCAGGGCAGGCTTCCCAGGAAGGGAAGGGTGCATCCCGGCATCTCTCCTGGCTTCTGGGTTTGCCCAGCAATCCGTGGCATTGGTGGCGGGTGGCTGCGTGACCCCATCTCAGCCTCCCTCCACGGCATCCCCTCCTGTGTCCCTCTGTGCCTATTTCTTCCCCTCCTGTGGACACCATCATATTGGATTCAGGCCTCCTTCATCCAATCTGGCCTCACCTTAACTAAGAACATCTTTGATGAGCCCCTTTCCAAACCGGGTCATTTGCAGGCTGGGGGTTAGGGCTGGAGCAGGTCTTTATGGGGGACACGATCCAGTCACAACAGTTGCTGCAGTTGTATAGAAGCCCAGAGCAAGCTACTGACCTCAGCTCTCCCCACCCCAGCACGTCGCCTGCAAGCTGCAAGCTCTGGCCCAGCACGTCGCCTGCAAGGTGGAGCCACCGCAGGTGCCCCCACGCTCACGCCGCACAGGCCACTGGCCGCCCTAGAACCCCAGGCCGCAGCGCGGGGCGTCCCCAGGGTCACCGTCCCACGGGCCCAACGCCTGACCCAACCCTCCGCCCAGGACGGTTTAGAGGCACCGCGCTGCCCTGGGCATGGGCGCTGCTGAGCCCGTGCTCTCGTCTCTTCCAGCCTGTCCTGGGGGCGCCGACAGCCCGTGCAACAACCAGGGCATCTGCCTGGATGGCTACGCGGCCGCCGGCGAGTGCAAATGCAACGCCGGCTTCAACGGGACGGCGTGTGAGCTGTGCTGGCCCCAGCGCTTCGGGCCCAACTGCCAGCGTACGTGGCCCACCTCGCCCACCCATTTGCTGGGCCCGGGGCCTCCCTCTTGCCCTTTCTCCCGGCTGCCCGCCCTGCTTGCCTCGCCCTCTCTGCAGTGCTGCAGTAAGCCCCCTCACCTCCGCCTCCCGCAGCCACAAAGGCCAGCTGAGGCCGCCCAGCACACGCTCAGCTCTTCCAGCAGATGCTTCCTGAGTTCCTACTAACTGACAGTTAACATTACCGAGTGCCTACTACGTGCCAGGCACATACGCGCCACTCATTTTGTCCTCACAACAAGCCTTGAAGTGGGGACTACTATTATCCCCACTTACCAGATGAGAAAACCAAGGCACAGAGAGACTAAGTGACTGGCTCAAAAGCCAGGAATCTCGGGATTCTGAGATACAGTAGCAGGGGGAGGACAGCAGTGGGCCTGCTCTCAAGGAGCTTACATTCAAGGCGAGGAAACAGATTAAAACTACAGAAACAAAATTAAATCAAGAACAGCAGCACTGTCCAATCAAACTTTCAGCCAGGCAGGACAAGCTCTGTAACCTCACTGTCTGTTCAGTCGTCGCCAGGCACAAGTGGCTATCGAGCACTCTGTACATGCCACTGAAGACCATGAGTTTTAATTTGTTTAAAGGTTAGTCACCTGTGGCTAGTGGCTACTGTGCTGGACAGTGCGGACAAGGGAACGGCTTTTCCGGCAGAGAGGGGACGCGTGCAAAGGCCCTGAGGCAGGCGCAGCTTGGTGTGTACTGATCCTCCAGGAGGGCAGGTGGCTGGAGAGGGGGCAGGGATGCAGAAGCGAGGCGGGGAGGAGGTCCCAGGCCAACAGTGGCCAGGCATGTAGAGCCTCCCAACAGGGAAAGGTCAGCGTCTACACTGAGGGTGACGGGAGGCCAGCAGAGGGTTGCAAATGGGGCATATCCTGAGCAGATTTTAAAGTGCCCTGTGGAGACCCACTGCAGGAAGGCAAGAGAAGCTGCAGGGCAACCTCTAGGGAGGCGAAACAATCAGGGCGACAGGTCATGGCACCTCGAGCTCGGTGGCAGCGCTGGAAGTGGCAGGGAGTGGTGGAATTGGTGCGTGTTGGGAGAAGTGCCTGCTGAGTTGGAGCTGCCTTTGTCAGGAGGGCCAGATGAGATTTTCCTTCCACCACCACCCCCATCATATACCCCATCTTTGCATACCCCTGCTTCTGTGCTGCTAGCATTTGTTGTGCTTATAAGTCTGGGCTCAGCAGCTCCAGGTGAGCTGGGTCCTGGCCTCTTTCATCGCCCACTGTCGCCTCACTGCCTGGCTGTGCCCGGCCCATGCTACCTACCGAATGCAAGTGAATGAGAACTGGCCGTGACAGGGCCTCCCTCACGGAATGGACAGGGGGCCTGGGGCTGCTGGGGTTGCTGCTGGTCCCTGAAGGCTGAGTATTGGTCACTCCCCGTCTTGTCTTCCAGCGTGTGGCTGCTCCGAGCACGGACAGTGTGATGACGGCATCACAGGCTCTGGGCAGTGCGTCTGTGAGACAGGGTGGACCGGCCGCTTCTGTGACGCGCGGGCAGGTGCGTCATGGGTGGCCAGGGCTGCAGGGGGGCTGCGGCCAAGCAGGAGCGCTCTGGGATGCCTGAGGGGCCTGGAGAAACAGCACAGCAGGGTTTCCATCGGCACCTGGAAAACGACCTGGGTACTTGGTGACATTAGAGATCTAACTTGGAGCCCAGAGGCAGCGCCTTCCTGTAGGACCCCAGAAGGATCTGCTCGGACCATCACAGGGCCTGGCAGTGGCCCCAGGGATTCCGGGAACGTGCAGTCTCTGGAGTCCCAAAGCCCAGGGTCTGCTCCTTAGATGAATGGCCGAGGGCTGCGCACCCTCACTGAGGCTGACCCTCTCGTCTTAAAAAGCAACAGCTACTGCAGAATTGCCGTGAGGGTCACACTTTTGAAGTGCCCAGTCCCTGGGGACAGGCGGTGCCGCCAGCATGTTCTCTGCAGCCGCCGCGGCCCCCTTGTCCTGCAGCAGTGGGCTGCCCAGGCCACCCCAGGCCCAAAGCCCTGCGCCCGGGGGAGGTGTCCGAGATGGCAAAGGGGACTCGTCCAGAGCTTCACGGTCCTCTCAGCTCCCTCCAGTCCAAAGGACGTGACTAAGTCTTCCAGGGCTTCAGCGAACCGAGGGTCCAATCCGGCAGCACATCAGATGGGCTCCCGCAGCTCCCCCTCCACTGCGACCTTCCCGACCCCAGGCCCCCCCACCACCAGCCCGGCCCCCTCCCCGCCAACCCCGTCACCAGAGCTCCGGCTCCTCCCAAACCCATGGGTGCTTCCGGAAGGCCTTAGACCCATTCCCCCTGGTCAGCCCCCATCTCAGCTGGGCCAGCGCCCACGGGGGAGAGGACAGGCCTGCACACTCACACCTGCCACGAGGCTTTGGGATGTAAATTCCCCTGGTTCCCAAAAGGCGATGGTGCCAAGCTAACGCCTTCCAGTCCTCAGCTCTCAGAGGCGCTGGCTGCAGGCACTCGTGGGTCCCGTGCTAGGCTGTGAGGGGGGCTTGGACACACGGTAGCAAAAAGCACAGGGAGACCTGGGGGGCCTCGGGGGGCCGTCCTCACGCCCCACACAGGCTGAATATGACCCTTCCTTTGCAGTTTTGCCCCCCGTGTGCACGCCTCCTTGCTCGGCTCATGCCATCTGTAAGGAGAACAACACATGTGAGTGTAACCTGAATTATGAAGGTGACGGGGTCACGTGCACAGGTGGGTGCCTTCCGCGCGGAAGTGGGGGTCGCTGTGGGGCGGGGCGTCCGGGCTGCAGCCCGGCTCTTCTCCGGCCTGCCTGGGTGACACCGGCAACGCCTTGTCGCCTCAGAGACTCAGTTTCCTTATCTGAAAATGGGTTTGCTGACACCTGACCTGCCCAACTTCTGGGTCATGCTGTAAAAATAACTGTAAACCATGATGCATTTCATTTCTCATGTTTTTTAACTCTAGAAGTAATCCATTCTTATTTCAAAAAATGCAGAAAATGCATTGAAGTATTTAAAAAAATAAAGCAGTAAAAATCCGTCATCTTCTCGCCACTCAGTGAGAGCCTCTGTGACCCTCACAATGCCTGTCCACAGTGGTTAGGATTTACCCTCAGCTCTACAGAGACCCAAGCAGCCTCAGTGTACATGGGGAGGTGTTTATGTCTGTCCCGCATGTCTGCTTGGAGAGAGGAGTCCCCGGCGAATGCAGAGCTCCACTCTGCCCGCCTTCCAGGGACCCGCACTCCTTCCACCTGCGGCTCTGCCGTCCTCACTTGCCTGCTGCGGACGCCCCGAGGTCCATGCCGGGCAGCGGGGTGCAGGGGGAGGAGGCAGCCACAGCCCTGCCTTCAAGGACACGAAGCAGCCATTGTAAAAGCCGCTCTGCCCCTGTTCCGCTGGCCAGACCTCTTCACTGGTCATGCCTGGCTGCAAGGGAGCCTGGGAAGCGCGGTCTTGACAGGGCACCCGTGAGCCCAGCTCAGAGTGGATTCTTGCAAAGGGAGAGAACGCTGCTGGGAGAAAGCGGGCAGTCTCCGCACGCCCTGCCTCACTTCATTCGTGAGCAAATATTCGTGGACAAGCACGTTCTCTTCAGGATGGGCCCTCCCTGCTGCTCTGTGACCTGTACAAGGCCCTCGGGCTCGGCGCTCCACACCAGCTGTGTTTTCACGCTGCCGCCGGTAGCCTGGGGCCTCTGACCTCGTGTTCCTTCTCGGGCGCTGCGTGGGTGCCTGACGCTAGATGTAAAGGCTAGCCGGCCACCCTGCAGCTACTCCTGACGCGAGGGCTAATCTCTTGGTGGGTGAGGATCCGGAGGTTGTGGGAGTGAAGATGCAAAGGGGCAGCAGCACCCTGCAGGAACAGCCCCGGCTTCGGGTTGAACCTGGCCCTCCACGTCACCAGCCGTTCGCCCTCTGTCGGGTGCATTAACCAGCTGAGCTTCAGTCTGTTCGCCTGTAGAAGCAGGACAGCATGTCCAGCTCACATGTGCCCACCACACACTCACACACACACACACACACACACACACACACACACAAACAACTGCTCCCTAACTTTAAAATCCCAAAGTCACTCTGAAAACTACTTCCGAAGTAGAGCTCAGAGGCACGTGACCAGGTGGGGAGGGGGCACAGCCAAGGGCACTGGCCTGGCTAGGAGGGTGTCCCAGGGGCCCTGGCCTCAGGGTGTGGGGCGGGATGGCAGCAGCGTGTCGGGTGCTGCGCAGCCCACCCACAGCCGTGACGGGGGCTCCAGCTTCCCAGGCGGTGGCGAGCGGAGCTTCTCTCCCTCCCCTGCAGTGGTGAATTTCTGCAGACAGAACAACGGCGGCTGTGCCACGGTGGCCAAGTGCTCCCAGGCGGACACAGTGGTCTCCTGCAGCTGCCCCAAGGGCTACCAGGGGGACGGCCACAGCTGCACCGCCATCGACCCCTGCACCGACGGGTTCAATGGCGGGTGCCACGAACATGCCACATGCAGGGCGACGGGTCCCGTGAGTTGCTCCCTGGGGGGCCCAGACCTGCTCCCGCCCCGCCCCCAGCTGCGCCTGGCCTCCTCCTGAGCACCCTTCCCCCCCGCCCTCACCCCATTTCCTATGAAAGCTGGCGGAGCAAAGGCCAAATGGTACCCTGGACCCAAAAAGGACCTTAGTCCTTGGTGAAATCTGAATAAATCTAGTGCTTGGTTCACATGTACAAAAAATTTAATTTCTTGGTTTTAACAAATGTCCCATCACTATGTAGTGTTAACGTGAGGGAAAACTGGGTGAAGAGTAGATGGGAACTCTCTGTGCTAACTCTGCAACTTTGCTGTAAACCTAAAATATTTGCAAAATAAAAAGTTAATTGAAGCAAAAAAGGGGTGAGAAGCAGCCTGAAAAGTGCCAATTTGGGTCCCCTCTGCGGGTGGCCGGGGAAGTGGTGTGGAGCTGGGATGTAAGGCTGGCACCTCTTCAGGAGCCTGGACGAGCTGAGTCCTAGCAGTGACCGCACCCCCGAGGCTAGAGGCCGGGCCTGAGCCACCGGGACATCCGGGTCCCAGAGAAGGGGCTTTTTCATCCTTCCTCTCCGTCCCCGCAGGGCAAGCACAAGTGTGAGTGCAAAAGTCACTACGTGGGGGACGGGATGGACTGCGAGCCCGAGCAGCTGCCCCTTGACCGCTGCCTGCAGGACAACGGGAAGTGCCACGCGGATGCCAGCTGCGCCGACCTACACTTCCAGGGTCAGCGGCTCCAGGCCCCGCGCTGTGCAGTCCAGGCCAGGGCGGGGACCTTATAAAGCTCCATGCCTTCAGCGGGATTCGTCTCGCCCCCCGTGCAGGAGACCTGGGTTTGATTCCCGGCCTGTGCAGTCTGAAAAAAAAATTCAACAAATGGTGCTGCAATAAGGGGATATTCACGTGGAAAAAAATGAAATGTGACCCCCACCATACAGTGCACCAAAATACTATATATATATATATAGCTGAATAAAGATAATTACTATATATATAGTATATATATATAATACACTGTATATAGTATATATATATAATACACTGTATATAGTATATATATATAATACACTGTATATAGTATATATATATAATACACTGTATATAGTATATATATATAATACACTATATATATATAGCTGAATAAAGATAAACATATCCATCCCAGCATTATATAACATCACAAAAAATTAGAAAACTATGTACATCTAACAGTAAAGGAGGATTGAGCATCCTGCTACATGCCACTCAAATGCCCTTTTAAAAATTGTGCTGGCTTGGCCAGGAGACAGAGAGGAACTTCTTTCCAGCCTTCCCCAGCTGTTGTGGTGTCAAATGTTTGCCTTTCGGCCGGGCTGCCAGGGCATGCTGACTGCAGCTTCCCCGCTGGGTTAGGGGCAAACACAAAACCTGGAGCCTTTTCTGTTACAGAAAAAGTCCTTCCTGTGGACTTGACAATGTAGGAATGTGACTTGGCTCTTAAACTGTGTCTGGCCTCTGCACTTGTCTGGCTGGAAAAAATGTCAGCTATGAAAAAAACGACAAGTCTTCCAGTGTTGTAGCTGGAAAATAACCAAAAAAAAAAAACACCCTGATTTTTTAAATGCACAGTTGTGATCTGAAAACACACAGTCTCTGGCAGAAACTCACTTTGATGTATTTTTTAATGGTTGTGGCATTCAGAAGAATTATTAGATAAGTATCAGTAGAAAAATCATGTTGCCAAAGAAAATTTATAGAATTGGAAAATAATCATGATTTAATGTTATGTTTTTAAAAGACTTCTAAAAATTATATATGGAGCATGCTACACACTCGTGATACATATATCATATATTTTAAATGAATAGAAGAAAAGAATGGAGGAGTAAGATACTATATCAAAATTAGAAGTTACCAAAAAGAATCAATTAAAATTCTGGAAGAATTATACCAAAGTGTTAACCAGGGAGTAATGATTATTTCAGAGGAATTTTGTTTTTTTCTGTTCTCCATTGCCCAGATTTCTATAATGAACCTGTGCTATTTTTATAATTATAAAAGAAATTGTTTTTAAAATGATAAATCTCCAAGAGGAAGCGGCTTCCTGAGACTCCCTGAGAAGTGGCTGACCTTCCATTCTGGAAGCCCCTCAGGGAGCCCATGGGCTGCTGCGCCCCACAGGCCGCCCGAGCCCTCTCACTGGAACTTTCCCTCCTGCCCCAGACACCACCGTCGGCGTGTTCCACCTGCGCTCCCCGCGTGGCCAGTACAAGCTGACCTTTGACCAAGCCAGAGACACCTGTGCCAAGGAAGCTGCAACCATAGCAACCTACAGCCAGCTCTCCTACGCCCAGAAGGTGGGTCCCCTGTTCGTGGGCGCACTTCAGGGAGGGTCTAGGGCCAGGGTCTGCAGGTCTTCTGAAGCTGGGGTTATGTAGTCTGTTGCCCTCTCAAAGGGGGTTCAGGAAGCCCCTCGTGCAACAGTAACAATTCAGCACACCCACGTTGTCAGGCACGTGCAGGGAGACCCCCTCCCTGCCAACATTATTGTCTGTCCTATGACGTCCCTGGGAGGTGGGTGTCATTATCCCCATTTTATAGACAGAGAGTCCAAGCTTCTGACTATAAGCCCCATGCCCAATGTCGCCCATCCAAGAGGTGGCAGAGCCAGTGTTCAAAGGCAGCTCTGACTCCAAAGGTCTGTTCCATGACATTCAATGCCAAAGCAGAGGCAGAGACAGGACATGCACACCCAACGGCTGGAAAGTGAAAGGAGATCAATAACCATAAGGTTCTCTCTGGCCCTGCAGAGCTGCCACGTGTCTCTGGAATAGTGAGATATTGTTGCAGCTGGAGGGCTGGGAAGAGAGGAAGTGGGTATGGCCCCAGCTCATAGCCATGGCCGGTCAGAATTGGGGCTCTCTTCTGAGCTCCTAAAGGCTAAGCCACCTGCCCCGTGTTCATTTGGAAAGGCCAGCACCTCAGGGTTCTCTGCTGGTGAGTTCTCACTCTGGCAGGTAAAATGGGAGTGGAGGAGGTGGCTGCCTACATGGCATAATTTTATGGCCTACCTCCAGCCTGCAGCACTGCCAAGTGTGATCACCACCTCCATCACTCCAACCCACTCTGCTTCCTCAGACCGGACATGTCTTAACCAATGAGCATATTTGATGCCAGGACCCAGCATTCTGGATAGTCCGGATCTCTGCATTCCCACCTACACGAGTCGTCTTGATTAAGCCATTAAATCCTCTGTCCTGCCTGGACTAAGGGCCATATATGTGAAAAACTTGGCACAGGGACTGGCACACAGTAGGAACTCAGTTTTTAAGATTGCAGTGAGCTCTGGAATGACTGTCTGGGTTTGAATCCCACCTCTGCCACTTACTGTTTGACTTTGAGCAAGTTGCTTAACTCACCTTTGCTTCAGTGCCCTTAGTTATACGATGGATAAAAGTAGTTCTCACGCATAGGGTCATGAAGAGTTAACATTATTGATATATGAAAAGCCTCTGCAAAAGAACCTGGGCCAGAGTGAGCCTTCAGCAGGCATTAGTTATGAGGGTGGTGATGGTGTGGATGGTGGTGGTGGTGATGGTGGTGGTGGTGGTGGTGGTGTGGTGAAGGTGGTGATGGTGGTGGTGGTGGTGGTGATGGTGGTGGTGGTGGTGTTGGTGGTGATGGTGGTGGTGGTGTGGTGAAGGTGGTGATGGTGGTGGTGGTGGTGGTGGTGATGGTGGTGGTGGTGATGGTGGTGGTGGTGATGGTGGTGGTGGTGGTGGTGGTGATGGTGGTGATGGTGGTGGTGGTGTGGTGAAGGTGGTGATGGTGGTGGTGGTGGTGGTGGTGATGGTGGTGGTGGTGTGGTGAAGGTGGTGGTGGTGGTGATGGTGATGGTGGTGAAGGTGGTGATGGTGGTGGTGGTGGTGATGGTGGTGGTGGTGGTGGTGATGGTGGTGGTGGTGGTGGTGGTGGTGATGGTGGTGATGGTGGTAGTGGTGTGGTGAAGGTGGTGGTGGTGGTGATGGTGATGGTGGTGAAGGTGGTGATGGTGGTGGTGGTGGTGATGGTGGTGGTGGTGGTGGTGATGGTGGTGGTGGTGGTGGTGGTGTGGTGAAGGTGGTGATGGTGGTGGTGGTGGTGGTGATGGTGGTGATGGTGGTGGTGGTGTGGTGAAGGTGGTGGTGGTGGTGATGGTGGTGAAGGTGGTGATGGTGGTGGTGGTGGTGATGGTGGTGGTGGTGGTGGTGATGGTGGTGGTGGTGGTGGTGGTGGTGTGGTGAAGGTGGTGATGGTGGTGGTGTGGTGAAGGTGGTGGTGGTGGTGGTGGTGATGGTGGTGATGGTGGTGGTGGTGGTGGTGGTGTGGTGAAGGTGGTGATGGTGGTGGTGTGGTGAAGGTGGTGGTGGTGGTGGTGGTGATGGTGGTGATGGTGGTGGTGGTGGTGGTGGTGGTGATGGTGGTGGTGGTGATGGTGGTGGTGTGGTGAAGGTGGTGGTGGTGAAGGTGGTGATGGTGGTGGTGTGGTGAAGGTGGTGATGGTGGTGGTGTGGTGAAGGTGGTGATGGTGGTGGTGATGGTGGTGGTGGTGGTGGTGGTGATGGTGGTGGCGGTGGTGGTGGTGGTGGTGGTGATGGTGGTGGTGGTGGTAGTGGTGGTGGTGATGGTGAAGGAAATGGTGGTGGTGGTGGTGGTGGTGATGGTGGTGGTGGTGGTGGTGGTGGTGTGGTGAAGGTGGTGATGGTGGTGGTGTTGATGGTGGTGTTGATGGTAGTGGTGATGGTGGTATTGGTGGTGATGATGGTGGTGGTGATGGTGGTGAGATGCTCAATTAAAGTTATGTCAATCCATAAGCTGAAGAATCCATACCCAGGGTTAAATGGCTGTATAGAAAATCAGTTCCCTAGATCTGAAAGAAGGGAAATGAGTATGAAGAACTCAGACACCTATAGGAAAGAGAATTTTCATTCACCCAGTGGTTCAGTCAACAAAAATTTAGTGAGCAACTACTAAGTGCCATACACAGGTGGAGCCATGGTGAGCAAAGTGATGGGGGATCCGTGCAGTCTGATGGGGGGTCAGATGTCAACCAAATGACCCCTCCATGGCCCTGTCTGTGTCTCCTCAGGCCAAGTATCACATCTGTTCGGCCGGCTGGCTGGCAAGTGGACAAGTTGCCTACCCTACAGCCTATACCTCCCAGAACTGTGGCGCTGGCTTTGTCGGGATAGTAGACTACGGACTGAGAAAAAACAAGAGTGAAATGTGGGATGTTTTCTGCTACCGGATGAAAGGTAACTGCCAGCTGCACTGCGGGTCACAGGCCACACAGCTGCTGAGCCAACCAGAGCCTGGCTAGTCGATCTCCAGGGCAAGCCCAGGCCCCTGTCTCACTCTGTGCTCCTGCCCTCCAGATGTGAACTGCACCTGCAAGGCAGGCTACGTGGGCGATGGCTTCTCATGCAGTGGGAACCTCCTGCAGGTCCTCATGTCCTTCCCCTCACTCACAGACTTCCTGACGGTAGGTGCCAGATCTGCCTGGCTTTGGCTCAGGAAGGGTTTGCTTCAGCAGGTCCCGGAGGGCGGGTGCCGTGGGCATAAGTCTGGAGGAGGCAAAGGCTCACGCAAGTGACCGAGAGCATGGATGCAGTCCTCATGGCCTGCATCTGAAGCTTGGCTCTGCCACTTAGGTGTTGCACAACTTTAAACACATGACTTCCGTCGCAGGGCCTCAGTTTCCTCTACTGTGAAATGGGAATGGATGATGCTAGTGCCAACCTCAACTGTGAGAATTAATTAATGTCTCTAAAGTTCTTAGACCCAATGCCTGGCTTAGTCACGTGTTAAGTATGTTACTTCCCTTGGCTTCATTCGTGAAATGGGGATGATAATAGCACCATCTCCTAGGTCATTGTGAGAAGTAAATTAGTTGATAATTGTGAAGCATTTAAAGACCCGTGGACAACACACGGAAAATGCCACATTTGGCTTTAGCTGACACTCGCATCTGTGTACACCTTGAGCAGTTTGGGAGTATGGTCTGCAGGGAGAGGCTCTGCTGTCCTCCCAGTGAGTGGTCAGCGCAGGCCCCATTAGCCCAGCCCACCTAGGTATCACCCAGGGAGCAAGTTAACAACACGGAGCCAGCGTGTATTTCATACTCAGGAAAGTTACTTTCAAACTCTCCACGTTATGCACAAGGAAGGGGAAGACCCATTTGGAGAAGGATCTGGGTGAAGAACTGAGCTAACGACAACCACCACAGCTAACTATTCTTGAGCACTTACCTTTGCACTGGCCTCCCTAGTGAGCCCATTTCTGGAATGTTCTACTCAGTCCTCAGGATATAAGGTCTGTGGGGGTGAGGGTTTTCTCTGCCTTGCTCACCACTGAATCCCCGGCACCTCAACAGTGGCTGGCACATTATATGTGCTTGATAATTATATGTGCTTGATAAATACTTGTTAAAAGGAATAAATTCTCACAAAACCTGTGAAGTCACTTCTGCTACTATCCCCTTTTATAGATGATGAAACTGAGGCTTAGTGGGATCCATACAGCGGGACAACCAGAGCTGGGCACGAGCCCAGGATGCCCGGGGCCCCAGCCTTCTCATCGTGGAGGAGGGGAATGAAGGGTGGCCAGCGATCAGAGCCAGCACCCCATCAGGCAGCCCCTCAGTGACTGGAGAGAAGGGGGTGCTGGGGGTGGGATAAGACTGGCAGAATCATGGCAGGAGTTAGAGCAAGGACCCAGGATGGCGAGTCTTTGTTGGTAGACCATCTAACTGGTCTAAATATCAGGGTTGTCATAAACACATTAAAATAAACATTCCAGATCCGTTTCTACCATTTGGGGGCTTGCTTGGTGACAGTATTTCAGGACAAAGGTGGTGTCGGAAGAAAAGCCACTGCCTGTGTGCCCTGTGCCAAGTTACTTAACTTCTCTGGGCCTCCTAGCACTGTCTGCAAAATGACAGTCGGACTTTTAAGAAAGGGTATTGCGATTTCTTTAAAATTCATTCATTTGTTCAATGACTATTTATTGAGCACTTATTGTGTGCTTGAGATGTTTCTGTGAACAAAACGGCAAAGAAACTATACAGATAAACAAGTAAATAGTACTGAATGCTTAAGGTGGTATGTCCTACAGGAAAAAAAATGTAGCGTGGGAGTGTGGGGGGTGATGGGGGTGGGGTGGGCACACAGGGCCCAGCTGCGCGGTGGGAGGGAGGGGTAGGAGGGGGCGGCCTTGGAGGAAAGCCAGGTCTGGAGGAGGACATTCCAGGGCCCACGGTGTCCAGAGCAGGTTTACGCAACAAGGGAGGCAGGGTGGCCAGAGCAGGGGTGCAGAGAGGATGCGCGCCCCTGCCGCCCCACATCAGTGCCGGGGCTTTTCCTCCCGTGGAACAGGGCGTTGCTGGGTTTTGGCAAGAAGAGCCTCAGGATGTCACACGTGTCCCCGAGGGCGGCAGGGGCAGGGCTGGGGCTTGGGGAGCGTTTGCACATGGCGCCGACTTGGGACACATGCCCGCCAAGGGAAAGAAGAAGCCTCTTCGGGGACAGGCTGGTGTCTTCCCCACGTGGGTGGCAGCTTGCAACTCTGTAGCCACCCAGCCATGGGGCAGGCCCGGCGCCCGGCTGACGGCTCCGGCTCTCCCCAGGAGCTGCTGGCCTACTCCAAGAGCTCGGGCAGGGGCCAGGCGTTCCTAGCCCACCTGACTGACCTGTCCGCCCGCGGCACCCTCTTCATACCGCAGAACAGCAGGCCGGGGGAGCACCAGGTGAGTTGGGTCCTGGAGCCGGTGCTCTGGAGGACGGCTTCTCGGGGCTGCCAGCTATCTATTGCCACAGTAACTGTGGGTGGAAAATCACCCCAAAGCTCAGCAGCCACATGTTCATTTAGCTCGGACAGCTGCAGATCAGCAGGCAGTGCTTCGGCCGTGGCCAGGCATGCTCCTGGGTCAGCTGGCTGCACTGGCCGGGCCCCCCAGGCTTTCCCATCCCAGCAGACCAGCCCCAAGCAGGCGCAGCGACAGACGCCCAGGCCCACCAGGGTTTTCCCAGCCTGCATTTGGTCACATCAGTTAGCAAGTCGCTGCCCCACACAGCTGAGCACAGTCCGAGAGGGAGGCACACCGAGCTCCTTCACGTGATGCCTTTATAACCATCTCTGTGTTATGCAACACAGAGGGAATATTTATTTGACCTGCCTGCAGCAATGGGCCTTCAGGTTCTGTCAGCCCCAGGCTCTGCCCAGTCCCCCAAGGGCTGAGGGCAGTGCCCCTGCCCACTATAACCCACTCCAGCCCCCATTGGGAATCTCCACTTCCGACAGGAAAGGCCACTCAGTGCTCGCCCTAGCCACACGTGGGCCTCTGGCGGTCAAGAAGCCGAAAAACCTGACAGTTCGCAATCTCTGCATGGAGGCAGAACAGCCAAGGCCATGAGAAGTGATTGTTTTTCTGACCATCAGCCTCATCTTTAAAAAGAAAAAAATTTTAGAGGTCATTAGATCAGAGACCATCTTGTGTTTCTCCTCTCCTCTCAGGCCCTGTCTGGGAGGGACCTTGAGCACCACTTTGCCAACGTCAGCATCCTGGTTTACGACGACCTCGTCAATGGCACTGTCCTGCACACAAGGCTGGGCAGCCAGCTTCACATCACGTCCAGTCAGGACCAGCTCCATCTGGTATGACAGCCTTCCAGGATTTCCTGGTCCCAAACTCTAACTAGGGATACCCCTGCCAGCCTCACCAGCATGTTGGGAAAACTGGGATAATATGAGCAAGGTTCTAGGCGTATAGTAGGTGCTTAAGAAAGGGAAGCCATCATAATGTGAAAATGAACTCATGAGGATGGTACTAACTGCACGTCATAGCACACTGGCTTCACTGAGATATAAGCCTGCAGTGACCTGCTAGCCTTCCAAGCTGCAATGAGGAATGGTAAATGAAGCCATTCGGAGGACCACCTGGGGCCCTGCCTGTGGTTCTGTCAGATTGTCGTGTACCCCAGGCCTTAACACCTGCTCTTTGGAGACACATGACCTGGGCTTGACTCCCAGTTCTGCCACCTGCTAGCCGTGAGAACTTGCACAAGTTATCCAACCTCTCTAAGCTTCAGTTCCCTCCTCCACAGCAGAGGGAGGATGGTGGTGCTGCCACTGCTGGTGTTGACAGAGATGGTGATGGTGATGACTGTGAAGATGCTGGTGCTGGTGAGGATGATGTTGACAGTGAGGGTTGTGGTGGTGGTGGTGATGGTCATAGGGTTGACGATGATTGTGACGATGGTGGTTGTGATGGTATTAATGATGGTGGTGCTGGTGGTGAAGTTCACTGTAAGAGTTGTGGTAGTGATAGTGGTGGTGGTGATGATATTCCTGATGATGATGATGGAGGTGGTGTTGATGATGGTGGTAGTGGTAGTAATGATGGTGAGGATGGTGGTGGTGGTGATGGTGGTGATGGTGGTGGTGGTGGTGGTGGTGATGGTGGTGGTGGTGGTGGTGATCGTGGTGGTGATCGTGGTGGTGGTGGTGATGGTGGTGGTGGTGGTGGTGGTGGTGGTGGTGGTGGTGGTGGTGGTGGTGATCGTGGTGGTGGTGGTGATGGTGATGGTGGTGATGGTGGTGGTGGTGGTGGTGATGGTGGTGGTGATGGTGATGGTGGTGGTGGTGGAGGTGATGGTGATGGTGGTGATGGTGGTGGTGACAGTGTTGATAATTGTGATGGTGAAGGTGGTGGTGGTGGTGACAGTGTTGATGATTGTAATGGTGATGATGGTGATGATAGTGTTGTTGATGATTGTGATGGTGGAGGTGGTGTTGAAGGTGATGGTGGTGGTGGTGGTGGTGATGATAGTGATTCTGCTGCTGACCATGATGTCTAAATCATAGCTATTGTGGGGATTCAGTCATCCAAGGCTTGTTTCATGCCTAGAATAGTGCCTGACATGTAGCAAGTGCCGGCACTTTTTAAAAAAGTTTTTGAACTTTTACCTGATATGTGATTTCTCTTATTGAAAATCAGCCCCTTGAACCACCTGGGGCTCTTGTTAAAAATGCAGAGTGTAGCTTCAGCAGGTGGGCTGTGGGGCTTCAGGTTCTGCATTTCTAATGAACTCCCAAGTGATGCCCAAGCCATAAGCCAGAGGGCCACACACTGAGTTACAGGGGATGATGACTCACAAGACCCTTTTGTAACAGTGCGGTGTGATGTTCAGAACAGGGGCCCAGAGGCATGGGGTTTGCCACTTACTACTCTGCTCATCTGGGAAATCTTACTCCTCTACTCGGGGCCACTGATCTGTCGCAAGTCAGACAAGGTGGTTGGACAGGATGATTCCTGAGTTCCTTGCAGCTCTTAGACCCCGTCTCAGTTCTCAGCATAATGCCATGCTCTGCACTGTCAGATGCCGAGCAGCAGCCCTGGGCTGCCTTTCAGTAGAAATAGGCCAGACATGGAGGCTGTGAGGCCCCGAGGAAGGGGAACAAGCTCCCTCCATAGAGAAGGAAACACCCGCTGGCCACGGTTCCCATCAGGCCTTGTCTCATGTCCCTAGAAGGAGACCAGGTTTGTCGATGGAAGAGCCATTCTGCAGTGGGACGTCTTGGCCTCCAACGGGATTATTCATGTCATCTCCGGGCCTTTAAAAGCACCCCCTGCCCCCGCGGTAAGTGTCCAGAGTTCCTGGCAAGGGGCCAGGAGGCACCGCCATGTCCACTCCCAAGAGGCTGTTGCTAGAAGGCCTGTCCACCCCCTCCTCCTCTCAAGACTAGGACCTCCTGCATCTAGGAGGGATGCCAGCCCCAGGCCCCCTGCGCCCCCTCCTAGGTGGTACCAGGTCAGCACCATCACTATCAACATGTGTCCAATGGGATAGGCAAGATGGGCCAGTGCAGAAACCACTGGAAAGGGAGAAACTCAGGGTTCGAGTTGTGGCCCCTCCACCTCATAGATGGTGACCTTGGACAAGTGCCAGAACATCTCTGGGCCCCAGTTTTCTCATCCCCACATGAGGCCCTAGTGCCACCTCCATGGATCCGTGGAGGACCCTGAGTTAATCAATGTGATCTATTGAACAGCACCTGGTGTGTGATACCTGCTATGGAAGGGCTGAGTGTACGGGACGGGTGAGCATGGCTGGCTGCAGGGAAGTGCCATGGCCCTGTGGTCAAGAGCGTGAGCTCTCGAGCCATCCTGGGGTGAAAAGCCCACCTCGACCACCCACCCACTGGCTGTGAGATCTTAGGCAGGGACATAACCTCTCTGTGCCTCAGTTCTCTGCTATAAAAGAAACAATAATAATTGTCCCTGTCTCTTTGTGATACTATAATGTACAAATGGGTTATTTAACATAAGGGGCCAAGGACAGATCCTGACAGTGGTAAGGACTCGATACACGCTTACTCTTTTATCATTACTTTTACGCTAACCTGCTCCAAGATGGCTGGGGCCAGCAAGAATGGGCAGGTCACAGAAAGGGCACCTCTTCTGGGGAGACACCAGTCTCAAGTATTAACCCTTCCCTCTTCTGTGTCCAGCCTTCGGCCCACACTGGCTTGGGGACTGGGATATCCTTTGCCATCCTCCTGGTCATTGGGGCAATTGCTTTGGCCGCATATTCTTACTTTCGGCTAAACCGGAGAACAACTGGCTTCCAGCATTTTGAGGTAAGAGAAAGAAAAAAGGGGATGAGGGTTGTGTTCGTTTGCAAGCTGCCAGAATGTGATATACCAGAACTAGAACGGCTTTTATAAAGGGGAATTTAATAACTTGCAAGTTTACAGTCCTAAGCCTGTGGAGATGTTCACACTAAGGCATCCAGGGAAAGACACGTTAAGAAGGCTGACGGGGTCAGGAACCCCTCTGTCAGCTGGGTACCCAGTGGATGGCATCTGCTGGTCCCTTGCTCCTGGGCTCTGTTGCTTTCAGCCTCTGTTCCTGTGGGGATTCCTTACTTTGCTTCTCCAGGGCTGGCCTCTCTTTGGCTCTCTCCAGGTTCTGGCTTGCTTAACATCTCATGGCAATGTCTGCTGGGCTCCAAGCATCTCCAAATATCCGTGTCTGTTCTCCACATGTCCACATCTGTGCCAGCTCTGCTGTGAAGTTTCTGTTGGCTCCCTCTGTCATTCCTGTTGGCTCTGTCATTTCTGACTCTCTCCAAAATGTTTCCTCTTTTAAAGGCTTCCAGTAAACTAGTTAAGACACACCTGGGATGGGTGGAGTCAAATCTCCATCTTCTTTTTTTTTTTGCATGGGCAGGCACCGTGTATCGAACCTGGGTCTCCAGCATGGCAGATGAGAACTCTGCCACTGAGCCACCACCGCACCACCCACATCTCCATCTTAACCAAAAGTCACACCCACAACTGGAGAGTCACATCTCTGTGGAGATAATTTAATTAAAAGATTCCAACCTACATTATTGAATCAGGAGCAAAAGAAATGGCTGCTCCCACCAGATTGGATCAGGATTGAAACATAGCTTTTCTGGGGTACATAATACCTTCAAACGGCACATTCCACCCTCTGGACCCCAAAAAAGACATGTGTTTTCCACATACAAAATACATTCACTGCATCACAATATCACAAAGCCTTAAAATATTTCTGTATCAATACAATGCTAAAACTAGTACAAAGTCTCATCAAAATCAGTTACTGGCATTATCTGCTCTAAGGCAAAGATTTCCTTCTGGTTGTGGACCTGTAAAACTCAGAACAAGTTATCTGCTACCAATTTACACAGGAGGGACAGTCATAGGATACATGTTCCCACTGCCATAGGGAGAAATTGGAAGGAACACAGAACAGTTCCTAAATCCTGCATGGCAAACGCCATCAGATTTCAAAGTCTGAGAGTTGCTTATCCTTGCGGCTTTAGAAAGCGGCAGTCCCACCCTTTCCAAGGGCCTACAGAGCAGCCCAGCTCTCTCCCCAAATGCTGGGGTGAGTCGCAGCACTGGGGTAGTTGGGGAACCACCTGTATCTCGGCTCCACCCTCTCCATACATCAGGGCCGCACCTGGGCTCTCTGCTATCTCCAGGGAACACGCTCAACCCCTCCAGAACAATGGGGTGGCAGCCAGGCTCCCCACAATTTCCCTTTATGTGCTCCACACTCTCTGAGGCCTGCGGTGGCACAGTCTTCCTGAACAATGCTTGGAAGGCCCACCCTCTGCTTCGGGGGCAAACTTGCCCTCTCCAAGTGCATGGGTGGGTCTGTTCTCCTGGCCCAAAGTCTCCTGGCTCCAGGCCTTAGCCTCCATGGTTCAGCCTCTGAAGACATTTTTCCTTTCTCTTTACCCCTTTTCTGCCCCTTTTGTCCAGACTGGCAGTGTTTCCATTTATACAGATCCCACAGCACTCTCGTTGGTTTTCTATTCAATATGCTCAGATCATGCGCTTCAGACTAAAGGACTTTCCACAGATCCCTCCTGGATAACTCCATCTCCAATCCTGATTTTTCTGAAATGGCTGAGTCCTTGCATGTTTGCATAAATCCTCATGTGTGACCCTAGTCACTGCGGTCTCACTTTCTGAACGCCCAGACATCAATTTCTGTTTTCTTTGTACACAAGAGTTCAGTTCCCAACTTATCTCTTTCCTCTTGCATTTTACTATAAGCTTCAAGGTACAGCCAGACTGCATATTCCACATTTAATCTGGAAATTTCTTCTGCTAAATATCCAAGCAAACCACTCTCAAATCCTGCCTTCCATCTACAAAGAATGCTTCCTTCCAGTTTGGAATGATACATTCATCATTTCTGTCTAATGCCCTATCAGAAGTACCCTTAGAGTCCATATTTCTACCAATAGTCTCCTCAAAGCAATTCAGGCCTTTCCCATTAAACTCCTCACAATTCTTTCAGAGTCTTCTCCTTAACTATTTAAAAATCCATTTCAACATGTTTGGCATTTTGAAACTGCAGCAGCACCCCACTCCTGGTAACCACCCTGTGTTAGATTGCAAGCTTTCAGAAAGCAGTATACCAGAACAGCTTTTATAAAGGGGAATTTAATACATTACAAGTTTATGGTTCTAAGACTGTGGAAATGTCCAAACTAAGGCATCCAGGGAAAGATACTTTAATTCAAGGAAGGCTGATGCACTTGCGACACCTCTGTCAGCTGGAAAATCACGTGGCTGGCATCTGCTGGTCCCTTGCCCCTGGGCTCTGTTGCTTTCAGCCTCTGTTCCTGTGGGGGTCCCTCACTTTGCTTCTCCAGGGCTGGCTTTCCTCTTGAAGCTTCCTGTGGCTCTCTCCAAGCTCTATTTTGCTTAACATCTCATGGCGTTAAGCGCATCTTGCTGGGCTCCAAGCCTCTCCAAATACCTGTGTCTCTGTTGTCCATGTGTCTGCATCTGAGTCAGCTCTGCTCTGAAGTTTCATTCCGCTCTGAGGCCTCTGTCATTTCTCTTCTCCCAAGTTTCTGTTGGCTCCCTCTGTCATTCCTGTCAGCTCTGTCATTTCTCTCTTCAAAATATTCCCTTTCAAACGATCCCAGTAAAAACTAATCAAGACCCACCTGGAATGGGTGGAGTCACATCTCCATCTTAATTAAAAGTTAAGGGCGGGCCACCATGGCTTAGCAGGCAGAGTTCTCGCCTGCCATGCCAGAGGACCCGGGTTCGATTCCCGGCGGGCCACAGTGGTTCAGCAGGCAGAATTCTCACCTGCCATACTGGAGACCCAGGTTCAATTCCCTGTGCCTGCCCATAAAGAAAAAAAAAGTTAATACCCACAATTGGGTACATCACATCTCTCCTTGGAGATAATCTAATCAAAAGATGTCAACCTACAGTGTTTAATCAGGACCCACTAGATTGGATCAGGTGGCTTTTTGGGGGCACATAATACCTTCAAACTGGCACAGGGTTCTTCTCAGAATTCCAGCCCCTAGTCTGGGCTGCTTCATCTGGCCAGGGGTGCAGCGGGCTCTGCAAGCATGCCCGCAGGGAGCCCCAGCCCCAACACACACTGCCTGCTCCAGAGGGGGCAGTGGGGGCAGCAGGGGCAGCCCCAGCACCTCTTCCTGGCTGGGGCCTGGGAGCTCTGGTGAGGAGGGTGAGGGACTGCCAGTAGCGCAGGCCCTCCGAGCCCCTGGCCAAGGGTTTGGCTCCAGCCTCCGGCTTCCAATTCCACAGGAGGGCAAAGTGACCAGGGCCTGGGAGTCTTCTCACCTTCGGAGGATTCACTGGACAAGCACGGCTGGCTGCTGCGAAGTGCCGTAGCCCAGCAGTCAAGAGTATGAGCTCTCGAGCCGTCCTGGGGTCAAAGCCCGCCTTGACCACCCACTGATGGCATGATCTTGGGCAAGGACGTAACCTGTCTGTGCCTCGGTTGCCCCTATAAAAATGGAGCTATAACAACTGTCCCTGTCTCTTTGGGGTACTAAGTTTAAATGGGGCGTCTCACGGAAGGGGCTGAAAGCAGAGCCTGGCTGGGAGGATGGAAACCCTGTACACCGACCTTGGTGGTGTCACACAGGTGGACAAATGTACGAAGTCACCAAATTGGAAACTTAAGATCAGCGTGCTTCATTGTATGTAAATCACACCTCAATAATGTCAATAAAGCACTGTTAAAAAGAAAGTGCTCCCAGAGGCTGGAGTGCTGCTCACTTTACTTGCCAGCTTGGATGACCACCCCTGCCTTGTGGACAGGCCTGGCTGTCAGCCCTAATGTTTGTCTTTCTGAACAGTCGGAAGAGGATGTCAGCGTTGAGGCTTTTGGCAAGCAGCGAGCTGAGAATATCTCGAACCCCATGTATGAGAGCACAACCCCAGCTACCCCAGGGCCTTCCTGCGACCCCTTTGTGGTGAGTTGGCATTTCTGTCTAGGGGTGGGTGCAGGAGAATGGGGTCATTCAGCAAAGCTCAGTGGGAAGCTCTGCAGTGAGAAACAGTCACTTCTAGAGTCTGTCTCAGGGCAGCCAGCCGAAAAGCCAGTGTTGCTCTCATTAGAGGCAAAGGAGAGCTGCAGGTCACCCCTGTCCCACCTTCGTGACCAGGTGAGATGTCACAGTGAACACAAGCTCAGACTGAATTTCAGCCATGTAAACACCTCCGAGATGAGTGCAGAACCCCTCTGTCAGCTGGGAAGGCACAGGCTAGTGTCTGCTGGTCCTTTGGCTACTGGATTCAAGTTTCCCTGGGGATGTTTTCTTTCTGCATCTCCAAATGTCTGGGCCTCCTATTGTCTCTGGAGCCTATTCCAAAATGTCTCTCCTTTTAAAGGATTCCAGTGAACTAATCAAGACCCACCTTGAATGGGTGTCACATCTCCATCTAATCAAAAGGTGACACCCACAATTAAGTGGACCAATCTCCATGGAAACAATTTAATCAAAGGTTCCACCCTAAACAAGAGGTCTGGCCCCACAAGATTGGATCAGGATTAAAACATGGCTTTTCTGGGGTACATAATAGTTTCGAAACTGGCACATTCCACCTTCTGGACCCCAAAAAAGACAAGTTCTTTCCATATACAAATACATTCATTTCATCACAATATCACAAAAGCCTTAAACCATGGCAGCAGCAATACAAATGCAATTAAAAAGTCAAAAACAGTACAAAATCTCATCCAAGTCAGCTTTAGGCATGATGTGTTCTAAGGGAAAACTCCCCTCTGGCTCTGGACCTGTAAAACTCAGAACAAGTTGTTGTCTGCTCCAATATGCAAAGGAGGAAGAGTCATAGAGCACATGCTCCCATGCCACAGGGAGAAACTGAAAGGCAATCAGGGGTCACTGGGTCAAAACAGCTCCAAAAAACTGTAGGGCAAACCCATTAGATTTCGAAGTCTGAGAGTCACCTATCGTCGGGGACTCAGAAAGCAGCAGTCCCACCCTTTCCAAGGGCTTTGCAGCAGCCCTGTTCTCTGCACATGCTGGGGCGAGGGTTGCAATCCTGGGAACTGTTGGGGGGATCACCCTCAAATCCACCCTCTCCAAGCATCAGGGCAGAATCCACACCCCCTGCCATCTCTGGGGCACACACTGAACCCCTCAGAACAACGGGGCAACCTCCAGACTCCCTCCAGTCCCCGGTTTATGGGCTGACCCACAGCTCTTCCTGAACAACAAAGCAGAAGGCCTGCCCTCTGCTTCTGGGAAAACTCACCCTTTCCACGTCTGTAGGTGAGTCCGCTCTCCAGGCCCGAGACTTCCTGGCTCCAGACCCTAGTGTCCATGGCTCTGCCTCTGAAGTCACTTTTATTCCAGACTGACAGTGGTTCCATTTACACAGATCCTACAACACTCTTGTAGGTATTTTATGCAGTGTACAGGGGTCATAACCATCAGACAATAGGCCTCTCACAGATCCTTTCTGGAGAATTCCATCTCCACTCCTGGCTTTATCTGAAATGCTGACTGGTTCCATGTTTGGTTAAATCCTCACGTGGGGCACTAGCCTCTGGTGTCTCACTTCCTGCTGTAACCAGTGCCCAGCTGGCAATGGTGCCCAGATTCAACAGTCTTGAAACTAAAAGAATTTAGAGACGAGAGGACCAACTGGAATAAGTAATAAAGTTTATTAAGAGTTTATCAACAACAGAGAGTGCACGTTAGAGAGGGTAACGTGCCCATGGGAGGGACACGCCCTGAGTGGAGGCATCGGGAAGTTCTGTGGGAAGCAGGTTTCCATAGTAACCTGTGACTACCAGGTGTCCTGTTTGTTCTAGGAGGAGGCAGCCAGCAGACCCGTGTTTGTTGTCACATACCTGAAACTTGTCTCTGGGCAGATGGCCAACCATCTTCATGGCCCTAGGCTTCCTAGTGTGAACTTAGCTTGCTTTGGGCCTGGAATTTTACAAGCTTTTATGGTCTGAGGAGGTTGCAATGGTTTGGGGAGGTTTGGGGAGGTTTAGGGGCTTTAGGGAAATTTTTGTCCTAGGAAGTTTGCAGCTGAAGTCTGCAGCTCTGAATCAGTTCCTTCAGGGCTAGATAAGAAACAAGGGACCCGCAGCTGTCTGTTAACCCTTTCAGAGCTGAATAGGAAGCCAAGGACTTACAGTTGTTCATTTTATCCTGCTTCCCTGGGAGCCTGGAATTTCCTAGGTCATCCATTTCTGTTTTCTTTGTACCCAAGAGTTCAGTTTTCAACTTATCTCTTTCCTGTTGCATTTTACTAGAAGCTGCAAGGATCAGTCAGGCTGCATTTTCCACATTTAGTTTGGAAGTTTCCTCAGCTAGGTATCCTGGGTTGTCACTTTAAATTCTCACTTCCACCCAACAGCAGGACTCCACTTTGCCATATTCTCTGCCTCTTTAAAACACGGGCCACCTTTCTTGCAGCCTGCAATGACACATGCCTCATCTCTGTCTAAGGCCTGGTCAGAGATTAGAGTCCACAGGTCTACCAACAGTCTCCTCAAAGCATTCGAGGCCTTTTCAATCAGGCACCTTGGAATTCTTCCAAAATCTCCCGATCCACTTAAAAAGCTGTTCCAACATGTCTGGTATTTGCAAACTGCGGAAGCACCCTACCTCTCTGGTACCAAAATCTGTTCTGGCTTGTTAAAGCTGCTGGAATGCAATATACCAGAAATGGAATAGCTTTTAAAGGGGAATTTATTATATTACAAGTTTATAGTTTTAAGGTCATAAAAATGTCCAAACTAAGGCATCCAGATAAAGAGACACTGTCTCAAGAAACGCGGATGGGTCAGGAACTCCTGTCAGCTGGGAAGGCACGTGGCTGGCACCTGCTGGCCCTTTGGCTCCTCATTTCAAACCGCTTCCCCACAGGCGTTTTCTTTCTGCATCTCCAAATGTCTGGGTCTCCTGTTGGCTCCAATATAAAAAGGTTCTTTCCCTTAGGCGTCCTTCGAACTGATGCAAAATTCACTGTTGTCCAAGATTCTATCCGCGCTTTCAGAGCTGCTTGTCATCGACGAGGCCCCTGAATCTGTGTGTGAATGCTCTGCTCTTCCAGGAAGGGACATTTATTTCTAGAGCTGATGGCCCTTGAGCTTAGATGTAGTGCCCACTGAGGCCTTCACCCAGGGACCCCGGGGCAGGGGTGCTGTGGACACTGAATGTGGTGGGTGCCCTGCTGCAGTTGACCACCAGTTCTAGACTAAGGAGCTGGGGATTCAACTTAATTGTTCCCTTTATATAAAGTCAGAAAAGTTGACAATCAGCATGCTGGGTGTCCCTGTTAATGCAGCAGACTCTGAACTGCCAGCATCCCTCGGGTCCAGAGAAATACTTGAATCTTGTCCTGTTTGTCTCGACATTCCTTGGGTGATATTACCTGAAGTCAAAGAGCTGCTGCAATTGCTTTATTAAAGCACAGATGCTGCTTCCCCAAGACAACATTGCAATTGCTGAAGTTTTGCACTTGGCACTGCAGGAAACATCAGAAAAACGTTTCCATGTACCATTTTTAAACTTGTGTGGTGCAATGGATATTACTGTTTTTTCTGAAATAAACCAAAGGCAAATATCCTGAGGGTCTTCGTGCCCAAGGTAACTGATTTAATATATTGGGATAAGTTGAAAAACAATCGGACCACAAACCCTATTTTATTTTATCATCCAACCCATGTTAAAGTTTGTGGTCCAATCACAAGGCTGGTAACTTCAGTTAAATTGCATTCATTAACTAATAATTCATTTCTGGAGGCATTATTATGTTGGAATCAATTATTAGGTTCATTTTAAAGCAGGGAAAAGGACCCACATCATGTGGATGGGCTCCACGCCACCCCAGCAGGCTGCCCTCTTGTAGGGCACCGAGCCTGAAAGGCTAACCTGGGCCAGGTGAGGTGGCATCCTGGAAGCAGGAGTTCGCTAAACCTTCTATTCAGACCAGGTGACAAAATCTCCGAGGAACGGGCATCCTGAGCCTAGAGTGCCGTCCAGAGAACGAGCGGAGCCTCCTGCCTTCACGGGGAGCCCAGTGCATGCGCAGGGCTTGTAACCAGCCAGCCTTCTTGGGCACCACAGGGCTCCCCCATGGGAAACCACTGCCCGCACCCCTGACGCTGATTAACAGGCAGCAGGAGCTCGGGCACTGCTTGAGGGACTCTGCTTGGACTTTCTCAAGTGCCACGAACTCCTGGGTAGGGGTGTCCAGCCTGAAGGGATGTTGTGGCATCGCAGCACTAGCGGCCATCTGCGGGGTGCTTCCATCCTGCTGAAGGCAGGTCTCACTTAATCCTGTGCCTCCCACGCCAGGAACGGAACGCTGAGCCCAGGGGTGGGCAGCTGAGCTACCCCTCCTGGGGGTCTCATGGCCTGGCCTCTCTCTTCCAGGACCTGGCAGGACACCAGATTGGGAGCCACGACCCCCTCGGGGGACTCTGAGGGGCGGCCGCAGCCTCACCTCGTCCTTGGGGCTACAACTGCACCAGCCGGCCCAACTGCCTTCGGGAAGGACTGAAGCAGCCAGAGGCGTCGCCTCATCTCCTCCGTGGGGTGGTGGGGTGGTGAGGTGGGGGTGGGGGTGAGGGGGCGAGGTGCTTGGTTTCTGGGCATGCAGGGCTGTGCAGTCATGTGCCTCCTGCCGCCCGCCGCCCAGGGCGCCGCCCCTGCGGCACTGCCCGCGGCCACCGACTCAGGGCCCCAGCCACCCCATTCCCCATTAAGGTGTCAGCTCCCGACGGCAGGAACCGCTGTATCCCAGCACCCAGCATGCTGCGGGCACAGGACATAATGTTTATCAATTAATGTTTATGGAACAGAAATAAAGGCAAATAGAACAAATGTAGCGTTTGGGGAAACAAAAACTGGTTGCCGGGGAGGGTGGACATTGAAGGCAAAATCTACGTTAGGGCTAATTGGCGCCTCGGTCAGCCGATGGCTGCTGGGTGGAAATCTGTCTGCAAGCAGCTTCATGGGCTTGTGGACTGAGGAAGGCAGGACGGCCACCCTGCAAGGGCTGAAGCCGCAGACAGGCCATGGCGAGTCGGCAACGATGCCGGAAGAGGAGGCCCTTGGGAGTGACTGGCGAGCGGAAAATGGAGCAGTCACTTGGAAAAAATTTGGTCGATCCTCACAAAGTTTTAACAGAATTACCATTTGCCCCAGAAATTCTGCTCCTAGCCTACACGTAAGACTGGATCAAAGGGAAATGGGCACACATGACCACACAGAAGCTGCACACGAGTGTTCACAGCAGCCTCATCTTCATAACAGAAAAGCAGAAACAGCCCAGTTGTCCATCGCGGACGAGTGGGTGACCGGGGGGGGAGTATCGGGGTAAGGGAATATTATTCGGCCCTCTAAAGGAGCGAAGGACTGACAACGTGCAACAACACAGATGAACCTCAGAGCACGATGCTAAGTGACAGAAGCCAGGTGCAAAAAGCTGTGCTGCCTGATTCCATCTGCATGAAACATCCGCAGTTGCAGTTTCTGTTTCAGTTTCACCACAGAGGCAGAAACGAGAGAGGTGGGTGCCAGGGGCTGGGACGAAGGGCAGGGAGTGACGCTGGCAGGGGCAGACTTTCTTTTTGGGGGAATGAAAATGTTTTGGGATTCAATGACAAATAATGTTTGGGGCCCCTGTAAGTACGTTTTTAAAAACCACTAACATATAGACTTTTAAAAGGTGAATTTTGTAGCACGTGAACTATATCTCTACTTAAAAAAAGTTTTTAAAGCACATCTGACAACTACAATTAACACCATTGTATTTCCAAATGTACGATAGCTTTGGAGTCTTTTAACACAATAAACCTGCCAAGCAAATGGAAGGTGCCCTCCACCCCGAGCACACTGCTAGGCCCCTCCACCCAAACCCTCACCTCAGAGGGCAAAGGGAAAGCACCTCAGCTGTCAACAGCTGTCGGGCAGTTAAAGTTGACGTTTTGGAAGTGTTAGGCGCTATTTATACGTTCCAGAAGGGCATGTTACCCCCAGCAGGCGTTCCCAGGAAGCTGCACCTGCTGCAGCCCTTTTTGCCTCTAAGAGGAGGTAGACTCGTCCAGAGCAGCAGAGAAAACGAGAGCGTGGAGAAAAGCAGGCAGCGGGTCTCGGACCACACAGGCTCCAGATTCAGAAACACCCCAGAAGACAGGGAGAGTCTGCACAGTGCATGCAGCACCCGCTCCTCCCCGCCCCCAGCACCCGCTCCTCCCCGCCCATAGCACCCGCTCCTCCCCTGCCCTGCGCTCCCCTCACTGTGGCTGGTACCGACAGTGAAAATATGCACAGTGGCATTTGGGATGACTGAGTGCTGCTGTGTACCTGTTTCCCAGGGGCATTTAAAGTCTTTTCTCTTAGAATCGTGATACAGCCATTAAATGGTCTCAGAGACCACGAGGCTCCAGGGCATGAAGATTCGGGGGTGTCCCGCGAAAACCCCAAGCCTCCAAGTGAAGTGCCTCTGCTTTTCTGGTTTATGGGCGGCCGTCTTCCTGGGAATGCTTGGGGAGGAGTCCGCGGATGGCAAAGGAGAGGCGTGAGAGCCACCGGCGCGCACGTTTACAGATGGGCAGCTGTGGACGCTGGGGCACTGCCCATGGGCCACGGCTGCAGAGACCCCCGCGCTGGGCTCTCCCCCCACCCACAGCCCACCCCCATGTCCCGCAGACCCCCTGGCCCTTGGCCCTGCTTCCTGCCTGGTGTGAAAAGGCAGGTTATTCCCCTCCTGCCCGGAGGGCGGGTCCCTGCAGCCTCACCGCGTTCCCGGCGGGGGTTGAGGGCTCTACTGCAGGTGCAGTGCCACTGGAACTGGGCCTAGAGCTCTAAACCTAAACCTTCCTTAGCGCCTCAGCTCTGCCCAGGAGGTAAAGGCCCCACCTGGGGATGACTGACTCAATTAAACAGTGCAAACTAAAAGCAGGTCCCTATGTGAGCCGCTCTGCTGGGCTGCGAGGTCCGGCCCTGAGCTGGGAGCTGTCGGCAGGCCAGGGCGGACGAGGAAGCATCCTGAGGACGTTTCCCAGGGACGCCACAACTGGCAGGAGCTGGCTGTGCGTGTGTGTGTGTGTGTGTGTGTGTGTGTGTGTGTGTGTGCACACCTGCTCGACAGCCATCCAGGGCTTACAACCAGGATAAACAAGCTCAGCCGTAGGTTTCCTCACCCAGGCTGACATGGACACGCAAAGCGAATGACAAGGACCGGCCAGCTTTGTGCAGCGGTCACTGCCGGGCACACACTGCGTCTTGCAGGCATGAAAAACCCAACTGCCAACTGGCCTCAGCCGGGAGGGACCTGCTGGCTCCTATAACTCGAAGTCCTCAGGCCCCCATGCCTCCAGCCCGGCCCGGCCTCCCCAGCTGCTGGCCTCATCCCATGGCAGGTGTCCTCAAGGGATGTCCCAGGCCCCACGGCCTCACTGGGCCCTTCCAGAGTGTCTCTCCCAGGAAATGGTTCAGGAGAGGGAAGAGGCCACCTTCCCAGGTACTCCCCCAGCAAACGTCCCCTGCGTGTGCAACACGGGGCACAGGCCAGCTCGGGCAGTGGAGGTGGCTGAGCCCGGTCACAGCCACCAGCAGCCCCAGCAGTTGCCCAGCCCTCCTTGGTAGACACACACGCGCCTGCCGTGCAGCCCACTGAATGAGGACACCTGTCATGGGTCCTTGGCAGAGTCCCCTGCCATGAACGACAACATCCCCTTCCCAGCAGGATGGCAGGCGCCCCTGGACGGTCTGGCTCGTGAAGACGCCTCCAGGAGCAGCTCCTCGTCTGCTTTGTCTAGCTCCCGGAGCGGAGCCCGGCCCACAGCGAGCCATGGACAGAGCTGGAAGGTGGGCAGGGCCGGCCGGACCCCACAGCAGGGGCTGCAACCGCCACACAGCTCCTCAGCCCCTCACCCATGCCACTCCCACCTGGGGGGCCCTGGACACGGGCTGGGGGCCACGGCAGGGCCATGGCTGCTAGACACCTCGCCCTACCCTGGGCCTCCTATAAAGGCAGGGAGTGGACTGTGAGCCACAACCTGCAACCTTCCAGCCTCAGCAGCAGGGAGAGCAGAGGGAAATAATCTCATCCAGCCACTCACAAAGAGATTCCACAGAGGCTTTCCAACCACAAAGATAATTAAAATTGTAATTATCTTAGAGGAAAGGACGCGTCCAGGGTGCAATCAGGGCTGACAGTTGGTTTGCCCATCTTCCCATACCTTTGATGTATTTTTTTCCTTTGGAGAGACGTCATGCAAAAGATTTGGGACAGACAGACTCGGGGCTTCCCGAGTCCCTGGCAAACCCAGGAGGGCTGTGAATGCGCAGCCAGGAAGCCGCCTCTCCAGGCCTGTGCGCACAGAGCGCCCCGTCCTCGGCACTTCTAAGCCCTCGCTTGGTGACAGGAAGCGCAATCCACAGAGAACATCACCCACCTTCACGGGCCCTTAAAGGGAAGGTAAAGCGCCTAACCATAAAATGATGAGTGCTCAACAGACAAATTCTCAACTCAGGCACATTATACCAGAAGACACAGTGAAGACAATCACAACTTCTTAAAACAAGTTCGTATTTAAGAGAAGACAATACTTAACTAATTATTGACTTTTTAAAAATTGGCGTTTTGAAGTAAGGGTTAAATAAGTGCATCTTTACACGTGTGTCAGGGGAACCTCCATGAAAACCACAACCACAAATACAGACGGAGGTGTGCGTTTGAGCGGTGGTTCACATCTGGTGAGCAATTCTTTATTAAGTTCTGAATAAGCCGAAGCTAAAAATAAGCCTCCCCGATTTACACACCGTGCTCCCAGGATATCCAGGATATATCAAAACTACGTCAAAAGATCACTTGTGATCACCTGCGGAACAGGCTCCAGGCTTAGCACCTACACCAGCCTCCCCCTGCCCAGACGGGGCACGGCCCTGCCCGCAGGGCGGACACCAGGACACACCCCAACGCTGCCCCCTGCACAACACGGGACGCGGGCCAAGCCAGTCCCTGCCACAATGCGCCTGGGTGTGTGGCTGCAGCTCCCAGGCCCAGGGCCCAGCCCCAGCCCAGCCCCAGGCCCGGTTCCAGTCCAGGCCCAGCCCAGCCCCAGCCCCAGGCCCACTTGGGTCCCAAATGGTTCCCCAGAGGGGCACTGCTGGGCTGAGGATGGGCATGGAGGGGTGGGCTGAGGTGAAGGTCTCCCCAGGCCCCCGAAAGGCCCAGATAACTCTGCTCCAAATCACCAGGTGTCTGCTGAGCTGAGTCCAAAGTCTGGGGTCCCTCTGGTTTCTGTGGGCCACTTCCCCACTTCAGGAAAGGGAGCACAGCCCAGTTCCAGGCACAGGAGCCACCTGCCCCCTCCTCCTGACGACAGGCCATGATGATGGACATGCCACATCCCCAGGAATCGCCAGAGAAAGAGTGTGGGCGGTTCTCCAGGGAGCAGCCCCATCGCAGGCCTGGGGCAGGCGGGAGCCGGCAGGGTGCATGGAGGGTGGCGCAATGCAGGCGTGATGGGAGGCCGAGGTTAGGGCGCCAGACGCTGGCGCAGACGTTGAAACATTCACAGATTCACCGCAAACCCAGGGGCAGACCGACCTCCTTGCGCTTACTCCCAATTCCGTGTTTTCTCACCCGGAGCCCCGCTTCCCCTTCCAGCTGTCCTGGCAACGTGAGCACCAGCAGGGCTGCCAGCACCCTCACTCTCCTGGGGCCTTGCCAGGGGCCCTGCGCGCCCTCTGCCCACCCGAGGCCGGGCTCGCACCGCGTGTGCTGTCGAGGGCTACGGTGGAGCCCTCGGGCAGAGGCCGCGGGCGCGCAAGCCCCACGCTCTCACCCTCCTTGGGCCTGGACCTCTGCACGGCCACGGGCCACCTGCCCCGACCAGCAGTTCACAGTCGGCCGGTCAGAACAGGTCAGAGTTTCATTCGGCAAGAAGTTCAGTATCACCCAACACACAAAACCCACGTTCAGAACAAACAGCAGATTCACATTCAGGATAAAAAGTACGTCTGCCTGAGCTGTATTTATCGTGCCTGGTGTCGCACAGTCACAACTGGTCATTCCACTCAATTGTCACAAAACTGTTTCCTAAGTCACAGCTCAAGCCGCCCCCACCACACTGGGGGTGCCCCTGCCTGAGGGAGGGTCTGAGCCACCCGCCCGGCCCAGCGCCCGCCTGGCACCCAGCAGCTGCCCAGCACCCAGCGCTCAGCCAGCCCAGCACCTGCCCAGCACCCAGCACCCAGCCGGCACCCAGCACCCGCCCGGCACCCAGTGCCCGCATGGCACCCAGTGCTCAGCCTGGCACTCAGTGCCCGCCCGGCTCCCAGCGCTCAGCCTGGCACCCAGCGCTCGCCTGGCTCCAAGCACCCGCCCAGCACCCAGCGTTCAGCCTGGCACCCGGCGCCCGCCCGGCTCCCAGCGCTCAGCCTGGCACCCAGTGCCCGCCCGGCTCCCAGCGCCTGCACAGCCATGAAAGGCGCATTCCCCGAGCGCTGAGCCTGGCGGCCCAGGGGCACAGACGCCGCGAGGATGCCGTGCTACTACACGGGACAGCACGCGGGTTTCCGTCATGACGCTCAGAGAGCAGGTGCTGAGCCCACGATGCACCGCCACCACTTCTCCCACCTGCACCAAGCCCTGAGGCGTGCGTCCTTCAGCACAGCCTCCGGCCGAGGGCCAAGCACAGTCTCTCCACCCGTCGTCGTAAGTCAAGTTTCAGCGGGACTCAGCCAGGCCCGGTCCTGGGGCAGCAGTGGCCGAGCATCCCTATGTGGCCCCTCCTGGCCCGCAGACACATTGTCGCCTCCCTCCACCCTCCGCCAGCAGCCAGCACCGAAAGGGCAGCAGCACCCCAGCACTCGCCCACACCGCCAAGGACCCTCCTCTGCCCAGATCCCCCCGAGGCCCGCTGCATCCAGGGTGCCCTGAGGCTCGTGGGCGACACACGGGCAGCTGTGGGGTGGAGTCCACTTCCCGGGCCGTGCCCCCTCTCGGCGCTCACAGAGCCTCGGGGAGAAGAGGAGAAGCCATCAGTCTCCCTGAAGCCACGTCACCCAGAGAAGGACTGCTCTCCATTTCTCCTTCACGACAGCAGGGCCGACACCGGCAGCACAGGTGACCGGGCGGGGCCGCGCAGAGCCAGGAGTGGGGCACGCGGGGGGCTCTGCAGTGACACAGACAGCGGGCTGGACAGAACCGAACACAACGCAGCCCCCGGGGCTATGTTCCGAGCAAACTGGGAGACCTGACACAAAACGCCTAATGTCTTTCCTGAAAAGCCAAAAGCCCCTCGGTGCTGGTCCCCTCAGGGCCCAGGCGAAGGGGGACAGAGCCGCAGACCCCCACCGCTGCGGGCGCCCCCAAGACTGCCAGATTCTGTTCACAGAACTCTCAGAAAGCCAGTCCCGCCCGTCCTGGAAGTGCACTCTTTTTCTCTTTTGTGGCCACAGGTGCTTCCAAACAGGGGAGGAGGGCGGGGCCTGGGCCACGCCGAGAGCTGCGCGGCCTTAGCTCAGGGGGGCCTCGGGACGGACCCTGTGGGGCCGGGAGTGGTGGGAGGGGGAGGGGGGGGGGAGGCCGTGCCCCCGAGCACCCCGATCCCGTAGGTGGTGGCGGCCTGGGACAAGGGGCCCCGAGTCAGGCCCACAGTGGTGGCGTTCCTGGCCGTCTTGAGTGTAACTGGCATGGGAGGGGTCCAAGGTGGCCTCCAAGGCCCAGTCTGCGTCCAGGGGAAGCCTCCTCCGCACGTCGCCCGGACAGGAGCACCCGGGCCTCCCGGGGCGAGGGTGGGGCACTGGGGACAACCGCGAGCCCCCAGGGGGCAAGTGCAGGAGGCGCGCACTGCGGGAGGCCGAGGCAGGGAGGCGGGCGCTTGGGGGAGCCGAGCTGCAGGGCACAGGGCAGCCACGGGGTCCAAGCAGTGGCCAGGACACTCAGGGCAGGCCCGAGGGAGGGGCCTCCTGGGGGCCACGCCTCAGGGAGAGGTCAGCAGGCAGCGTCCTCCACGGCCACAGAGGCTGCCTCCGTGTCCAGGCCTGGAAAATGGGGTGAGGCGTCCCGGCTCGGAGGAGCGTGAAGCTGAGGGGTGGACTGCACGGGCAGCTGAGGACGAGGCAGCAGGGCGCATGCTCAGGCAAGGCCTCAGTTTCCCTCTCTGGAAAATGGAGGTCAGGTTAAGCTCCCAGTGTTCTTGGGAGCCCCCAGGCTGGGCTGGGGGTGTCGAGGGGGCCCAGGGAGACCACAGATCCCAGTTAGGCCAGGCAGGTTAGGGCCCTGGGAGGAGCACGGGGATGGCCCAGCCCTACCCTGCCCTGCCCCGTGCCCTTTCCCACCCACCCTGCCCTGCCCCGTGCCCTTTCCCACCCACCCTGGCCTGCCCTGTGCCCTACCCTGTACCCCACCCTGCCCCGCCCCGTGCCCTTTCCCACCCACCCTGGCCTGCCCTGGCCCAGCAGCCACTCCACCTCAGGTCATTCCATACATTCTCAGAGTTTGATTAAACAAATTATTGCTGGCCACAGGGCAACTAACTCGCTTCTCCGAGCTTCAAAGTCACCCACCCACCCCACCGCAGCTGGTCACCCCCAGCTCCAGAAGGGGGAGGCCCAGCCCCCAGGAGCACGTGGACTCAGGGACGGGGGTGGTGGGGGCTCCATGTGGTTTTACAGAACGAAGGGGACAGTCTGCAGCGAGCCACCCACAGCCCCCTTCAAGATCCCAGGAGGCAGCTGGGTTGGTTTGGGCTCTGGGGACCGTCCCACAGGGCCTGGCACCCACTGTAGTGGCAAGGAGAGAGGAAGGAGGGGCATGGGATGTCTGGCTGCCCGACACCGAGCCCGCTTCCCCCAGCCTCGGTTTCCCCTTTCTGAGAAATTGGTGTCTGCTCTCCAGGGGTCAGCAGAGGACGCAGGTTCTGCCCTCAGCCAGCGCTGGCCCCTCAGTCAAGCCCGTGCCTGGCACTGGTCTCCACCCCACAAGGGGCCAGCAGGCCTGGGAGCCCGGGGGTGGGCCATGCATGGCAGAGGGGCTTGGGCCTTAGAGGAGGGAACCTGGCGGTGCCAAGCCCATGCTCTCAGCCCAATGCCTCTGTCCCCTCCCTGGCCCCTGGCCTGCCTGGTGGCTCTGGTCTGTCTGAGTTCCTGGGCTCGGCAGAGACCACGGGTCCCTTCATGCAGTAGTGACGAGCACGTGGCTGATGGCCACAGAGCTGCCAGAACCAGCCGTGCCCTGCGGCCACGGCCAGCAGAACCTGCTCTCAGCACCGCTTTTCTGCTTCATTCGTGAGTAAATAAGACCCCCGGTGTGGGAGTCAGGTTCAGGGGTTAACTTCGCCAGGTGAAGGCACCTAGTTCTACTGCTGTGGACATGAGCCAATGGTATGTGAACCTCACCTGTTGCTGATTACATCTGCAGTCGGCTAGATGTGCCTGCTGCAATAAATGATGTTTGACTTAATTGGCTGGTGCTTAAATGACAGAGCGCAACATAACACAGCCCAGGCAGCTCAGCCCAGGCCTTTGGAGATGCAGAAAGGAATCACCCTGGGGAAAGTTGTTGGAACCCAGAGGCCTGGAGAGAAGGCCAGCAGAGATCACCCTGTGCCTTCCCACGTAAGAACCTCAGTGGAAAGTTAGCTGCCTTTCCTCTGAAGAACTAATAAAATAAATCCCCTCTCATTAAAACCCAATCCATCTCTGGTGTGTTGCATTCTGGCAGCTAGCAAACTAGAACACCCGGTAACTGGCACTAAGGAGACGTCCAGGAACTACATGATTCCCTCGCGCCGCTTCTCCAGAGCAGATCCAAAGCCGAGCGCTCCTGCGTGTCCTCGCCCAGCCTGGACACAGAGCAGTGCCCGGTGCCCCCTCACCTGCCCCCCATCTCCCTCTCATACAGCACCTCGGAGCAGACAAACAACAAACAAAGCCCACACCTGCGCCAAAGAAGGAACAGGTGCTCCTGCATCTAAAATAAAATGTGGAAGCAAAGAAAGGCGCCTATGGGCTCTACTTTACTTCCCGTTGCCAGTAAAGCTGACTACAGCGTCAGACTACAGCGTCACAAGTCAAAGCCCGCCCTCACCACAGGCACGGCAGGGGGTGTCGTCCAGCTCAGGGACTGGTTTCTGCACTCGGCGAGCAGCCTGGGAACCCCCAGCCAGCACCGGCTCGCGAGCTGGCCAAGTACGCATATTACAGTAAAGATACCAAAGAAGCACCCCCCCAGCCCCGTTCACCCGAGGGCACGGGCTGCCACACCACACTTAGTAAGAACTCAGAAAAGCGGAAGGTAGCTAGGCTGTTGCTAATTTTTATCTCAGCTACAATGCCATTTATCATCTGCTACCCGAAACACACTGACACCTCAAGAAAACCACTCAAACTCCCTCAAATAGCCACACAAACTACTAGAAGGGAATGGAAGGGGAGGCGGCACCTCTCCTCACTGGGCATTTCAGGTGTGTTTCTGTCCAAAGAGGAGTCATTTCCAACAGGCTACCTGGGGCTGCACGTACTCTCACCTGGTCCCAGGTCAGCCGCTGGGGCAGGGAGGGGCAGTGCATTAAAGGCCATTTCCTCCTGTTCACCTTCCTTCCTCCAAGGAGACCTTACCCCATGCTGGGTCAGGCGTTCAGGTCCAACACGCTCCTGGAGACCCACCAAAGTGCTTTGGCCCTTCGACCTGCTTGTTTCTTGCAACCTTATTCAAGAGGCCAGATTCCGGACAGCGTGTTGACCAGAGCTCCTGTCTCCCTGTCCCCACCTTCCCTGGGATCGGAGCAAAGCCACCGTTCTGCCTTACACCATGTGTCCTTCTGCAGCCCAGGGCAGGCCAGGAAGCAGCCAGTGGGGACGAAGGGCAAGACAGCAGCAACTGCTCATTCTCACTTAAGTCCTTCCAGGGTAACGGCTATCTCTGAAGTGACACATCAAGTGCCAGTGTCTTAGTACCAATCTGCAATCTGGGTGCTGCCTGGCCACCCCTGTCCTGGGGTCCGGGTGCTGCCTGACCACCCCTGTCCTGGGGTCCAGGTGCTGCCTGACCACCCCTGTCCTGGGGTCTGGGTGCTACCTGACCACCGCTGTCCTGGGCTCCAGGTGCTGCCTGGCCACCCTTCTCGTGGCTGCAGCGTCGTGCTGCTGCATGCTCACGGAATCACAGGTCTCTGTCCACGGCCCCGTGGTTCCCGGTGCAGTACCTCTCAGTGTTCAGTAAATTTTCCATGAACAGTCAAGAATAGTTTCAAAACTTAACCTGCCGGAAGACAGAGGCGACGTCCCACCCCCCGTCCCAGAACAGCTTGGTCAGGCCCAGCACCCCGGTTCGCCAAGGGGCCAAGTCACCCAGCGTCTCACCGGGCAGCACGCCCGCAGCCCCCAAACAGGGCAGTCAGCTCCTTTCCCAGCAGCCAAAGCAACGTTCTCCGTAGAACAAGGAAACATCAAGAGGCATATTTGGACCTTACAGAGAGCAGGACCCGGCCCACGGCAGGGCTACCCGGTAGATCGCCCCTGGGGCTCCACCGTCCGGCTCTGCCCAGCTACTTGGCCTGGAGCTCCTGCCGGAGGGGGGCTCTCACGGCGGGGGGGTCAGGCCAGGCAGGGAGCTCGTGCTGCAGAGGGGTCCTCCTGGGGTAGAACGTGTGGCTGACGTCGTAGTTGAGCAGGCAGCTCAGGGACGCCATGTAGATATCGGCGAAGCGGGACAGGCGCCGCAGGAAGTAAGTGGGGTTCTGGTCCGTGCGGAACAGGCTGCCGAACTGCGCATTGAAGAAGCCCTTGGTCATTTCCCTGAAGACGCAAGAGAAACCAAAGCAATGGAGGAGGGTTCCGAAACGGCCGTCTGCAAACTATGAAAATCAAAATCACTTGCACTTTTATCCCAGGATTTGAGAGAAAACTTAGCCTAGCCCAGCCCAATGTAATCATATACCTCCCCCTGCCCCTCCCCTCCTCACTCCCCTCCCCCTCCACACTCCCCTCCCCCTCCACACTCCCCTCCCCCTCCACACTCCCCTCCCCCTCCACACTCCCCTCCCCCTCCTCACTCCCCTCCCCCTCCACACTCCCCTCCCCCTCCACACTCCCCTCCTTCTCCACACTTCCCTCCCCCTCCACACTCCCCTCCCCCTCCACACTCCCCTCCTCCTCCACACTCCCCTCCCCTCCACATTCCCCTCCCCCTCCACACTCACCTCCTCCCTCCACACTCACGCCCCCCCTCCACACTGATTTTCCCCTACTCCTCCCCACCCCTCCTCCTCCACACTCTCCTCCTCCTCCACACTCCCCTCCTCCTCCACACTCCCCTCCTCCGCCACACTCCCCTCCTCCGCCACACTCCCCTCCCCCTCCACTCACCTCCTCCCTCCACACTCACGCCCCCTCCACACTGACTTTCCCCTACTCCTCCCCACCCCTCCCCCACAGCCCTTGCCTTCCCCGCCCCTCCCCTCCACACTCACCTCCCCCCTCCACTCACCTCCCCCACCCTTCCCCCACCACTCTCACCTCTCCCCGCCACTCCCCCACCCCTCCACCCTCACCTCCCCCACCCCTCCCCCACCACCCTTGCCTTCCCCCACCCCCGTCCACCCTCACCCTCCTCAACCCTTGCCTACCCCCACCATCCTCACCTCCCCCCAGCACCCATCCCTCTCCCCAGCACCTGCCCCTCATCCCCACCACCCTTGACCCAACCTGTCAATGGAAAGCAAGTTAGAAGAAGCTGCAGACGGCATCCTGAGAGGAGTAAGAGCTGAATGACAAACAGACGCAGCCTGTACAGCCCTGAGCAATGGGCTCACATCCTCCAACCACCACCAGAGGCCCGAGGTCAGGTTGCCCACTGCTCAGAGCCCAGGACCCGGCAGCCACCACTGTTTCCAAACCTGACTAGAGCCAAGAGCCATGCCTGGAAAACTGCTCAGGGCCAGGTGAGAGTGGAGGTGTCCCAGGGACGGGCACACAGGGGGGCCACAGGACTGCTGTCCCCTCCAAGCAGGCCCCAAGGACCTGTCCTGTCCCCTCCAGGCAGGCCCCAACAACCTGTCCTGACCCCTCCAGTCAGGCCCCAACAACCTGTCCTGTCTCTTTCAGGTAGGCCCTAACAACCTGTCCTGTCCCCTCCAGGTAGGCCCCAACAACCTGTCTTTCACCAACGGGCACGCTGACTACAGCACACGTGCGTGTCCTTGCAGCATTCTTGGTCACTAAGGAGCATGTGGTCGGAGGGCACCCAAAGTGGGCATTGCCGGTCAGGGTCCCCTCCAAGACTGTCCCAGAAGCTGCCCTGTGCCACCAGCTACACCAACACTGCTGGGCACGGTGCCCAGATGGGACAGCAAACAGGCCAAAGAGGAAGGAAAAGGAAAAGCTCCCTTCTCCAGCCTTTCTGCTGGCACAGGAGGAAGCATGAGGAAGGCTGGCAGGGAGCTCCCAGGACTAAGGGGTGCTGCACGGCACTGGGGCTAGCCCTGAGGGCTGAGGGGGGCTGTGGGGCACTGGGACTGGCCCTGGGGGCAGAGGGGGGCTGCAGGGCACTGGGGCTGGCCCTGGGGGCTGAGGGGTGCTGAGGGGTATTGGAGCTGGCCCTGGGGGCTGAGGGGGGCTGCAGGGCACTGGAGTTGATCCTGGGGGCTGAGGGGGGCTGCGGGGCACTGGGGCTGGCCCTGGGGGTGCGGGGGGTACAGTCAGAATGGGGGGTGGTGCTCTACATCCACTAGGCCGCTCTTACCTCACCCCCTTCCGCTCCTTTTTCCACTCCTGCAAAATCAGCTGCGACTCACCATCTCTGTGGACCTGCAGGACATGAAGCTAATTATCAAGACTGTCTGGGTTCAGACGAGCTCATCAGACAGTGCAGTTTCTAACGGAGAACCGTTCGGGGGCGGGGATCTTACTCCTCCGAGTCTAAGATGTAGGCACTTGCACAAAATGATAATTCTTTCAGGCTTCCCAGCTGAATTCCTGCCTTCTTTGCTAAGAAATATTATAAATCCCCAACACTAGAAATGCGACCGTATAAGCTAAGATGGATTATTATGAAGCTATTAAAGTTTCATTAAAAGCTATTATATAAATAAAAAAAGAGAAAAGCTATTATAAACATATTGTCTAGGTATCCACATAAAATACATAACATACATGTGATTATTACATATATGTATTAGATACACATAAATATGTGATGCATACATACTACCTACATACACTCTATATCTGCACAGATGAAAATGGCAGCTGAAGGAAGACAGTATATCCCCTAATGCAGGCATACAAAAATACATGCATACATTTGAAATTTAATGCTGAAATTTTTTTTAATTTGGGCTAGAATTGTGACTTTAATTTTCTTTCCTTAATGTTGTAACTATATGATCTTCTGAAATATTTTAAGAGAAAAAAATGATTGTTTTGAAACAGACAAAAGGGCAGGGTTCCCAGTAAAGCCGTGGACCCTCCACTCAAAAGTCCACTCTCAGAACCCTTTGAGACAGGGAAACTGAGGCCCGGAACCGAGACACTGCAGCGGGCCAGAGGCAGTGCCAAGACCAGGTGCTGCAGCCGCGCAGCGGAGCGGCCCGTGCACTGAGTGCCTGGCGGGGCTCAGCAAGGGGCCGCATGATGGCCCGCAGACGCAACGCGGAACGCCCTGGCGGGTGTTTCCTGAGCGCTCCGCGGGGAGCGTGGCAAAGCTTCACACAAGACAGCAGCCCCTCGGGGCGGGGGTCCAAAGCCTCGCCCCTATGCACACCCGAGACACCTGACCGGTGGGCTAGGTTCCGGCTCACAGGACGGGGGGGGGGGGGGCGCACCTGCATCCGCTCCAGCAGGCCGGTCAGCGCCTGCAGCCAGGCCACGGCGTGCACGTACTCCTGCGTGTTCATGATGCGCAGCTCGGAGCGCAGCTCGGGGATGATGGCGCCCGTGCGCCAGCCGTGCTTCAGCGTCAGGTCCTGACGGCGCACACCAGAGGGGCCGCGTCACCACCCGGGACGGGCGCCCGCACCGCCGACCCGCCCAGGGACCCGGCGGGAAGTACTAACGGCCCAGCCGGGGCGGGGGCTCAGCCTGGCCTCCGGGCGTCCCCCATCCAGCCCCACGCGGGATAACGCCTCCGGGGCCAGGCGGGTGGGAGGCAGCAGGGTGTGGGCGCAGGGCATCCACACCCGCCTCGCTATCGGGCCAGGAACTGGGCCCCATGCGCCTCGCCCCACGCCCCACGCGCCTCGCCCTCACTCCTCACCACACGCCCCTCACCCCTCGCCCCACGCGCCTCGCCCTCACTTCTCACCACACGCCCCTCGCCCCTCGCCCCTCGCCCCTCACCCCACGCCCCTCGCCCACACGCCTCTCCCTCTGAGCCATGTCTCGCCCCTGTGCGCGCCCCCCCCCCCCCGGCTGCCCCCTGACCCCTGCTTCCCCTCCAGGACACCCGGGTACCTGTCCCTGCACGCAGCCCCCCTGCAGGCAGGCCTCCCGCGCAGCAGCACCCCAAGCTGACGCCCACCCCCCACGTCCACCCGTCCCGGCCCCGCAGCTCACACAGTCCTGCCCTGAGCCCTGCGGACCCAGAGCCACCTCCAGCACAGACTCAAGTCCGGGACTCGCAGTCAGAGGCCCCGCCCCCGTCAAGGACTGCCCCAGGCCCAGGCCCCGCCCCCAGCCCGGACCAGCCGCTCAGGAACCACGGCAGCAGAGTCTGCCCCGCCCATGGCCCCGCCCACAGCCACCAAGCCCCGCCCCCGGCCCAGAACGGCCACTGGGGAGCCAAGGCAGCAGAGCCCGCCCCGCCCACACCCCCGAGTCCCTGGGCTCATGGTCCTGTTTTCCTCATGCAGAAATAAAAGGAGCGGAGGGCACACCCGCCCTCTCGTGTGTTACCATTATCAAGTAAACTCTTTTCTCTGGTAAACTCTGAGTAAATTGCCAGTTTCTACCACGTGTGAAAAAACTTTTTCACAACTCTGATCCATCGTATTTTGCAAGAAATAAGACACTTTTAAGTTGTGGCCTGCCCCTAGGTGTCATGGGGGCATAGGAATGACATTGAACAAGTGAGAAATGCCTGTCATGGAACTAACACTGCCCCACCTCACCAGCACAGGGGTTGGACAAGCCACTCACAGCCAGGTCGCTGTATATGTGGTCACCGAAATACAACACCTTCGATCCTCTCCACCCCGTGAGCTTCAGAAACTCATACAGATTGCCCTGCAGTGAGAAAAATACAAATATTACATCACAAGGACCACTGTATAGCCCATGGCCCAGAATATCCAACTTTTAAAACAAAAAAAGCAAATGCTTTTATGATCATTTATTTTAAAATATCAAAATATCAGTAACAATAACGGGCAGCAATTCAATTATTTATTCAAAGATAAATATTTATCTTTATTATCTTTATAAATATTTATTTGGTATTCTCTAATACCAAAATTATTAAAACTGTACATAAAGCACATCTCAGCTGGAAATTATTACTAATTTAGGAGAATAATATGCCAAGTGATTAAAGAAAAATTTCTGAGGATTAGTACTTGCATCCTAAGTTTTATATACTATGAACCTAATTGCCCTAAATTTCATTAAAACGTTTTTTTAATTATGAGTCCTCTGGGATGCAAGTACAGTGAAGCTCTGCAGGATAAGCCTGAGCTTTCCCAACACAGCCCACAGGCTGAGCCCTGGGGTCCAGTCACAGGAGGCAGCCAGAGCCAGCCCCGGCCGCCGACTCACGAGAACTGACCACAGGGCAGCACGCAGGACAAGCCAGCTGGAGATACCTGCTTGTAAATCTGGCCTTTCTGCAGCTTGTAGATTTTATCCCAGAGTAAGACACCTTTTTCATTCACCTTCCGGAAAGGTCTGATAACAGAAACAGGAAACGTCACATTTCTTATGGTGCATGCTGCCTGCCACACGAAACTCTACAAACCTGGAAACTCCTGAAACCAGACCCCACCTCTCCATTCCCTGACCTAGTAAATACACCTCAGACTGGGATCTGCAACCCTTGTGCCCAAAGGGCTTTAGTGAACACAGAATTCTAGGGTCAATCAATTTGGAAAACACTATGCATATATATGTCCCTCTTAACAAGTTAGTCTGATGGCTTTGAAAAGCCCTGCTGTGAAAAAGAAAACTTTCCTTAACCCAGATTTCCTGAATTTATTTGACCATGGAAAAACCTGTTTCACAAAACAGCCTGAAAGAAATTACGTTAGTATACTTCTACAGCTTTACATCTGAATTGCAGCCATACTCGACATAAAACCCATCAGAGGGTGAGGAGTCCTGCTTTCCGGTGGGAAAACGGGCAGTAGGGGTACAGGCTCATGCCTCACCCAGAGTGTGCTAGCTCAAGGGATCTGGGAATTACTTGCCTTTAAAAAAAAATGTAGCATTCGCTGAGATCGTTTATCTAATTATGAAAAACATAAACTCACTGTAGAAAATCCGGAATATGCAAAATATATATATATAAAGAACAAAAGAAAACATAATCTCAGCACTCAGGTGTAAACAGTCAACATTTTGGAATATTTCTTTCAGTCTTTATGTATCTGTTATGTATGGAAGATGAGGATCATTAGTGTTTACTGATTCATACCCTATTTTTTTCACTTATGAGCAATGCTCACTGCTTTTTTCTTTTCCAAATGTCATTTTTCATGGTTGTATAATATCCAACATCACAGGGATGCTACAAATAAACCAACTGTGGATTTTTATGCCATTCCTAATATTTCATTATTATGAATAGCACAGGGTGGAGGACTATTCGGCTCTTATCTCAAGCACCGAAAACAAAGGCAAAATCCATGTGTGGGATGAAAGGGCAGCTGCGCTCGAGGCCCCAGGAAAGAAGTGAGGAGAACCCTGGTGTACGCTCACACTTCCTGCAGCTCCTTGCTAGAAGGGCCACCAATGAAGAGCCGGGACCCTGGATGCTCAGGATTCTGCCCCGAATCCCACCCAGCCACCCACGCGCAGGTCTGCAGCCAAGGGCAGAGCTGGCTCCTGGGAAGGCAGCACCCACCTCCGCCTGTCATTGAAGAAGTTGGGCTTCTCGGCCTGCACGATGACCACGTCGAACAGGTCCCTCCAGTCTTTGCCCACGATGTACTTCATCCCTCTGTCCCTGGAACGACACGCCAGCCGGGTCAGTCTGACATCAGGCAGGCCAAGACGTCTGCACTGCTTTCCTTCAAACTCCCAACGGTTAGGGATGGGGGGGGGGGCGCGGCGAGGAGGGGGCGACTCACACAAAGCTGCTGGGGCTGTTGGTGACCAGAAACATCTTCTTGCCGTGCTCGGCCAGCTTGGCCAGGACCGCGCGAGTCTGCTCAGGGTAGCAGATGTACTTCTCTACGGGCAAGAGGAAACTTCAGCCCCTGGCTCAGCGTGAGGGGGTGGGTCTGCCAGCACTCGCTAAACGCGGGGCCAATGCATGCAGCGGGGTGGGGGGGCCAAAAGCCCCAAGGGCCTGGCTGAGCGGCACATCAGCCCCAGCGCACCGTGGCCCAGCGCCTGCCGCTCGGTCTGCACAGAGAAGGCCAAGTGGCTGCAGAGGGTGACGCCAGCCCAGGGACACAGGAGAGGGAGGGGTCTAAGGCGCGAGGGTGGCAGGCCCTGCCTGTACCCCGGAGAGCTGAGGAAGCACCAGCTCAGCTCCCGGAGTGCGGAGGGCAGAGCCCGCAGCTTTCTGCACAGGCAGGCCTGAGGCGACCCACAAGGGCAGGTCAAGCACGCACCAATATCTGCTTCGATGGCTCTGTACATGATGCCTTTGATGTGGACGTCTCGAATCGAATCCTGGAAAGAGAGACACTTTCAGTCAGTGAAAGCATAACTTGGAAAACCACCTGAGTGCAGGACAACTGGCGTGGCGGCACAGCCACTCTGTCTTGAGAAGTCTTTGCAAATTCCTAATTCTGGGTCGCCAACTCTGGCGCTGCGGCGCTTGACCAGCCTTCCGCGCAGCGTTCCTCACAGCGCCTCGCTGAGTCATGCCCGCCCGCTTAAGGTAGCGGCGGCTTTGGGGTGGCTCCTGCCGCGGCTCTTTTCCTGCCCGTGCGCTCGCGCACCCCGGAGACCCCGCCAGGGGCGTCTGCACTCACCTAGCCCGGCGGGAAGGTGAGCGGAGAGGGCGCGCCGAGGAACCGGGGCCTCCCGCCTGTGCCGGGTGCAAGGCCTGGGGAGCGCTGGGACCGCAGACTCGGCCTGGAGACACGCGGGGCTAAGCGGCGCTGGGCAGGTGCTGGGCGGCTGCCAGGCTCCAGGCACCGCCGCATCCCCAGCATCCTGGCCAGCCTCGCCAGGCGGCCTGTGGGGGCAGCGCAGTTGCGAAACTGAGTGCCTGTGCAGTTACTCATAGAATACTTGTCTGGTGCTCCACCTTCCTCAAGACTACCTCATACCTGCTTCAGCTCAGAAACTCCAATGTGATAAGTGTTTCTACAGTGCCCTTTTCAGACAAAACAATGTGGTGAAGCTGTCAAGGGAAAAATTTTAGGGCCAAGATCCACTGTCATAGGGAGAAACTCAATTCATAGACCTCTCCTAACCAAACTCATTGCTGATGTTCTATAAAACATAGGCTGGACTTCCGGAGAAGATGGCGGCTTAGTAAGACGCGTGGGTCTTAGTTCCTCCTCCAGAACAGCTACTAGAGAAGTAGAAACAATTCAGAACAGCTCCCGGAGCCACGACAGAGACCAAGAAGACAGCGTACCCCATTCTGGAACGGCTGACTGGCTGGGAGAACCCGCTCCTCCGGGGAGATCGCCGAGGGGCGCGTGCTTCCCCTGGCCGGGGAGGCAGGCGGCCGGAGTCCCTCCCTCCCTCCTTCCCTTCTTCCCTCCCTCCCTCCTTCCCGGGCCGGCTGGGAGAACTGTACAGGCAGTCCCCTCAAGCCGCGGCCGCTGGCGACCCCCCCACGCGCAGCCCCCCGGACCAACTGGGAGAATTGGATCGGAGATCCCCAGGCCGCGGAGAACTGCGACCGGGGTCCCTTCCAAACACCTGGCTTTCCGGTCCGGCTGGGAATGGTGGATTGACACTCCCCCAAGTTGCGGCAGCTGGCACCCCCCCCCGCCACGCTTGGCGCCCCGGGCCGGCTGAGAAATTTGGACAGGCGCTTCCCCAAGCCGCGGAGGCCGGTGACCCTCCCCGCGTGCGGATTCCCAGGCCAGCTGGGAGATTTGGATCGGCACTTCCCCAAGCTGCTTCGGCTGGTGACCCACCCCTACAGCAAGAGTTTTCCAAAGTTAAAGGAGCCACAGCATCTTTTATTGGTGGGACCCGCAGACAGACGAGCGCCATGAGCGCCACCTACTGGGCAGGATAAGAAAAACAGAGCCCAGAGATTTCACAGAAAAATCTTTCAACCTGTGGGGTCTTACACCCAGGGAAATCTGATTAAATGCCCAGACGCCAGCAGAAGATAACAGATCACGCTCAGAAAATTGAAAATATGGCCCAGTCAAAGGAAGAAACCAATAGTTCAAATGAGATACAGGAGCTGAGACAACTAATGCTGAATATACGAACAGAAATGGAAAACCTCTTCAAAAACGAAATCAATAAATTGAGGAAGGACATGAAGAAGACATGGGCTGAACAAAAAGAAGAAATGGAAAAACTGAAAAAACAAATCACAGAACTTATGGGAGTTAAGGACAAAGTAGAAAAGCTGGAAAAAACAATGGATACCTACAATGGTAGATTTAAAGAGACAGAAGCTAGAATTAGTGAATTGGAGGATGGAACATCTGAATTCCAAAAAGAAACAGAAACTATAGGGAAAACAATGGAAAAATTTGAACAGGGGATCAGGGAACTGAATGACAATATGAAGCGCACAAATATACGTGTTGTGGGTGTCCCAGAAGGAGAAGAGAAGGGAAAAGGAGGAGAAAAACTAATGGAAGAAATAATCACAGAAAATTTCCCAACTCTTATGAAAGACCTAAAATTACAGATCCAAGAAGTGCAGCGCACCCCAAAGAGAATAGATCCAAACAGGCGTCCTTCAAGACACTTACTAGTTAGAATGTCAGAGGTCAAAGAGAAAGAGAGGATCTTGAAAGCAGCAAGAGAAAAGCAATCCATCACATACAAAGGAAACCCAATAAGACTATGCGTAGATTTCTCAGCAGAAACCACGGAAGCTAGAAGACAGTGGGATGATATATTTAAATTACTAAAAGAGAAAAACTGCCAACCAAGACTCCTATCCAGCAAAATTGTCCTTCAAAAATGAGGAAGAAATTAAAACATTTTCAGACAAAAAGTCACTGAGAGAATTTGTGACCAAGAGACCAGCTCTGCAAGAAATACTAAAGGGAGCACTAGAGTCAGATACGAAAAGACAGAAGAGAGAGGTATGGAGAAGAGTGTAGAAAGAAGGAAAATCAGATATGATATATATAATACAAAAGGCAAAATGGTAGAGGAAAATATTATCCAAACAGTAATAACACTAAATGTTAATGGACTGAATTCCCCAATCAAAAGACATAGACTGGCAGAATGGATTAAAAAACAGGATCCTTCTATATGCTGTCTACAGGAAACACATCTTAGACCCAAAGATAAACATAGGTTGAAACTGAAAGGTTGGGAAAACATATTTCATGCAAATAACAACCAGAAAATAGCAGGAGTGGCTATACTAATATCCAACAAATTAGACTTCAAATGTAAAACAGTTATAAGAGACAAAGAAGGATACTATCTACTAATAAAAGGAACAATTAAACAAGAAGACATAACAATCATAAATATTTATGCACCGAACCAGAATGCCCCAAAATACGTGAGGAATACACTGCAAACACTGAAAAGGGAAATAGACACATATACCATAATGGTTGGAGACTTCAATTCCCCACTCTCATCAATGGACAGAACATCTAAACAGAGGATCAATAAAGAAATAGACAATCTGAATATTAATATAAATGAGCTAGACATAACAGACATTTATAGGACATTACACCCCACAACAGCAGGATACACCTTTTTCTCAAGTGCTCATGGATCATTCTCAAAGATAGACCATATGCTGGGTCACAAAGCAAGTCTTAATAAATTTAAAAAGATTGAAACCATACACAACACTTTCTCGGATCATAAAGGAATGAAGTTGGAAATCAATAGTAGGCGGAGTGCCAGAAAATTCACAAATACGTGGAGGCTCAACAACACACTCTTAAACAACGAGTGGGTCAAAGAAGAAACTGCAAGAGAAATTAGTAAATACCTAGAGGCGAATGAAAACGAAAACACAACATATCAAAACCTATGGGACGCAGCAAAGGCAGTGCTAAGAGGGAAATTTATTGCCCTAAATGCCTATATCAGAAAAGAAGAAAAGGCAAAAATTCAGGAATTAACTGTCCACTTGGAAGAACTGGAGAAAGAACAGCAAACTAACCCCAAAGCAAGCAAAAGGAAAGAAATAACAAAGATTAGAGCAGAAATAAATGAAATTGAAAACATGAAAACAATAGAGAAAATCAATAAGACCAGAAGTTGGTTCTATGAGAAAATCAATAAGATTGATGGGCCCTTAGCAAGATTGACAAAAAGAAGAAGAGAGAGGACGCAAATAAATAAGATCAGAAATGGAAGAGGAAACATAACTACTGACCTCATAGAAATAAAGGAGGTAATAACATGATACTATGAACAACTTTACGCTAATAAATACAACAATTTAGATGAAATGGACGGGTTCCTGGAAAGGCATGAACAACCAACTTTGACTCAAGAAGAAATGGATGACCTCAACAAACCAATCACAAGTAAAGAAATTGAATCAGTCATTCAAAAGCTTCCGAAAAAGAAAAGTCCAGGACCAGACGGCTTCACATGTGAATTTTATCAAACATTCCAGAAAGAATTAGTACCAACTCTCCTCAAACTCCTCAAAAAATCTAAGTGGAGGGAAAACTACATAATTCATTCTATGAAGCCAACATCACCCTCATACCAAAACCAGGCAAAGATATTACAAAAAAAGAAAACTACAGGCCAATCTCTCTAATGAGTATAGATGCAAACATCCTCAACAAAATTCTAGCAAATCAAATACAACAACACATTAAAAGAATTATACATCATGACCAAGTAGGATTCATCCCAGGTATGCAAGGATGGTTCAACATAAGAAATTCAATTAATGTAATACACCATATCAACAAATCAAAGCAGAAAAATCACATGATCATCTCAATTGATGCAGAGAAGGCATTTGACAAGATTCAGCATCCTTTCCTGTTGAAAACACTTCAAAAGATAGGAATACAAGGGAACTTCCTTAAAATGATAGAGGGAATATATGAAAAACCCACAGCTAATATCATCCTCAATGGGGAAAAATTGAAAACTTTCCCCCTAAGATCAGGAACAAGACAAGGATGTCCACTATCACCCCTATTATTCAACATCGTGTTGGAGGTTCTATCCAGAGCAATTAGACAAGAAAAAGAAATACAAGGCATCAAAATTGGAAAGGAAGAAGTAAAACTATCACTGTTTGCAGACGATATGATACTATACATCGAAAACCTGGAAAAATCCACAACAAAACTACTAGAGCTAATAAATGAGTACAGCAAAGTAGCGGGTTACAAGATCAACATTCAAAAATCTGTAGCATTTCTATACACTAGTAATGAACAAGCTGAGAAGGAAATCAAGAAATGAATCCCATTTACAATTGCAACTAAAAGAATAAAATACCTAGGAATAAACTTAACTAAAGAGACAAAAAACCTATACAAAGAAAACTACAAAAAACTATTAAAAGAAATCACAGAAGACCTAAATAGATGGAAGGGCATACCGTGTTCATGGATTGGAAGACTAAATATAGTTAAGATGTCAATCCTACCTAAATTGATTTACAGATTCAATGCAGTACCAATCAAAATCCCAACAACTTACTTTTCAGAAATAGAAAAACCAATAAGCAAATTTATCTGGAAGGGCAGGGTGCCCCGAATTGCTAAAAACATCTTGAGGAAAAAAAACGAAGCTGGAGGTCTCACGATGCCGGACTTTAAGGCATATTATGAAGCCACAGTGGTCAAAACAGCATGGTATTGGCATAAAGATAGATATATCGACCAATGGAATCAAATAGAGTGCTCAGATATAGACCCTCTCATCTATGGACATTTGATCTTTGATAAGGCAGTCAAGCCAACTCACTTGGGACAGAACAGTCTCTTCAATAAATGGTGCCTAGAGAACTGGATATCCATATGCAAAAGAATGAAAGAGGACCCGTATCTCACACCCTATACAAAAGTTAACTCAAAATGGATCAAAGATCTAAACATTAGGTCTAAGACCATAAAACAGTTAGAGGAAAATGTTGGGAGATGTCTTATGAAACTTACAATTGTAGGTGGTTTTATGGACCTTAAACCTAAAGCAAGAGCACTGAAGAAAGAAATAAATGGGAGCTCCTCAAAATTAAACACTTTTGTGCATCAAAGAACTTCATCAAGAAAGTAGAAAGACAGCCTACACAATGGGAGACAATATTTGGAAACGACACATCAGATAAAAGTCTAGTATCCAGAATTTATAAAGAGATTGTCCAACTCAACAACAAAAAGACAGCCAACCCAATTACAAAATGGGAAAAAGACTTGAACAGACACCTATCAGAAGAGGAAATACAAATGGCCAAAAGGCACATGAAGAGATGCTCAATGTCCCTGGCCATTAGAGAAATGCAAATCAAAACCACAATGAGATATCATCTCACACCCACCAGAATGGCCATTATCAACAAAACAGAAAATGACAAGTGCTGGAGAGGATGCGGAGAAAGAGGCACACTTATCCACTGTTGGTGGGAATGTCAAATGGTGCAACCACTGTGGAAGGCAGTTTGGCGGTTCCTCAAAAAACTGAATATAGAATTGCCATACGACCCAGCAATACCATTGCTAGGTATCTACTCAAAGGACTTAAGGGCAAAGACACAAACGGACATTTGCACACCAATGTTTATAGCAGCATTATTTACAATTGCAAAGAGATGGAAACAGCCAAAATGTCCATCAACAGAAGAGTAGCTAAACAAGCTGTGGTATATACATACGATGGAATATTATGCAGCTTTAAGATAGAATAAACTTATGAAGCACGTAATAACATGGATGGACCTAGAGAATATTATGCTGAGTGAGTCTAGCCAAAAACTAAAGGACAAATACTGTATGGTCCCACTGATGTCAACCGACATTCGAGAATAAACTTGGAATATGTCATTGGTAACAGAGACCAGCAGGAGTTAGAAACAGGGTAAGATAATGGGTAATTGGAGCTGAAGGGATACAGACTGTGCAACAGGACTAGATACAAAAACTCAAAAATGGACAGCACAATAATACCTAATTGTAAAGTAATCATGTTAAAACACTGAATGAAGCTGCATCTAAGCTATAGGTTTTTTTTTTTTGTTTGTCTGTTTGTGTCTTTTTTTTTTTTTACTATTATTATTACTTTTATTTTTTTCTCTATATTAACATTCTATATCTTTTTCTGTAGTTTTGCTAGTTCTTTTCCTGGATTGATGCAAATGTACTAAGAAATGATGATCATGCATCTATGTGATGATGTTAAGAATTACTGATTGCATATGTAGAATGGAATGATTTCTAAATGTTGTGTTAATTTCTTTTTTTCTTTAATTAATAAAAAAAATGCTTATAAAATAAATTCCTAATTCTGGTCCCTAACTCACAGGGGGCCCCTTAGGGAAAGCTCAAGTTTCCATGGTGATAGTGGCAGTTTCCGACACAATTTTCAAAATGGTCACTTAGAGGGCGGGCCGCGGTGGCTCAGCGGGCAAAGTGCTTGCCTGCTATGCCGGAGGACCTCGGTTCGATTCCCGGCCCCAGCCCATGTAACAAATACGGAGAAACAGAATACAATAAAACAAGAAAATGTTTAAAGATGTTTCCCTTTCTTCCTTCCTTCCTTCCTTCTATCCTTCCTTCCTTCTCTCTGTCTTTCCTTTAAAAAAAAAAAAAAAAAAAAAAAAAAAAAAAAAAAAATGGTCACTTAGAGGAGGCAATGCGTGTGAATAATTCTGAGTAAGGATCCAAAGCTGTGTAATTTATATGCAGTGTCACGAGCCAAGCAAAGGGAGTCACTGCTCTCTGCAGCTCTGCACCACCCACACCCCTCACCTCAACGGCAGGGTCCCTAATGCAGAATGAGAGGTAGGTCCCCCTCCCCACTTCAGGCTGGCATTGGGGGAGGGACCGGTCAGCAAGGATGGCAAAAGAGCCGTCTGAGGGCCAGTGGGCAGCCTGCTCACGCAGGCATCTGGGCCCCGTGCATAGGCGGTGGTGGGCAGGGGTCCAGAGGTGGCACTGCTGGGGGTCTGCATACCCTGGGGCCTGGCCGCAGAGCCTTGAGCCTTCCAGGGGGGGAGGCTGGTTGAGGACAGCGCCTCCAGGCAGTGAGCTCAGCCCTGTGCTTTTCAGCCAGGCGGCTGTGGTTCCACCAGGCAGCAGAGGCAGTGGTCAGCATGGGCTGTGCGTCCCCACTCCCTGCTGACTGGCCTCAGCACGGCGCACAGCCTTTCTGTGCCTCATGTTCCCTGTCTGTGAACAGGGATGATGGTGATGCCTCCAGGCAGGTGGCACGGTTACATCTGATAGGGTGCATGACACTGAGAAGCACAGGCGCTGGACACAGCAGATCCCACCTAAGGTTTGCTGCTCGTGGCAGTTTCTACTGAATTTTCAAATCGACATCTCCACCCACGAAAGGGAAGGGCTCCTGGAAGTGACTCTCAAACGATCTTAAAGAATAAGTAACCGTGTGCACAAAAAGGAGAACAGAAACTAATATTCAAATTTAGTTCAAAAAATACCAGAGTGATGCTGAAAAACTAACAGTCATCCTTTATGCTCCTAAGACCCGGATTCAGACTAGTCAGGGTTTTTAATTAGTCACATACAACATACAATAAAAACACTTTGGTATATAAACATGTATCTTTATAAAAAAAACCAAAAATGTCTAACCTGTAATACAGAAACATATTTAAGTTTTATAAAAAGTTCAGCAAACTTAAAGATATACAGAGTAAACATATTTAAATGTGCATGTGAATGTATATAAAAATAATAAAAACGCTTATATATAAATATTAATAATACACAACCATACCACTACAAATATCTATATTCTTATACATCCCTCCCCAGGCAACTTGGGCCTGCCATGGGCACCGCCTCGGAGGGCAGCAGAAAAAAGGCTCTCCGCTCCCCCAGAGGACAAACAGGAGCTCCCCCCACCAGGAGGATGAACAGGAGCGGCCCCCCCCAGGAGGATGAACAGGAGCCCCCACCAGGAGGATGAACAGGAGCGGCCCCCCCAGGAGGATGAACAGGAGCAGCCCCCCCAGGAGGATGAACAGGAGCCCCCCCCCAGGAGGATGAACAGGAGCCCCCCCCCAGGAGGATGAACAGGAGCCCCCCCCAGGAGGATGAACAGGAGCCCCCCCTAGAGGATGAACAGGAGCGGCCCCCAGAAGGATGAACAGGAGCCCCCCCCAGGAGGATGAACAGGAGCCCCCCCTAGAGGACGAACAGGAGCAGCCCCCAGGAGGATGAACAGGAGCCCCCCCCAGGAGGATGAACAGGAGCCCCCCCTAGAGGATGAACAGGAGCGGCCCCCAGGAGGATGAACAGGAGCCCCCCCAGGAGGATGAACAGGAGCCCCCCCCAGGAGGATGAACAGGAGCCCCCCCTAGAGGATGAACAGGAGCGGCCCCCAGGAGGATGAACAGGAGCCCCCCCCAGGAGGATGAACAGGAGCCCCTCCAGGAGGATGAACAGGAGCCCCCCCCAGGAGGACGAACAGGAGCAGCCCCCCCAGGAAGATGAACAGGAGCCCCCCCTAGAGGATGAACAGGAGCGGCCCCCAGGAGGATGAACAGGAGCCCCCCCCAGGAGGATGAACAGGAGCAGCCCCCCCAGGAGGGTGAACAGGAAACCCCCCAGGAGGACGAACAGGAGCAGCCCCCCCCCCGGAGGGTGAACAGGAGCCCCCCCCAGGAGGACGAACAGGAGCAGCCCCCCCAGGAAGATGAACAGGAGCCCCCCCTAGAGGATGAACAGGAGCAGCCCCCAGGAGGATGAACAGGAGCCCCCCCCAGGAGGATGAACAGGAGCCCCCCCCAGGAGGATGAACAGGAGCAGCCCCCCCAGGAGGGTGAACAGGAAACCCCCCAGGAGGACGAACAGGAGAGGCCCCCCCAGGAGGATGAACAGGAGAGGCCCCCCCAGGAGGGTGAACAGGAGCCCCCCCCAGGAGGATGAACAGGAGCCCCCCCCAGGAGGACGAACAGGAGCGGCCCCCCCATGGGCCCCTCAGCCCCTCCGGCTGTAGTCTGGACACGAGCGTTGCCCTGCGGGAGGAAAGGACCCTCCCCGGGGACTGGCTGGGTGCGGCTGGACCCAGGCTGGGCTTCAGCCCCTCACCCTGTGTCCCCCAACACTGGCCTGACCTTTGGGTCAGAAAGACCCCGAAGACCAGCCATGGTGGGCGCCCACATTCCCTGCCCGATTTTCCATTGCCCGACCGTCTCCAGGTCTCGTCGTTCTCCCGCTCTCCAGGGGACCCACATGACAGCTCCCAGCCCAGAGGCTGACAGCCCGGGGGGCAGGAAGGCGCTCCACCGCACTGCACCCCACCTGCGCCCCACCTGCGCCCCACCTGCGCCCCACCTTCACCCCATCTGTGCCCCACCTTCACGTCCTTGTACAGGTGGACGGGCTCGTAGTCGATGCTGTTCCTCAGGAAGTACTCGTTCACACACGACAGGAGGGTCATCTCCGGCAGGGAGAAGATGTCCATGAACTGCTTCATGGTGCTCCCGTGAGAACTCTGCAGGCGGGGACACGCGTGGGAGGTGGGGACAGCGTGGGAGGTGGGGACACGCGTGGGAGGCGGGGACACGCGTGGGAGGCGGGGACACGCGTGGGAGGCGGGGACAGCGTGGGAGGCGGGGACACGCGTGGGAGGTGGGGACACGCGTGGGAGGCGGGGACACCCGTGGGAGGTGGGGACACGCGTGGGAGGTGGGGACACGCGTGGGAGGTGGGGACACGCGTGGGAGGCGGGGACACGCGTGGGAGGTGGGGACACGCGTGGGAGGCGGGACACGCGTGGGAGGCGGGACACGTGTGGGAGGTGGGGACACACGTGGGAGGCGGGACACGCGTGGGAGGTGGGGACACACGTGGGAGGCAGGACACGCGTGGGAGGTGGGAACACCCGTGGGAGGTGGGGACACGCGTGGGAGGTGGGGACACGCGTGGGAGGAGGGGACACGTGTGGGAGGCGGGGACACGTGTGGGAGGCGGGGACACGCGTGGGAGGAGGGCAGCCGCGCACATGCAACCCCTTCCCCAAAACGGGCTCTAATGGGAAAGGGCCGCGTTTCCTGCTTCGCATCTCACGCAGAGCGGTCATCCTCTCTGGGCCGGTAGGCTACCCAGGAAGAGCCCTGGCCACCCCAGAGTCCTGCCGCCCCTCCTCCCTCTCCCTGGGCCCCGCCCAACGTCCAGGCCATTCTGTCCCTAAACAGCAGAAAAAGCCGCCAAACGGATTCTGCCCACATCATGAACCCCACGGGAGTGCACCAAGTGGACGCTGCTGGCCCTAGGGACCGCGCCCCACGGGAGTGCACCGAGTGGACGCTGCCGGCCCTAGTGACCGCGCCCCACGGGAGTGCACCGAGTGGACGCTGCCGGCCCTAGTGACCGCGCCCCACGGGAGTGCACCGAGAGGACGCTGCCGGCCCTAGTGACCGAGCCCCCGAGTGGACGCTGCCGGCCCTAGTGACCGAGCCCCACGGGAGTGCACCGAGTGGACGCTGCCGGCCCTAGTGACTGAGCCCGGAAAGCAGGAGCACACCCGTAGACAGGGCAGCTGCAGGCACAGGAGCAGGCACTACACAGCCCAGCAGTCAGGGAGGCAGGGGAGGTTCAGGGAAGGAGCGTCAGGAGAGAACCTGGGCGCCCCATCAGCACATGGACACCCTCCCCCAAATCCAGGGTCTCTCTACATCACCAACCTCTCAAGTCTCCGTGTCAGGCCTGTGGGACAAGAGGCGAGTCCAGGACTCAAGCTCCTCACCCACAGGCCATGTTTGAGACAGAGAAAGACTGGCTGCCTTAAATACACAACCTACGCACGGTTACCTTTCCGTAGAAGTCGCTCATCTGTTCCAAGGGCACGTGGGACCCTTCGTACATCTCGATGACCTCTTCATCAGGGACCACGCTGAGCCCTCTGGGAAAGCAGCAAGAGTCGGTTACAGAGGCCACCCAGACAGAGCAGGGTCCTCGGGCTTGTCTGCAGGACTTACAATCCAACGGGACCTGCAGGCGAGGTGCCAGGCCCCGCTGTCCTGACGGATGTGCCACGAGGAATTGCTGCAGGTAACAGGTAAAAAGGCACCCCCATCCCTGGCCTCCAACAGCACCCCCACTGCTGCTCCACGGCCGCAGCCTTGGGATGTGGCACCGGCTGTGCCAGGTGAGCACACAGGGGCCTCGGGTCGCTCTCCCCGTTCCCCAGGTGAGGCCGGAAGGTAACCTGCCTCGCCCAAACTCACGCAAGCAGGAAGCGAGCGGCGAGACGGGGCTGGAAGCCGGGCTTCTGCTCTGGGGCCCCCTTTTATGCCACTGTGTCACACCGCCTCCTGCACAGCCCACACAGCATTCAGAGGACTTCCTTTTTGGTGATGTCTTTAATGTTTTGGGTATATAACAGCAGAGAAAGGCTGTTTCTATCTCTGTCACTTCACCCCTGAGGAAACCCCTGAGGCAATGGTCTGGCCCATGGGTCTCACTCATCTGGCCTTGCTCACCTGGCCACGTCCCTGTGGACACAGGCTGGCACCTGTGTGCTGACCCTTCCACCCTAGAGTGACCCCACACTGCAGGTGTTGTTTCACCTATGAAGACCCGTTTCCTTCTCTGTGAAAAGGGGAGGTGACCGTGGCCGCGTCCCTTCCGGGGGAGATGCACATGAATTTGTGAATGAATCCAACGCTCCGGTGCAGGGGAGGGGTCAGGTGGCCCGGGCATCACCTGCGCCCACTGCGGGGACAGGCAGATGCTTTCACCTGCGCCTTCACGCGCTCCCACTGCCTCACCTGGGACTGCCCGCTGGGTGTTAGGGAGGGAAGGGCGGTGCCTCCAGCCCTCTCGAGGAGGGAAGCTCCTGAGAAGCAGATACCAGTTATCAGACGACTCCAGGATCCGGCACAGGAGTGCACGCGGCACCAGCAGGTGTATTTCAGAGACTAATGCAAACAGGCTACTCAGCCTACACAGTCACTCAGCTGATACCAAAATACATATAAAACACAATTCATGTTCTGATACATAACTTTAATGAAAATACAACTTCACCCTCTTTCCTGCCCCTTCTGCCCCCCATACTCCCGTAAAGAAACAGGCGAGTGCTTCACTGACAGCCCCTCTGACCTTGATTAACCTAAACAGGCGAGTGCTTCACTGACAGCCCCTCTGACCTTGATTAACCTAAACAGGCGAGTGCTTCACTGACAGCCCCTCTGACCTTGATTAACCTAAACAGGCGAGTGCTTCACTGACAGCCCCCTCTGACCTTGATTAACCTGCCACAGCCTCTGCCTCTGAGAACAAGAAGCCCAGGGCTTCCTCTGCCTCCCCCAGGGGAGACACTGCCCTCAGCCAGGCGGTCCTGAGCAGCTGGAAGCCGGGGCCAGCCCAGGGGCGCCTGGCCGCAGCGCCTGCAGTTCGCGGCCTCGCGAGGGAAGGGCTGAGGGGTCCCGCAGAGGGGCCTTCCTGGCCAGCCCGGGAGGCCCGCTGTGCCCATGGCACCGCCTTGCAGGTACAGCAGGGCTCACCCAGGGCAGGGCAGGGCTCACCCAGGGCAGGGCAGGGCTCACCCAGGGCAGGGCAAGGCTCACCCAGGGCAGGGTTGGCACCACTGTGCACTCCCTGGAACCCCAATCTGAGCCCTCACCCCTTAAACGCCTCCTCGACACACCAGACGGGGGTCCTTGGCCTGGGAGAGGAGAGAAGGGCCGATGCGGCTGCGAGCACGAGAAGAGCGGGACCTCGAGGGGCAGAGAGGAGGGAAGGGCTGGCCGCGGCACCCGGGCCTCTCTGCTTGCCCGCCCCCAGCCCCACGCCCGGCTGCCCAGGGCCAGTCATGGGACTGGGCCAAGTGCGGTGCTCAGCCCGGAGGCTCCGGCTGGAACCCTGGGGGAGAAGCTCCCGCCGCAGGGGCCAGGAGGGGTGGGCCGTGTCGGGGCACAGAGGGCCGGGAGCGCCACGGGCTGTCCACCAAGGCCCTCACCCTGGCTGCGACGAAGCCGGTCCGAGCTAGGCTTAGCCAGCTCGAGAAGCCCAGGAGCCAAGGAAAGCAAGAGTGAGGCTGGGAGCAGGCGGAGGCGTGAGGTGGCCTGGACCTGCTTCTGGAGAGAGGAGGGGGCGGGAACCCCTCCGGGCCCTTGATCCAGAAGCGTTCAGAGTGGGCTGCAGGGCTGACACCGCAAGAGCCAGGAGACAAGGGACAGGTGTCTGAACCAGGGGACCAACGTGACACAGAGAGCGGGACAGTCACACGCTCCGGCCATGAGCTTCCAGCAGCCTCGCACACGCAGGAAGGCCTGGTGGCCAGAGGCATGGACCTGGCCTCCCAGCCCAGCCGCTCACGTGCTGTGTGACCTTGGACAAGTTCCTTAACGTCTCTGGGGATGATGATGGTAACTTCCTCGTAAGTTTACTGTGACGATCCAACTAGTTAAACAGAATCCTGCAACATGCCTGTCAGAGCCAGTGTTCCAGTCCGCTAGCTGCCCCTTGTTATTACTGATGTTGGTTAGTCACACACCACACCATCTCCTCCCCTTCCGGAAACAACGCTAATATGAAAGTGAGACACTCAAGTATAAGCCCAGAAGGAGAGACATCAGGAGGCAAGAAATTTCAGGTTTCTTATTTTGGATGATAAATAGTAGATGAGAAAGGGGTCCTCGCCTGGATAAAGGGGACAGGACTGCCTGCCCACCGCTCGGCCATGCACAGCTCGCCTGCCCACGGCTCAGCCACCACAGTGGGCAGCCTGGCACCAGCACCAGGAGCTGACGGGGTGGCCGCAGCAGCAGGGTAAAGCCAGAAGAGAAGAGACTGGGCCCGGGAAAGGAGCAGCGGCCCATGAAGTGCCAGGAAAAGCCTCGTGCACGGGTCCCGAGGGCAGCCAGCAACCTCCTCAAGGGACTGCCCGATGCTCTGGGCACCTAAGACCTCTGAACTGCTGGGGAAGCGCACGCTACGTGTGATGAGGCTTTTGGAAAGGACCAGGGACACCTGCAAAGAAAACTAAATGGGGAAAATGAGATGATGACCAACTCGGAGAAAAAGCAAACCTTCCACGAGAAAACAACGCCAGCCCTCGGTGGCCAAGGTGTGAGCTGCCCTGCAGTCACGACGGCACGGGACGCAGCCAGCCTGCTCCAGCCAGCCTCACCTATGCACGTGGATGGCACAGGAGGGAAGGTTCCAGAAAAACCACGCGGAAGAGTTTAAAGGGGCTGGGGCTGGGCAGGGCAGGGCAGCAGTCTGGGGACCTCTGAGCACTGTTTGATTGTAACCATGAATGTTGTACTTAAAAAAAACGAGTTTTAAAACACTTCATGAGAGACGAATCTAAGATAAACACGTCTTTAGTCAGGTACAAGACAAGAATCCAATTAGAAAACACTCTCCTAAGTCCACTGCCCAGTTTGAGAATTAGAAAAGGCAAAAGGCTTCATTTGTAAAGCCACAAAGATCTCGGATCCTGAGAGTGACGTGCTTCGCCTTATTTAATAAACAGGGAAGAGTCGTCTCAGTACCCCCCAGCCAGCACCACGCGTGGCACGGAACAGCTCTCGCTCCCCGAGGCGGTCAGAGCTCCCCCAAGGCGCCCATGGTGAGGGCACATTTCCATTCCCCCCTCTGCCACCTGGACTACACCCATCACTTTACTTGTGTGGCCTCCCTGGGGGCCCACGAGCGAGGTGACTGGGCTCGGGAGTCTCCTGAAGGGTGGTGGGTGGGTGGGCATGCACACAGCGCAGCAGTCACAGCGTCCTGAGACCCCAGGCCACTCGGTCCCCCTGAGCAAACTAAGTCTCACCTGTAGACAGTTCCCAGCTGGATGTAATGGAAGGCATCGATCTTCATCAGCATGGCCTTCAAACAAACACACGCACAGTGAACAAAGCACGACAACCCGCATCGCTAACCGAGAGTGCTGCGTGCCTCGCCAGTCCTATCAGCATTACACAGCCGTCACAGGATGCACACCGTGTTTCCTAAAGGCTACTTGTCAATTAAAGTGCGGGAATCATTAAGGAAAGGGTCTATCTGCAGAGGCAGAAAAAAGACAAGGCAAACAGCCCCTCCTCAAAATGCCAAAATTGACTAATGGAAATCAAAAGCACCTCACAAAGAAGTAAATGCATTCATTCTTTTCTAATACAAACTCTCTTCAAAAACACTTTATCCAAACATGTTTTGAATAATTTAGTTCTGCAGCCCTTCCCCCAAAATTTAGGATCAATTTACATGTCCAGCAAAGAAAAGCACTAGCAGTCATTTTATTCTCAAACACCATTACATTGTCAAAAAAGAGAGAGAGATTCAAACCTACCCGATGTACATCATAATGAAGTCCACGAATTGCAAAATTTGGGTCATACTCATACTTCCTGATTTCCGCAGGATACTAAGAAGGAAGAAAGAAACCCAGTTTAGCTAATAGTGCACTAAGCTCAACACAGGCTGTCCGAATCTTCCCTCGTACAAAACCAAAGTGGGGGACATACTTCAGCGGGGACGGGACAGGCCACAGGCTTGTCCTCCTGCTTCTGGACCGACCCCAGCTTCCCTGGGGGGAGGGGTCTGCAGAGCTGCAGGGGGAAAGTGCCTCCTCACTGCACAATGCCCCCTCTGACCCCCACCTACTCCTGCCCCCTCCTCCCTGCTTAGGTCAGGCCTTGACCCCACTTCCCTCCTCTTTTCTCCCTCTGCCCCTAGACTCCCAGATCCCGAACACTCAAGAAACACACCTGCCTCGCCCTCCGAGATGTCACCTCCCCCTCCTGACTCTAAGGCATGGTACAGGGATGCTGGGGTGTTCTCTGGAGTGAAGGCGTCACTTCTCCCACACTGTCAACCATCCATCCCTTCACTCCTCCTGCAGCCCCTCAGTGAAGGGACTCCAGAAAGAGACCCCAGGTGCAGTCCCTCCGTACAGCTTTCGCTTCTATTATCTGCTGGACAGCTGGCCCTGCTCCCCAGCAGAGCCCAGGCTGGAGGGACGCACGCTGGCAGGTGTGCCACGGCCCCAGCTCCACTGCTGCCTCGGCACACACGCGATTCCCCTGGCCTTCCCGGGTTACTGAACCCGCGTCCTCACTGCGTGGACATCCAGCCCCCACCCACAGCAGTCAGCATCCAAGCCCCTCCCACGCCCCACACCACTGTTACAGGTCAACTGTGTCCCCAAAAAAGACATGCTCAGGATGTGTCCTAACCCTGGTCCCAAAATGTGGGCTTTTTAGAAAGGTGGTTGTGCCGGTGTGAAAGTAGTATGTACCAAAAAAGCCATGTTTCCATCCTGAGTCAGTCTTGTGAGGGCAGCCATTTCTTTTAATCCGGACTCAATACCATAGCTGGAAACTTTGATTAGAGTCTCTCCACAGAGATGTGACACGCCCGGTTGTGGGTGTGGCCTTTGAGTAGAAGGAGATGTGACTCCACCCATTCCAGGTGGATCTTGATAGTTTACTAGAATCCTTTAAAAGAGGAAATTTTGGAGAAAGACAGAAATGACAGAGCTGACAGCAAGAAAGCTGACAGAAACTTCAGTGTCCAGAGCTGACACAGATGGAGAACACAGACACGGATGTCTGGGGATGCGTGGACCCCAGCAGACGTCGCCATGAGATGCTGAGCCAGCCAGAACCTGGGGAGAGCCAAGGAAAGCCAAGCTGGAAAGCCAGCCCTGGAGAAGCAAAGTGAGGGACCCCACAGGAACAGAGGCTGAAAGCAACAGAGCCCAGGAGCAAGGGACCAGCAGATGGCAGGACGTGACTGCCCAGCTGACACAGGGGTTCCTGACCCATCGACCTTCCTTGGATTCAGGTAGGATATCTTGCTTTAGACATCTTTAGAGGCTTAGAACTAACTTGTAACTTATTCAGTTCCCTCTTTAAGAAGCTGGTCCGTCCCGCTGTTCCGCCTCCCGGCAGCCTGCAGACAGCACGGAGGTCTGGGAGGGTCACTCGCTAAGGTACGCCAGGCCGGCTGGGAGCGGCCAGGGCAGGGGGTGCTGCCCACCAGGCCCGCCTCCCCGGGCACAGCAGCCGCACGGGCCGCCCCGGGGTCCACAGCGGGCGGGCTCAGGCTCGGTCCACGGGCTGCCCCGCCCCGGCCTCCGAGCGCAGACCCCGGCGGGGAGGCGGGACCGCTAAGCGCTTCGCTTCCACAGAAACATCTAAACCGCGAACACTCAGGGACCCTCCTCGGGCAGGGCCACGCCCGTGTGCGAACCTCCCCCGGGTACCACCAGGGGCCTCGTCTTCAGTCCCAGAGCAGGAAGCAGAGACTCGGCGTCCGTCCGCGCTCAGTGCCGGACACCTGCAGCGAGCGCCCGGGCGTCGCCAAGCCGCTGAGCCCGGGCGCCCCAGAGCCCGACACACCTGGCACACCCGGCGCACCCCGCGCACCCCTCCCTCTGCGCTGTCGTCCCTGCCCGGTCTGCACCGACGCCAGCGCACAGGGCGAAGGCCACGCCCTGCCGGGTGCCCTTCCACGCGCGGTGACCCCACGGCGGGGGAGGAGACACATGTGAGGCGAGTCCCGGGAAGGTAGGGGCGTCGTCCCTGAGCCCCGACGCGCCCGACGCCCTGCGACCGCATTTGTCCGCGGCCCCGGCCACGGGGCACACAGGGCCTCGTGCTGTCCTCTGCCCACCACGCCGGGGGTTCGAGTCCAGGAGCTGGGCAGGGGCCGCCGTGGCCAGGCTCAGGCCAGCATCCGAGCCGGACGCTCAGCCCGGGAGGGACGCTCAGACCCTGGGGCGGGGGGACACTCAGCCCCGGAGGGACGCTCAGCCCGGGGGGCGGGGGGCGAGGTGGGGACACTCATGCCCAGAAGGGACGCTCAGTCCCGGGAGGGACACTCAGACCCTGGGGAGGGGGGACACTCAGACCCTGGGGAGGGGGGACGCTCAGCCCCGGAGGGACGCTCAGCCCGGGGGCCGGGGGGCGAGGGGGGACACTCATGCCCAGAAGGGACGCTCAGTCCCGGGAGGGACACTCAGACCCCGGAGGGACGCTCAGATCCGGGAGGGGGACGCTCAGCCCCAGGGGGGACGCTTAGCCCCTGGGCCGCCCGGACAGGCCCTCATAGCAGTTCCCTCAGGGAAGCCGGGCTGTCTTAGGCGAGGGAGGCGTGGCGTAAGAAGTCCTCGCCCCCGACCCGTGGTGGCCGGCCCTGCCGGGAGCCCACCGTATGCGTGGGAGGCCACCACGGCCGCAGTGTCTGCCTCCTCATCCACAAAGAAAGGCCACGCGGGGAGAGGTGCAGGTGGGGTGCCCCGCGCTCACAGATGCCCCCAGGCCTGGCCGCCAGCAGGGGGGTCAGCCCCCTTGGCCCCTCCTCCGGCTCCCGTGCCCTACCGCCTCTCTGCACTGAAAATGCGGCCAGTTGTCTCCTCTCCAGCCCCTCCCTCCCCACTCCCCCCACCCCCGGACTGCAGCCTCCAGCAGCCAGGTCAGAAGGGTCTGCGCGGCAGCCTGTGCAGGCATGTGCCTTCTCATCTCCCAACACATATGCACGCATGCACACGCATGCGCGCACACACACGCACACACTGGCACACGTGTGCGACATCTTTCAGAATGACTACAAACAAATAACATCCCCCTGGGTGCACAGAAGTAATGTGAAAGAGAAAAGATCTCTACTTGGGATTTTTATTAAAATTCCTATTTAGCCCCAGCCCAGTTTCCTTCAGTACCTGAATCTGTCCCACCTGCAGGTGTGGATCGAGCAGGCTAGATGTGGACAAAGAAAGAGCAGCGTGTTCCCTGGAAATGCCAAAGAAATGTCTCCGCAGCACCAAGCAAAGTTAATACTAAAACGCCACAGAGAACCCAGGGGTTTCATGCGTGTGCAATTCCCACAGCCCTGCAGCTGACCAGGTGACCCCTCCCAGCTCATTACAGACCTCTGGGTACAGCTCGAACCTCTACACTACAGCTGCCCAGGAGCTCCAGACATCTAAGTGCCAGCAAAGACGTTTTCCAGAGGTCTCAGTCTGGTATTTAAAATAACTTAAATTATATGCCTAATTACAGACAGGGCAGAGGGCATAAAAACAAATACTCCAAAATCTGCACAAAACATGAAACTACAGTAAGATGATTTGCCTCTGAGTGTGACTGGGTGTGACTCCACGTGATGCTCTCAGCAAACTGCAGAATTCTCTGACACGTATCTGGGCCCATACCCCAGCCCTGGGGGCATGGCAGGGAACAAGTAACAAAGTCTCCAGCCCTAAGAAGCCGCGATTGGAGCTTGGGGAGGTAGCGCACAAATAAACACATGTAATATTTCACATTGATGACCACGTGGTTTAGTGGTCAAGGACTAGAGAGCAGTGTGGAGCGAGCCTTAGGCGGGAAGGGTGTGCCAAGGCAGAGGGCAGCAACTGCAAGGCCAGGTGGGAACATGTTTGGCAGGTCCAAGGGACAGCCAGGAGGCCAGCATGGGTGGAGCCAAGTAGGCAGGGCAGTGGCAGCGGGAGGTCAGGAGGAAGCCGGGGCACCAGTGCCTTCTCTCTAACTCACGTGTGAAGACACTGATGATTACACTCTCAAGGCTTGCTCCTGTTGCCAAACAAAGAACAGATAAGGGCAGGAGTAAAAGCAGGAGGCCAGGCAGGGGCATCTGCACCATCAGGTGAGGCCGTGGTGGCCGGACAGGTAGCCGGTGCGGTGTGGACACATTTTGAAGGTAAATATCTTTTGAATGCATGAAAAGAGCACTCCCAGCAGCACAGAGAACCTTCATCAGAGTGTGGAACAGAAAAGGAGAGGGAATAACTTTACAGTGAAAGAACCCAAGGAGCGCGACCTCAGCCAGGTGGTCAAGCTCAAGGTCGACCCCGAAGAGTGGCGCTGCCAGGGTGTGCCCTCGAGATGAGGCGGCCAGGACAACACTTCATCTGTCTCCTGCTGGAAAACCCACAAGCTCAGGCTAAATTTCAGACAAGCTCCAATTCAGGGATTCTATAAAATGCCTGACCAACAGCCCTCTGCATTAGCTAGGGTTCTGTAGAGAAACAGCATCAACAGGAAATATTCATAACTATAAAATTTATAAAATCTTCTCACATAACTGTGGGAACATAGAGTCCAAAATCCGCAGGGCAGGCTGTGAAGTTGACGACTCCGATGGAGGGTCTGGACGAACTCCACAGGAGATGCTCGCTGGCTGAAGCAGGAAGAGAGCCTGTCTCCTCTGAATCCTCCTTAAAAGGCTTCCCGTGATTAGATTAAGCCTCACTCATTAAAGAAGACACTCCCCTTGGCTGATTACAAATGCAATCAGCTGTGGATGCAGCCAACTTGATGATGATTTAATTCTATGACATGTCCTCATCACAACAGACAGGACAGCACTTGCCCAATCAGACAAACAGGCATCACAACCTGGCCAAGTTGACACATGAACCTGACCATGACAGCCCACCCCTTGTCAACGTAGCAGCTATACACATCACCTTAAACCATATTTAATCTCTAAATAGAAAACAATGAAAGACACATTTTTCCTTGCCAAACAATACTCAACTGTCCTAAGTATAACTGGAAACACATTAAATCTCCCCAGAATAGGGTGCAAGTCCTTGGGTAATATTCATTCTTAAACTTGATATCTTACAACTTAAATAGTATAACATGAACAAAACAGCATTACAGTCCTCGTTTCTGTAACTGATCACGTGGTCGAAGTTCATATTTATCATTACCTTCTTCCACTACCCATTCCATGTTCCCTTTCCCCTCAGCAAGCACTTCAGCTGGCCGTGGTTCTTTGCCTGGTGGGGTGACCCAAACCTTCATCCCTGAAGTTTCAGAGCCATTGGTAGTCCTGCCTGGACTGGGTTGTTGCAGTTTTCCATTGACTTTAATCACAGGACATGGTAGTACTAAAAGACACCCTAGGGGATCTCCTATATTCCAGGAAAACTCTTCTTTAACTCCACTGTGTAGTTGCAGTCCTACTTTCTTCCTGATAGTCAGGGTCAGTTACCCCAGACAATAATGTAATCCCTTCTTGGCTTGTTGATCCAGGGGCATGAGTAGCCCAAAGTGACCAGATGGCAGTCTTAGATTCCAGTTCAATGGAATCGTTTCTCCTGATGGAAGCACTTCCCCTTTAGAAACTAAAACCTGTAGATCAGTAGAGCTCAAATTTGCCGGGAAAGGAAGCAAAAATTTTCCTAGTGGATCACTAGGGATAATAGTGAGTGGCACCACACCCATTTCCACCCCTTGGTTCCTGGACCCATGGATCCTGGCTATGGGAGAAACAGCACCATACAGTGGACGCTGATTCAGAGCATATACAGCTTCCTGGAGAACATTACCCCAGCCTTTCAAGGTATTGCCACCTAGTTGGCACCGTAATTGAGTTTTCAAAAGGCCATTCCACCGTTCTATCAATCCAGTAGCTTCTGGATGATGGGGAACATGGTAAGACCAGAGAATTCCATAAGCATGTGCCCTTTCCCACACTTCATTTGCTGGCAAGTGGGTTCCTTGATCAGAAGCAATGCTGTGTGGAATATCATGACGATGGATAAGGCATTCTGTAAGCCCACGGATAGTAGTTTTGGCAGAAGCATTGCGTGCAGGGAAAGCAAACCCATAGCCAGAGTATGTGTCTATTCCAGTTAGAACAAATCGCTGCCCCTTCCATGAAGGGAGTAATCTAATATAATCAACCTGCCACCATGTAGCTGGCTTGTCACCTCAGGGAATGGTGCCATATCGGGGGCTGAGTGTGGGTCTCTGCTGCTGGCAGATTGGGCACTCAGCAGTGGCTGTAGCCAGGTCAGCCTTGGTGAGTGGAAGTCCATGTTGCTGAGCCCATGCATAACCTCCATCCCTACCACCATGACCACTTTGTTCATGAGCCCATTGGGCAATAACAGGAGTTGCTGGAGAAAGAGGCTGACTGGTATCCACAGAACGGGTCATCTTATCCACTTGATTATTAAAATCTTCCTCTGCTGAAGTCACCCTCTGGTGTGCATTCACATGGGACACAAATATCTTCATGTTTTTAGCCCACTCAGAAAGGTCTATCCACATACTTCTTCCCCAGACCTCTTTGTCACAAATTTTCCAATTATGGTCTTTCCAAGTCCCTGACCATCCAGCCAAACCATTAGCAACAGCCCATGAGTCAGTATACAAACGCACCTCTGGCCAGTTCTCCTTCCAAGCAAAATGAATAACCAGGTGCACTGCTCAAAGTTCTGCCACTGGGAGGATTTCCCCTCACCACTGTCCTTCACGGACATCCAGGAAAGGGGCTGTAATGCTGCAGCTGTCCACTTTCGGGGGGTACCTGAGTATCGTGCTGAACCATCTGTAAACCAGGCCCGAGTTTTCTGCAGGTCCTTTAGGACCTGCTCTGGCTCTATCTCGTATATACCATTTCCACTTTACAATAGAGTGCTGCTGCACACGCCCAACTTATGACGTGTTGGATCAGACAACACCCAGCTTATGATAGGCAACTCAGGTCTCATCGTAACTTGGTGGCCCATGGTTAAGCATTCAGTCTCTACTAAGGCCCAGCAGCAGGCCAAAGCTGTTTCTCAAAAGGAGAGTAGTTATCTGCAGCAGATGGTAAGGCTTTGCTCCAAAATCCTAAGGGTCTGCGTTGTGATTCTCCTATAGGGGCCTGCCAAAGGCTCCAGACAGCATCTCTATTTGCCACTGACACTTCAGTACCATTGGATCTGCTGGATCATACGGCCCAAGTGGCAGAGCAGCTTGTACAGCAGCCTGGACCTGTCACAGAGCCTCCTCTTGTTCCGGTCCCCACTCAAAATTAGTAGCTTTTCCGGACACTCAATAAATGGGCTGGACTAGCACACCCAAATAAGGAATACGTTATCTCCAAAATCCGAAGAGCTCAACTAGGCGTTGTGCCTCTTTTTTGCTTGTAGGAGGGCCAGATGCAGCAACTTCTCCTTCACCTTGGAAAGGATATCTTGACATGCCCCATACCACTGGACACCTAGAAATTTCAATGAGGTAGAAGGCCCCTGCATTTTTATTGGATTTATCTCCCATCCTCTGACACACAAATGCCTTACCAATAAGTCTAGATAGTTGCTACTTCTTGCTCACTAGATCCAATCAACATGATATCATCAATATAATGGACTAGTGTGAGGTCTTGTGGGAGGGAGAAACGATCAAGGTCCCTGCAGAGAAGATTATGACATAGGGCTGGAGAAGTTGATATACCCCTGAGGTAGGACAGTAGAAGTATATTGCTGACCTTGCCAGCTGAAAGCAGACTGTCCTTACTAACAGCTATTGAGAAAAAAGCATTTGCCAGATCAACAGCTACATATCAGGTACCGGGGGGGTGTATTGATTTGCTCAAGCTATGATACCACAACTGTAACAGCAGCTGCAATTGGAGTTTCCACCTGGTTGAGCTTACAGTAATCCACTGTCATCCTTTAAGACCCATCTGTTTTCTGCACAAGCCAAATAGGGGAGTTTAATGGGGATGTGGTGGGAATCACCACCCCTCCATCCTTCAAGTCCTTAAGAGTGGCAGTAATCTCTGCAATCCCTCCAGGAATGCAGTATTGCTTCTGATTTACTATATTGCTAGGTAGGGGCAGTTTTAGCGGCTTCCACTTGGCCTTTCCCACCATAATAGCCCTCACTGCATGAGTTAGAGAACCAGTGTGGGGATTCTGCCAGTTACTCAGTATGTCTATTCCAATTATGCATTCTGGAACTGGGGAAATAACTACAGAATGGGTCCAGGGGCCCATTGGACTCACTGTGAGATGGACCTGAGCTAAAACTCCATCGATCACCTGACCTCCATAAGCTTCCACTCTTACTGGTGGACCAGAGTGACATTTTGGGTCCCCTGGAATTAATGTCACTTCTGAACCAGTGTCTAATAATCCCTGAAATACCTAATTATTTCATTTTCCCCAATTCACAGTTACCATGATAAAAGTCTGTCGGTCTCCTTGGGGAAGGCTTGGAGGAAGATTAACAGTATAAATTTTGGACAGTGTAACAGGGTTCTCACCCAAAGGGACTGTTCTAGTTTGCTAGCTGCCGGAATGCAACACACCAGAGACGGATTGGCTTTTAATAAAAGGGGATTTATTTTGTTGGTTCTTCAGAGGACAGGCAGCTAACTTTCCACTGAGGTTCTTTCTTATGTGGGAAGGCACAGGATGGTCTCTGCTGGTCTTCTCTCCAGGCCTCTGGTTTCCAACAACTTTCCCCAGGTGATTTCTTTCTGCATCTCCAAAGGCCTGGGCTGAGCTGCAAGTGCTGAGATGAGGAATGCCGAGCTACTTAGGCTGTGCTACATTGCGATCTCTCGTTTAAGCACCAGCCAATTAAGTCAAGCGTCACTCATTGCAGCAGGCACGCCTCCTAGCCGACTGCAGATATAATTGGCAACAGATGAGGTTCACGTACCGTTGGCTCATGTCCGCAGCAACAAGACTAGGCATGCTCACCTGGCCAAGTTGACAACTGAATCTAATTAACACAGGGACCTAGCCTCCCCCTCATTCAAGGGGCTCTCGATCTGTAAACTGTCTCAAATCTGGAAATTGACTAAGGGTCTATGACTCTGTCTTTTTGTAATTCAGATTAGACTTCTGTTCACTTGACCTAGAACTTCTTTGTTCATACAGCTCAAACAAGAATTTAGTAGACTGTCAATCTATTGTATTTCTAGGTACCCCATGATTTACTAGCCAATGCCACAAATCTCTCCAAGTCAGATTATTTTGACTCCTGCTTTGAGTTTGCTGTCTATTATAATAGCCACATCCACCCTGTCTTTGGTAATTAAGTGCTGCCACCTGGCTTCTGCCAACTTGGTATCCCGTCATCCCCATTGTGTTTAAGGATTCCATCTCAGTGACAGCAGTTCCCACAGTAATATCTGACCTACAGAGAAGTGCAACTACAGAGCTCTTCAGGGATGATGGTGCCAGTCCCAAAAATTTATTTCTCACTGTTCCGGTAAAAGGTGCATCCTCCAGACATTCCTGGGGTGAGTGAAGTAGGCTTCCCATGATAAATCCACTCTAACATTCCCATCTCTCTAAGCCTCTGGATCCCCTCATCTACATTATACCAGGGCAGTTCTGGCATTTCAACCTCAGGTAATGTCGGCCACCTTTTGATCCATGTTTCAACTAACCATCCAAACAAACCATCCCATTTTTCAGGGTCCCACTCCTTTCCAATCGATGCCCTCACTTTAACAGCAGACACCATGCGACACTGAGATTTCACTTTACGTTGTAAAGTTGCTACTCAAGGTTCTGAGTGTGGTTTTCAGAGATCTCAAGTCTACGGCTACAGGAAATAAGATTTTCCTTGAGGATACTCATAGAAACTTCTACATCTGTCAGATGGCGCTTAAGCATCTCGTTTGAAGCCTTAAGCCCATCCCTTTCTGTTACCAATGTATCCAATGTATCTAACAAGAACCAGACAACATCTTTATACCTCTTACTTTCACAAAACTCTGTAAAGGTGTCAAAAACATTATCCCCCAGAGTCTGGCTTCGTACAAGCGAAGCATTAGGAGAATCGAATGGTGATTTTTTTTTTTTTTTTTTTTTTTTTTTTTTTTTTTTGAGGGAGGAAAGGAAGGAAAGACAGAGAAGGAAGGAAGGGAGGAAGAAAGGGAAACATTTTTAAACATTTTCTTGTTTTATTATATTTTGTTTGTTTGTTTGTTTGTTACATGGGCTGGGGCCGGGAATCGAACCGGGGTCCTTCGGCACGGCAGGCAAGCACTCTTGCCCGCTGAGCCACCGCGGCCCGCCCCCGAATGGTGATATTTTGACTATCTCCTTTGCCAACTCACTCCATGGATTGGGAGTGTCATTCTGATTACGGGAATCAGAGTCCTTTGTGCCTTTCAGTTCAGCCACAGTAGAAAACCATTCATAAAACCCATTTTTAAGATTCTGTTTCTTAAGAACCACTCCCGGTACCAAGCTGTATTAAATAGAGTTCTCTAGAGAAACCGAATCAGCAGGAAATATCCGTAGATGTAAAATTTATAAATGTGTCTCATGCAACGGTGGCAAGGTAGAGTCTGAAATCCTTAGGGCAGGTTGTGAAGCCTGTGATTCCGATGGAAGGTCTGGACAAACTCCACAGGAGAGGCTCGCTGGCCAAAGCAGGAAGAGAGTCTCTTCTGAATCCTCCTTAAAAGGCTTCCAGTGTTAGATTAAACATCACTCATTGCAGAAGACAATGGTTGATTTCAAATGGAATCAGCTGTGGATGCAGCTGACATGATCATGATTTAATTCTATGAAATGTCCTCATTGCAACAGACAGGCCCGCACTTGCCCAACCAGACAAACAGGCACCACCACCTGGCCAAGCTGACACGTGAGCCTGACCATGACACCCTCAGAGCTGTCAGCGAGGAGAACCTAGCTGACAATGAACTGTGTTGCCTCCTGGGTGGGGCTCTGGAGTGGCGGGGTGGGGAGGAGCCTGAACCAAGTAAGGACTTCAGTGCATGACAATGTATCAGCTTTGGTTCACTGACTGAACAGTCCCCACATTCACATAAGACCCACCATTAGAGGAACTGGAGGTCCAGTATCTAGAACTCTTTGTGCGACTTTTGAACTTTTCTGTAAATCTAAAATGCTTCTAAATCAAAAAGTTTATTTTTAAAAAAAAGAGAGGGGAAGGGAAGAGGAGAGCAAGAGAGCCCACAGTATTTGCTGGATGTGGATACAGGAGAATGTGGGGTGTCAGCTGATATCTGGCTTCGGAAGGGAGCTACGGGGTGCAGGCTGTGACGAGATGGGAACGCTGATGAAGGCACAAACGTGGGAGATGGAATCAAGATTTCTTCTAGCACTCCCTTCTGTTCCTTGGTGGACATGTGAAATGAAAACATGGACATAATTATTACCCTTTACTTCCATTTCTGTAAAAATTTGTTCCTGTTTTTTAAAAACAGATAGTTAAGGAGGAGCTGGAAGTTTTACAACTGCTTTTGGGGAACTTGCTAAATTACAAATGTACTGTGTGTCTCAAAAGCAGATGTCTTTCCATCTCTAAAAGTACATGAAATGCATTTAGTTTTGGCAGGAAAAAATGGCACTAAACACAGTGCATTTTGGAAGAATTATTTCGTTTAATCAGAGCAAGATAAAAACCTGCATAAGCATAACTGACTCTATTAATATGCTTGATATAATTAGCTATAATTTCTTTCTTTTATCTAAGAAACAGTTATAATGGGAATGAAATTTCAAAAGTCTCAAATCTAGGAAGTTTTCTAAGGATAATGCGTGAGTGTTTTATTTTTTTCCTTCTCTTTCATCTCTTTTCCCCCAAATATAATAATTTTTTATTTTCATGCATATTTTGTTTTCATCTGAACAATAAACCCGTAAGATGGAAAGGGAAGGCGCTGTTATCTCTACCAGGGGCAACGTGGAACAGAGAAGAGAGCAGACACTCCTTGGAGATTGAGTTCAAACACCGGTTCTCCCTCGTCCTAGCCTGTGGCATTGAACTTGTGGCTTCACTCCTTGAGCCTCGGTTTCCTCAACTATAAAACAGAGACAACACCTATTTGATATTGTTACCATTAGAAATAAGAGAAATAGGAACAGCTAACATATATTGAGGGCTTTTACGTAACAGATGCTTTGTATATGTTAGCTCGTGTACTGGTCACAATAACGCCATGAGGAAAGTACTTCTCCTGTACCCATTTTACAGAGGAAACCGAACAGCTCCAGGAATGCAGGTGAGTTGTGCAAGATTATGTAGGAATTAAGTGATGAAAATCAGGGTTTGAACCCGACAGGCTCCCGAGCCTCTACCTTCAGCACCCAATAGGCAGGCACTCAACAGATGGCACTGCTAGCACAGGGCCCTGCCTGTGAAAAATGATATCAGAGTCCCAAACATCGCCGCCGGAAGACCTGAGGCTAGAGTGCCCACACCAGCCCAACGGCCAGTCAGCCCCACGGCCCAGTGGGGAGAGACCAGCGGGTGGGTGGGAAAGAGAAACACCGCTAGTCCTGCCTCTCCTCCTCATGGGCGAGGGAACGCACACAGATTAGAAGGGAGGGAAGAGCCTCCTGAACACACGGAGAGCTGTGGCTAGATGGCTTTATAGCTGCTGAAGGGCCAGATCTAAAGGAAGCTGGCTCTTGGATGCATGGCAGAAGGGAAGGTTATTTTTGGTGACAAGAACGATGAAAAGAATGGAAAATAGGACAAATGATAATGGGTGAAGGAACTAAGAATGATCAACCTGAGAGAAGAGAAGTCTTGGAGGGCATAATAAGTACTAACTCAGCCCATTACATTTCTGTACTCAATCAAGTACAAAATGATTGCTTTCCATGGTTTGGGTTTCTGGGTTACTCACACCCACCCACCCCAAGCCCACCCTGGCTGGCAAACTCCTTCAAGACTCAGCTAAAATACCACCTCCCTGTTGCCCCTATTTCCCCAAGCAGAGCTATTCTTCCAGCATCCTCGATGCCTCCCTGGCTTTCCTTTCGGATCTTCGTAGGGGCCTCCCTCCAAAGAGGGTTCCTTAGCTTAGCCTCCCACGTGGCTGCCCCCCACCAGCCTGCGCTTCTCCAGGCTCACACTGCCCCGGTCATCTTCACCCTGCTTGCTCCTACTCAGGGCCTGGACCAGAGGAGGCACTTAAGAAAGGGTTAAGGAAAGACTGAAGAAAAGAGAAGGGACCAACGGCAGAAACGCGATGAAGCAGAATTGCTCAACCCCTGGAAGAACTCCGAACGGCCCCCAGGGGTGACGTGCCCGGTCTGAGGCGGCAGCACAGGTCCCGCCTCCAGGGTGCTGGGGAGAGTCACAATGGGGCATTTCGCTGGGCCAGATGCCCTCCGAGGACGCGTCCTGTCCTCATTCCAGAAACGTGAGCTCAAATCAGACCAGAGAAAAGCATGCTGGGTGCTGGCTAAGCACACTACAGCGCTACAGCGCTACACCTCATAAGACATCAGATATCCTTCACAGACTAAATCAGTTCAAAGCACTGCCGAGAGGGAAACGCTGCCCATTCGAGGACTTCCCTCTGACCACACGTGAACAGCTGCCAGGCCCCCGGGCTGTGGGGGAAGCGATGCACTGGCCGGTGGAGACGGAGGCCACGTCTACAGCTGGACCTGACCGTGGCCGCTTCTACCCATGAGAACCCTAAGGAGGTTGAAGCCCACCTTCCAGGCAGAGACATCTGGAATGGAACAGAATCTACTTGTTCACTGAGCCACAACTCCCCAAGGGGCGTGTGTGTGCCGGGCGCGGGCCATGTCAGCTCTAGCTGTCCTTCAGGAGTCTCTGGGGAAGGGCCTCACCCGGTGCTCGCTGATGAGAAGGTCCCGAGCAGCGTTAAAGATGAGTGTGTGCAGGTGGCGGGAGTAAAACACCAGCGTGTAGTCGTAGTCGAAGCCGTAGACCTCGATGTCCGCCAGGCTCATCTCATTGTTTGAGAAAATGGCATCTGGATTCAGCAAGTTGCTCATAATTGAAGGAACCAAGTCTAGAAGTAAAGGAAAAAATGCATTATACTATTTATTATGTAAGGGCTGGTATGATTTCTAAATAAAATTAGTAAACTAAGTACAAAATTATTTGCTTCACCTTGAAAGCATTACGCTAAGGGGGACGGCAGCCCCGGAGGTCCAGCGCACTGTGTGACCTTCACGAAATGTCCCCGGAGGACCCGTAAAGGCAAAGACAGACCAGTGGGTGCCTGGGGCTGGGGTGGGGGGCGGGGAGGGCTAAGGGTGGGTGGGGTTTCTTTCTCGGTGTGAGGAAAGGTACTAAGATGGAGAGTGGTGACGGCTGCACGACTCCAAGCATAAATTAAAAACCACTGAATGATATCCTTTAAATAGGTGGATGATACAGTACATTATATCTCAATAAAGCTATTTTGTCTGCTTCAACATCACATAAAGATTTTCTTTGCTTAAAAAATGCATGCTAGTTATAGAAATTTCAGAAAATAAAATACAAATAATAACATTTAAATATCACACAGCATCTCACTACCCAGAAAAAAATTAGCATTTTGTATGTTCACTGCCAATACTTTTCTACATATATATATCTCCTTTAGTTGGCCTCGTATTGTATACAGAGCTTTGTATGATGCTAAATTTAATATTCTATCATACTTCTCAAATCATTAAACTTCCTAAAAACATGGCTTTAAACCATAATGTAAGACTTTGATATACTGCTGTGCGATAATCAACTTATTATCATCATGTTTAGATTTTTTCCTATTTTAATAAAAATAACACTGCAATAAGCATCTTCATACCTTACTCTGTCTGCCAACCAGAGATTTTCCTTCAGAGGGTCCATCACATAAACCCTCAGCATGACATCGGGTCCACTGAAGCCATTGTTAGCTCCTGAGTTTCTTTTTTTGAGCAGTTCTAATTATTAGTAAAAATTGGTATTTCAAGACCTTTATTCCTTCTTAGAGATCTTTCAAAACCTCACGCTGCCTTAAAGCCCCCTGTGAGCCACTGTGCTTGGAAGGACAGGTCAGAGATGGGTCCGTGTGCTGACTCGTTCCCAGTCCGAGCTCTGACACTACCCCCACCCGCCCCAGGGGAGGGACAAAGGAAGGCTGAAGATACCATCTTTGCAGTCATTCTCTTTTATAGCTTTCATGGAACACAGATGTAGATTCGTAATTTTCCTTTTCTGCCCTAAATGGCAAAAGAGAACAGACAGAGGCAGGCATTTCCCGATGGTGATCTGGAGAGGCAGAGGCCCTCAGCCTGGCGGCAAAGCGGACGGCCTGGGGGGATGTTGCCACACCCTGCACGCAGTTTAGGACCGAACAGTGCATTTTGTAAAAACAAAAAGGAAATATGGTTTTCTCATCCAGTTGGTCATTTAACAGGAAGAATCCCTCACGCATATTTTATGACAAGGACGCAGGCCTGTGTGCTAAGAGGAAAAAATATCCTTCAAATATCTCAGGTAATCGCACAACCACCATATGAAGACAACACGATATCATCCCCATCTTATAAATGGGCGCCCTGGAGGCACAGGGACAGTGCCTGCTACAGAACACCCCGAAATGGCCGGGCTGGGATTTGAACCCAGGAACTCTGGCTCCACAGTCTATGCACTTAACTCCTTCCCCATGCTATGAGAACCAACCAGCATTTCGGAAGGGATGAATTTTTTTTCTAAAATCAAATGTAGGCACGTTCTGGCACAGCTAGAAGGAAAACGCTGAGAGGATGGTAGGATGGCCCATGATAAATTCTGGGGTCTCTCCTGTAACTGCCTGATGAACAGTGCTTTGGAAATATGCCATTTTTCTTTACTTTGTATATATGTTAAATAAAAATCAAATGTAGGTAACCCATCATTTCGCAGCTCACCATGGAGGCGACCTCTCCTCCTTTCCCTTCTGCTCACCTCGTTCTGACCACCAGAGCCCACAGAACCCACCGGCATCTGAACCCAGTGCCCTCAGAGGCGTCTGTCCCCTCGGGGACGTCTCCAACCAGGGAAGGAGGCACGAGGGCAAGTTTTGGCTCCCGCCGCCGGGCGCATTCTGGGCACCGTCTAGGAAAACTCATAGCTCTGGGCCGGGATCCCTCTGAAACCTGCTGGTAGCTATGAACCCTCTCTCCCAAAGAAACGCAGGTACAGCTTTCACATAAAGCTGCAGGGAGTGTGGCCCCTGCAGCCCGTCCACAGCCCCAGGTACGTTCCCGCGTTGCCCTGACCACAGACCCAGCCTTCCCATCCCAGGCAGACCTTCCAGGCCAGCCATGGCCAGGGCGCGGGTGAACACATTCCGCCAGTCCACTGACACCCAGGTGTCAGCGAATCCACACAACACCCAAATGCTCGACCCGCCCAGGGTGCCGTTTCACTAGCTGCTTTTCTCAAAACCCCTGAGACCACGACTTTGGTTTTTATTTTCTTTTTGCAAACAGATGGTGACATTCTAAAAAACCATGAAGACAGGTCACGAGAAGTAGTCCTGGAGGGGGGACACGCCCAAGGCCTGCTGGCCCGATGTAATCCACGGGCCCTGGAGAGGAGGCCGTCCTCTGTGGGTGACCACACCACACTGCAAAGAGAGCAAGTGACCAGGGACCATGTCCAGGGAGCCAGAAGCTCAGCTTTCACAGCTGACCTCTCCTGGGGAAGCTTCAAAAGCCTGTTTAAATTAGAACTTTATATTTAGAAGTGGTGCCGGTGATAAACCCTACGGGAGGGCAGCCTACTCAGGTAGTAGAAGGGAGGTGGGAGAAACATGACATGGGAGCGTCACCCCTGCCAGCCCGTCTCTGAAGGCTGCGAACCCCCCCGAGCGACCACCAGCTGAGTGCTGGGATTATCTCATCTGCCATCCGAAAATAACCACGGGGAGCATCGGAAGCTTCCAGCGAGCTCCACAGGCCCTGCAGCCAGGCGGGAGGTGCCGGAGGACAGTGCGGCCCTCCCCAAGCCGGCCGGCAGGCCCTGGCACAGCTCGGGGCAAGGCCCGGCCACGCAGCTTCTCTCTCAAAGCAGAAACAAGGGGGACAAGTGTAGACAGCAGCTCCTCCTCTCCACACGGATGGCAACAGCAAGGCGACACGACCGGTGCAGGAAGAGAGGAAAGATGGCTCGGCCCGTCCGGCCAGAGCTCTGACCAGAGCAAGGTCAGGCAGCCGCAGGGCACAGGTGCACCTCATCACCTGGCACCTGGCAGCCCGAGGAGCAGGTGCGCCTGTCACCTGGCAGGGCAGCGAGGAGGGGCCACGACTGCTCAGGAGCCTCGACAGGGCGCTGGGGAAGCCGTGAACACCCACAGGAAACGCGTGCCTGCTCTCGGCTCTGCTCTGGGAAGACCTTCAGGGCAGAGCACTGCTCCTGACCTGAGCCTCTATCACTCCTTGCCTCTATTTCTGCTGAAAGGGGGGAGAATAAGGACGAGGCGGCGGGGCGGGAAGAGGAGGGAGGAAGGTGAGGAAATACACGAGTGAAGTCAGAACAGGCACAGATGTCAGCCATCTCCCACATCGTGAGGGGAACGTTTCACAACCGCGAGAAGGTCTCAGCTTGGCCAACACAACCGCGGGCAAGTACTCCATCCCCTTAGACACCCACAAGCACTGAACAATCTCCTTAAGAAAGGCCGAGCCCAGCAGGGCCAGCACCCAGCGAGCAGCAGCGTGGCTTCCGCGCGCAGCACCCGAAATCTCAGCAGACACACCGCGTCAGCCCAGGGCACCGCCAGATACACGCGGAGGCTGTACAGGGCGGCTCTGACCGGCAGGCACACGCTGCTGCAAGAGCCAGGGGCCTGCCTGTGTGTGCACGCCCCGTGTGGAGCACCATTGCAGGCACACCTCCGCTCACCTCTCCTCCCCGCACAGGGAGAGCTGCAGTCCCCTCTCCACCCCACTCCAACCCCTGGCCAGCTTGGCCACTGGGCAGCAGTGGCATGTGTCCCTTCTGGAGCACAGCACCTTCCTCCCCTCAGCAGGCCTGTCCTGGGATCCATGCTATGGGGACAGGACGGGGCGGAACAGGCCTGCAGGGCTAAGCTAACGCATGGAGGGAACTGCGCGCGTGTCCGGTTCCCAGGGCTGGTGCACAGAGAAGTGAGCCTCTGCTGCAGCCAGGCGCTGCCACGCCATGTGGCCGGTCCCTGCAGCCCAGCCCAGCGACCCCTCCCCCAGGGCAGGCTCTGGGCCTGGTGGGGTCCCTGCCTAAGTCCAGGCGGACAGCGGTCTTTCCACCCGAGCCCCTACCAGCCGTGGGGAGCCCCAGCCATGCCCCTCGGGCTCCCTGCAGCCCGCGGCAGCCAATGGGTCCGATCCAGGGGCTCTCAGGACCGCAGGAGCCTCTCAAGGAAAGGCCCCTCTCCTTCCAGACTGGGCCTAAAAGGATCTACGGTCGCAGCTGCCGGGGCCCAACCCGGAGCCTGAAGGAGCAGGGGGGACGGGCGTCAAAGCCGGGCAACCACGGCACCCCGGGCCACGGCGCTGGTACCCCCTCCCGAACGCCTCCGCACCCCCTCCCCAGCGTCTCCTGCACCCCCTCCCCAGCGTCTCCTGCACCCCCTCCCCAGCGTCCCCTGCACCCCCTCCCGAGCGCCCCACACACCCCTCGAACGCCCCCCCGCACCCCCTCCCCAGCGTCTCCTGCACCCCCTCCCGAGCACCCCGCACACCCCTCTCGAACGCCCCCCACACCCCCTCCCCAGCGTCTCCTGCACCCCCTCCCCAACGTCCCCCGCAGCCCTTCCCGGGAGGGACCCGCACCCCTCCTGAGCCTTCAGTTACGGAGCCAGTAAAATGCCTTCCTGTTTTATTTCTTAGCTTTTACTTAAATCGGTTCGAGTTGGGTTTTCTATTACCTGCAGCTCTGTGTCCTACCTAAAAAATGCACTTTTAGGTTATTCAGTCACTCAAGACACTCACTACCAACTGCACCTCCTTAGCGAGCACAGAGGCCTTCCCCACGCCCCTGTAATCTGCCTTCCTCGAGGCAAGTCCAGGCCGGGGGGGCTCTGCTCTGCGACCCTCGGAGGAGGGGCGCCGACTCCACCTGGCCTCGGACCTCGGACCACCGGTCTCTCCAATACCTGAGCACAAGCACTGGTCAGCTTGAAGGAAAAAATGTCAGGTAAAAATCCCTTCACACTTGAGACAAAACAAATGCTATGTGAATCAAGGAGTTAAAATGAAGTGTAGTTAGTGTTTTTAAAAAGCATTTAAAAGGCAGGAAAAATTATATAGATCACTATCTCTGAAAGAAATGGAACAAAACTTTCCAAATATAAAAACAACAAAACAAAACACAAAGAAAAATATAAACAATAGAAAAATGTTAAACTTCTGTATATCCAAAATATAAAAAAACCTGGGGGTTACTAGATAAAAATTTGAAAGACAAACAGCAAAGGACTAGTTTCCTTCATTTAAAAAAATCCATACAAAACCATAACAAAAGCAAGACTCCAACAAGTAAAAAGTGTAAGGATTCCCATCACAAGTTCAAGAAATCAAATGGCTAATAAATGTTCACCCATCCGAATAACAAAAAAACAAACTAAAACAATTATTCAAAACAAAGATGGACCTACAGACAGTTTTACTGACTTGGCTAAGAAGCAAAAATAAGAGGCCGCTCGCCACCCCTCAAATCTGCAGCAGCATCTTTGTGGCTGTGGTTGGGGGGGCGGGGAGCAGATCTGTTGTGTGTGCGTGTGTGTGCTGGGTGGGGGGAGGTCAGTTGTGTGTGCGCGTGTGTGTGTGCGCTGGGTGGGGGTAGGCCTGTTGTGTGTGTGTATGTGTGTGTTGGGTAGGGGGCAGGTGTGTTGTGTGGTTGTGTGTGTCGGGTCCGGGGCAGTTCTGTTGTGTGTGCGCGTGTGTGTGTGTGTGCGTGTGTGTGCGTGCTGGGTGGGGGGAGGCCTGTTGTGTGTGTGTATGTGTGTGTTGGGTAAGGGGCAGGTGTGTTGTGTGGTTGTGTGTGTGTTGGGTCCGGGGCAGTTCTGTTGTGTGTGCGTGTGTGTGTGCTGGGTGGGGGGAGGTCTGTTGTGTGTGCGCGTGTGTGTGTGCGCTGGGTGGGGGGAGGCCTGTTGTTTGTGTGTGTGTGTGTGTGTGTGTTTGTGCAGGGTGGGGGAGGTCTGTTATGTGTGTGTGTGTGTGTGTTTGTGCTGGGTGGGGGAGGTCTGTTGTGTGTGTGTGTGTGTTTGTGCTGGGTGGGGGAGGTCTGTTGTGTGTGTGTGTGTGTGTGTGTTTGTGCTGGGTGGGGGGGGTCTGTTGTGTGTGTGTGTGTTTGTGCTGGGTGGGGGAGGTCTGTTGTGTGTGTGTGTGTGTGTTTGTGCTGGGTGGGGGAGGTCTGTTGTGTGTGTGTGTGTGTGTTTGTGCTGGGTGGGGGAGGTCTGTTGTGTGTGTGTGTGTGTGTGTGTTTGTGCTGGGTGGGGGAGGTCTGTTGTGTGTGTGTGTGTGTGTGTTTGTGCTGGGTGGGGGAGGTCTGTTGTGTGTGTGTGTGTGTGCTTGTGCTGGGTGGGGGAGGTCTGTTGTGTGTGTGTGTGTGTGTTTGTGCTGGGTGGGGGAGGTCTGTTGTGTGTGTGTATGTGTGTGTTGGGTAAGGGGCAGGTGTGTTGTGTGGTTGTGTGTGTGTTGGGTCCGGGGCAGTTCTGTTGTGTATGCGTATGTGTGTGCTGGGTGGGGGGAGGTCTGTTGTGTGTGCTTGTGTGTGCGTGCTGGGTGGGGGGAGGCCTGTTGTGTGTGTGTGTATGTGTGTTGGGTAAGGGGCAGGTGTGTTGTGTGGTTGTGTGTGTGCTGGGTCCGGGGCAGTTCTGTTGTGTGTGCGTGTGTGTTTGTGCTGGGTGGGGGAGGTCTGTTGTGTGTGCGTGTGTGTGTGTGTTGGTGGGAGCACGTCCACGGCTTTGCTGTCCCTCTAAGAACCCAGGGCTCCATGGAAACCGGCTGCCGCAGTCCTTGCTACTTAAGGGCGAGAGCAGCCTTTTAAAAGTACTCATACCCTTGGACCCAGTACTTCTTCCAGGAATCCGTTCTAAGGAAATATTTCGGAGGTGAGTGAAAGATTTACGTATGAAGGGCACAGCGATATTCATGAAGCAAGGACGAGGGGAGGGGATTCCACTTTCACCATGGCAGGATGGCGCGGCGCAGTGACGAAATGGAATCTGTGCGCCAAGGCTCCGCCCCAGGGGTCTGTGTTTGTATTCGTCTGTATTTGTACTTTTACAACCAGAAATAATAACACGTTTTAAAACACTTGAGGAAAAGACAAACGTTCACAGCCTCTGACCAATAATCCCACTTCTAAGAATCCGGAGGATACACGCTCACACTCAAAGCTGGTCATCCAAGTGTGCTTAGGGTAGGAAAACTCTGGCTGAAAGTGGCTGACACAGTAAAGAAACCACCAGCTGGGGAGCGCTCCTTTAGTATAGTGTAATACTCTCATTAAAAAGTACACTTAGCATACAGATTAAAATTAATAATCAAGGGAACGAATGTTGAAATAAATTGAGTAGATTGAAATGCTGGTGATCAATGAAAGGGAGGGGTAAGGGGTATGGCATGTATGAATTTTTTTTTTCTGTTTTCTTTTTATTTCCTTTTCTGAATTGATGCAAACAAATGTTCTAAGAAATGATCATGATAATGAATATACAGCTATGTGATGATATTGTGAATTACTGATTATATATGTAGAACAGAATGATCAAAAAAAAACAAAAGCACAAGGAGGAAGCAGCTCAGCCCAGGAACTGTAAAACACCAGGCGGAAGCAAGCAAAACCTGGAACAATGTGGGCTGCCTTATCGTGTGTGTGCCACGTTCACGTGTCTCACCTGCATGGCATGTGTGCATGTACAGGAGTCTCACCCATATGGTGTGTGTGCACGTGTGTCACTGGTATGGAATGTGTGTGCACGTGTCTCACTCATATGGTGTGTGTGTGCATGTGTGTGTCACCTGTATGGCATGTGTGTGCATGCATACGTCTCACCGGTATGGCATGTGTGCATGCACGTGTGTCACCAGGATAATGTGTGTCGCTGGTATGGCAAGTGCATGTGCACATGTGTCGCGGTACGGGGTGTGTGTGTATGTCTGTCACTGGTACAGCATGTGTGTGTGCGCATGTGTGCACAGGCCTAGACGCAGAGGTGACAGGCATGCGACACCCAGGGCTGGTGGTGCGCCGAGGCCCATCACTGCTGCACATCTCGTGCACACAGACACTGTGGGCAGCTCTGCCCACCACGTGGTTTTGTTCACTGCCTGATGCAGCCCCAAGACTAACTTCCCGAGAACCAGATGTCTCAGGTCAAGCCCTCGGCTATGGAAATGAGTGGAGCCTCGGGGCGCGTGGGGTCTCCCCGCAGGCACAACTGACCAGAGTGCAGGAGGGCAGTGGCCGGAGGGGAGGCCATGGTGGGGGGCCACGGCAGGGAGGGCAGCCTCCGCCCGGGGTTCAAACCCCAACCCCACTGCATGCGCTCCTATGACCCCAAGCAAGCTCCCTAATCTCTCTGTGCCTCAGTTTCCTACCTGAAAATGGGACTAAGAACACATATCCAACATGAGGATGTCGTGAGGATTAACTGACTCAACACAGAGAAAGCGCTTAGGGAGTGCCTTGGGGCGCGAGTACCACGTGTTTGCGTGATTAAAATACATCTGATGTGGAAAATAAAGACTCAAGCTGACCACTGGTAGAAATGTTGAGCCGTGGGGTCACCTGACAGCTGGTCCAGCCTCTTCTGGGGTCTGAAGCCCGGAGCTGGGACTTGTGCGAGCCGCTCCCCCAGGGCCGAGCCTCACTCAAGGCCTGGACGAGCACCTGCTGTTGTGTCCCCAAGGCTAAGGCACCGAGACCCCCACGCCAGGCCAGCAGCCTCATCAACAGTCTTGCCCCTGGCTTCTGCCTCTACCCGGGCCCAATGACCCCCACGACCAGCGAGTTCTGCCTCACTTATCCTTCCAGGAAGACCCCCTCCTGGGCTGGCACGCCTTTCCCCCAAAAGCTTCGGGGCACATTTCTCAGGCCAAGGAGACCAAAGGGAAACTTTCCGTTCCTCAACGCGCTCCGTTTGGAGCTGCCGCCCCAGCTGTGTGTGCCGCGGCTGACAGCACACGCAGACACTCGTCCCCAGGGTCCCACGTGTGTCAACAAGAGGAGACACAGAGGCCGAGCTCACTGCACAGCCCCACAGGGCCTTCTCGCCTTGCAGCCACAACCCCCGAGAAAGGGAGGAGACGGCGCTGGTTATTTATCAGCTCGAGTAGGCGCCTTCTTTCCAGTGTACCCCGACCTCAAGCGGCTCCCTAGAAAAAGGAATTCCCAGATTTGAAGGTCAGGGGACAATGGAAACAAGAGGAGAGAAAGAAACCTCTGTTTTTCTAGAGAATTTCAGAGGTTACAAAAAATGGAAGGAAAGCCTCCATTTCCCCCCCACGTCCCCCCAAGCTTTTGTCCTGCTGCTCCACAGACAGAAGTCACTTGGGGGCCGGCGGGCTAGGGCCCACTGGACGTCACCGCGGCACCCAATGACGCCTCACAGAGGAGGGCAGCCATGGCGGTGACATCGCACACCAGCCCAAGGTCTCGCTTACATATTCTTATCTTCAAAAACCAACAAACACTACAACAAATTTAACCCTAATTTGAACACAACTGATCCAAATTTTCCCTAATTTGACCAAATCTCAACTTCTGCTTATATTTCACCACCATCACCCCTTCATAATTCTTTAACACGGCCTCAAATTATCTCTTAAAAGTTCATATGGAAACCTGCCAAACCCCAACCAAAACCATTCCAGCCAATCCTAAAGCACACCCAGGGTGTTATATAAGATTCCACAAAGGTTCCATGCACTCGGGTAACTTTCCAGAAACCTACAACCTCCAGATGGGTCCCTGGACCAGATAAGTCCTGAAATCCAGAGGGCCCAGCCTCTCCAGAACATCAGCTAGTTTCATCTCCCTACCACATATTACTGCCCCTTCCAACATGAAAAAGCTAGAATGGGCACAGCCCAAGCACCCCTAACGAGTGAGAGAAAGATCAAAAGTGATGGTGGAGTTATACAGAGAAGGTCGGCTTTAACAGCTGAATATGAATGCTGAAGCATTAAACTGATATCTCTTTTAGTGTCCAGTGTCTTAGAGCAGCTAGAAGTAAAAACCTAAAATTGTGGAATTGTAACCCACACCAAACTCTGAAATCTGTTCTACAACTAATTGTTCTGTTGTGCTCTGGAATTCATTGCGTTTTTTTATATATATGTTGTTTTTTAACTAAAAAGAAAAAAAAGTCAATTATGATGATAAAAAATATTTATTCCTCCTAGCCTCCTATGTTCTGGAGCAGCTAGAAGGACAAATCTGAGAGCATGGAATGGTAGCCCATGACAAACTCTGGGATCTCTCCTGTAGCTACTTGTTGAAGACTGTTTTGAAAACTACTGCTTTTTCCTTTCTTTGCTTTGTCTATATTTATATTACACAATTTAAAAAAATTGTGTAATATAAATTTAAAAAAATTCTAAGTAGATTAAAAAAAAAGTGGTTTCAAAATTTCTTTCAAAAGTGAAAATGTAGAATGAAAACACAGGACAGAACAGTTACGTTTTGTTTCTAAATTAAAGCAGTATTTTCTCTCCCCTACAGTGACATGTGAACTCAAGGTCCTAGATACAAATTTTGAACCTGTGAACTTCTCATCTGTGATTGCCAGTAAAATGGCAAGCAAAAGAACTTCGTTTCAGAAGCTTTTCTCAGCAACTTTACCACGTCACCACTTCGTTCTGACAAGCAAGGCCTGGGAAAAGGGCAGTAAAGTCAGTCCTGCCAGGGACGCGGGCTCTAAAAACACGAGTTTCTGATGTGTTAGGCAACAAGTGGACCAAGCACAAATTTGACGTTTATGTGCAATTTTGCCCACAAGAAACTCTATGAGAATTAAGATAAGTGAACCAAGCTGAACCCAGGCTCACAGGAATACACACATCACAAACCGACACGCAAACACACGCGTGTACACACGCTCCGTGTCTTCCAGTGTCCGTGTGGCTCAGCTGTCCCTCCGGGCACAGACAACCCTCCTTCCACCATGCGGCGACAATTCTGACGCCCATTTCCACGGCAAACATCAGGTCTCGTTCTAGGCAGCATGCCGTGTCTACTACTGCAGCCGTCTCTCTCTTCACCGCCGGACGTGTCCACCGTGTCTGGGAGACTGCTATCCTCCCCATCCTTCCTCTGGGGCCTGTGGCTTTTATTGCACAATTCTGCACAGCATGTTGAATTTCAGGAATGCTACACTTGTTAAAACAGAGCTGACCCTGCAATAGTTTCAGCACCAATGAATGTCATTTGGTCCGGCTGTGTTCACTTACTCCCCTTTCTGCTGACATCCTGACCAGGGAAACAGGGCCGAGGACACGGCGTGACAGCACAGTCCTGGGGAGGACAACAAATGACCCAAGGGCAGGATGAGATGCGAGGGAGTAACAAGGCAATCCCAGACACAGGGCTTGTGCGCCCCCAGAGAAGCAGGCATTTAAAAGTCATTTTTTTACTGCACCTATTAATCTAAAGAGAAACCCTCATGTTTCCTATTACTTCACATATTTTGTATCAACATCTTCTCCAGTGAAAAGCAATCCATGACAAATAGAATTACTCACTGAGTAGCTAATAATGCCACTTCCAGCACGAGATAAAATCACACCTGTTCTTACTCAGTAGGTAATGTCTGTAATTCTGACCGCCCATGAGAAACCCATCACACTTCCAAAAGCTCCAAAAATAAAACCACATGCAACTACACTCAAAAATAAAATTACAGGGCGGCACAGTGCTGGCTCAAAGGCAGAATTCTCGAACCCGGGTTAGATTCCTGAAGCCTGCGTATGCAAAAAATAATAATAATAATAAAGAGTAAAAATATATATATATACAGTAATGGTTTAATGATAACCTAATCTTAAGTGATTTAATAAAAAATGTAACTGCTCAAAATAAAATTATATTTTGCTTTGCAGGAAAAACCTTCAGAAAAAAGAAAGTGTGGCCATATCAGAAGATAAGTCCTAGGCAAACCCTTAAGAATCTGAAAGTCTGAAGGAAGTAGGAGAGGAATGAATCTCAACGCCTTCCCTGCCGGCCTCGCCAGAGCGCAGGCGGTGGTCAAGGCAGTGGTCAACGGGGTAGTCAGCGCGGTGGTCCAGGCGACGGGCAGCGCGGCGACCCCACGGGCAGCGCGGCGACCCCACGGGCAGCACGGTGACCCCACGGGCAGCACGGCGACCCCACGGGCAGCACGGCGACCCCACGGGCAGCACGGCGACCCCACGGGCAGCGCGGCGACCCCACGGGCAGCACAGTGACCCCACGGGCAGCACAGTGACCCCACGGGCAGCGCGGCGACCCCACGGGCAGCGCGGCGACCCCACGGGCAGCGCGGTGACCCCACGGGCAGCACGGTGACCCCACGGGCAGCACAGTGACCCCACGGGCAGCACAGCAGGAAGAGGGCAGCACAGTGACCCCACGGGCAGCACAGTGACCCCACGGGCAGCACGGTGACCCCACGGGCAGCACAGCGGGAAGAGGGCAGCGCCCCAAGCCGGGCCGCAGACAAGGAAACGGCTCCCCCCAGAGCCTTGGAGAGGAACGTGGCCCCAGCCCCTGGCTGTAGCCCAGGGCCCCCTTGCAGACTTCGCGTCTCCAGAACCGTAAGACACTGACCTTGCCTGGCTTTCAGTCAGTAAACTCGCGGTGATTTGCTACGGCAGCAACAAGAAACCAGCTCAGACGTGACCTGCCTTGTTCACACTCGTTCTCTCACGGTTCACAGTGAGTTCTCCGGAGGCCAGAGGCTCTCTACATTTCAGCAGAATCAGATCTGAAAATCCAACTGTTCTTTATTAATCCAGATAGGAAGCAGATTTGCAAAACCGCAAATTCTGGAAAATAGTTACCTTTTGTGAAGTTATTTATATTCACAGGTGATAGCTTCATTGTTGTTATTTAAAATGAATCCATACTTACACATTGAAATCCCTCTGTTTTAACTTCCAATGGCGTCACTATCAATATAACCTAAATACATCAACTTCGGAGTCTTCAGCAATTGGAAGTATATAAAAGAATCCTGAGAACAAAACCTGTGAAAGCCGCTGTGGAAGCTAGCCCCGCCTTACCCACTGGGATGCAAAGGGCCCGGCACACAGCTGGCGCTCAACAGAGAGCCGAGAGGCAAACGGACGTGCCAACAACGTAAACTGCACTCACGTTCTGATAGTAATCTAGTTTTTCAAGAAGATTCCCGTAAAAGAAAGGGCCCGAGCTGCAAGGGAAACATTCAAATCTACATGGAGAGTTAATCCCAAATAAAAAGAAGGGGAAAAAGTCAACTGTGATGATAAGAAAGTACTTCAGCCCTCCAGCCTCCTACGTTCTGGAGCAGCAGACAGAAAACTCTGAGACGATTATGGTAGCCCACAACAAACTCTGGGGTCTGTCTGGAATCGCTTTTTGAAGAGTGCTTTGAAAACTATTGCTTCTTTATTTCTTTGCTTTGTATATATGTTATACTATACAATAAAAAAGTTAAAAAAAAAAGAACCCATTAAAATATTAAAATTTCCTATAAAAGTCCACCTAGTAAATCAGCCACCTCTCTCTTTCTGCACCATCTTAGCTACAACATACGTAATTAACTTAAAAAAAAATTAGAACAGTAATATGTTCTTCCATGTATCGGCTAGTATTTGAAGCTTTGGGGGGACATGATGCTTTTCTTCAATCCATGCATTTTTTTAATGCATTTAAATGCATTTTTTTTTAAACACTTGTGAAATTATAAAGTAATGAAAGACGGGGTTTTCCCCTTGTCCTCTAAAACACATCACGCCAATGCAGGAATGACGACGTCAGGATGGCAGCTGACCACAAACAGGACGTGCGCTGCCCAGCGCCTGGCTCTGAAGGCGTCCTAACGGAAGCCTGGAGCTCACAACAGGACGAGTCGGGTCTTCATTCCGAACCCATCAATGGCGCACGGCTCCCGGTGGGCACTCAGACGCACCCTCTGAGGAGGACACTGACAAACCACTGCACATTCAAAGACGCGCTTCCAAAACACTGAAGCCAAAGGGAAGGCAGTGAAGATGCAGCCAGTGTCTTCATGTTAAACAGGAACCAGAGGGAAGAATTACTCTCTATGACTCAACCCGTCCAAAATGAAACTGGCAGCCTTGTGCTCATACAAACCCAGGCAGATGCCAGATGTTCACTAAGAAAAGTAGGGCAAAAGGGATTCCTTCTGCTAGAGCGCTGGACTCTACGACCTCTAGGGGCTTTAGTCACTAATTCTTTCTTCAGCTGTATCTAATCTCCTGGTTAAAATCATGCTAGTGAATTGTTCATTTCAATGATCAAATCTTTCACTTCTAGAATTTTTATTCTTTTTAAAAGAACTAAATCATTTTGATAGTCTCATAACCCTTACTTACATTTTCAATTTCATCTTTATCTCTTCAAAAATTTTTAATATTATCAGACATCAATACATACATTCCTCACCTAATAATGCTAATACACAAAATCTTAATGCTTCTAATTTTGCTGTTTGTTCATTCTTCTGGTTCTCCTTTGGGCATTTTTAAACTTCTGGACTGCAAACTTGTATCTGACTGATCTAATGCAGAGAACCCTGGGAGGTCTAGGTTAAAAGTCTTTCTATCTAGGGAGAGTTCGCATTTGCTTCTATCAGGAGTTTCAGGGCAGAGGGAAACATCCAGGGCCCAGGCCAAGAGACAGGCTCCCCTCCTGCCCCCCTGCGTGGAAGGCAGCTCTCTGGGCTCGGGGAACGGAGCAAGTGGAGGCGCTCGAGGGCATGCCTGCCAGGCCTTCCCTGGCCGGCCTCGTCTCCCCTCCCACACAGCCATACCCATAAGGACCAGCAAGTGCTCGCGGGACAGTAAGACCTTCAGGGCTCATCACCTTTCTGGTTTTAGCTTCCTCTTCATTTTTAGTTGCTGGGGTTATTATCAGTTTCTTAGAGCTCAGCTATGATTCAAAACACTATTCTTTGTAATTTTTTTTTCAGCATGTTCAAAACCCTTTCCAGACTACCCTGCTATTGAAAGCCAAAGCCCAAAAGGACTTCTGAAGGATAGAGGGCATCTGTATTTACACACCTCTGCAAAGCTGAGGGAAGGACTGGTTTCCAAACCCAGTATCTGTAACAACACAGATTCCAGAACCGCCTTAAGAGTCAGAATTCCCAGCAGTCAGCCCTGGGAATCTCGACCATCAAACAGGCTCCCGGCTGATTCTGACGGGCTGCAGCTACTGCCAATACCCAACGACTGGGAAACGGCTTTGGAACTGGCAATGGGCAGAGGCTGGAGAACTGGAAGCACCTGACGAAGGCATGGATTTCTCTGAAGAGACCGCTGGGGGAAGGGTGGGCCCTGAAGGGTCTTCCAATGAGGCCTGAGGAGGAAATGATGAATGTTTTCTTGGAAACCAAAGGAAAGGTGGTCCTTGTTTTAAAGTGGCAGAGGACTTGTTGGAAGTGAGTTCTGACGTCAGACAGAAGGCAGACCATGAGTGGTGAACTCAAATATTTAGCTGTGTGTGAAATGTGCAGCCCAGTTTCTCCCTGAAAAGTAAAGTAAAATCCAAGATGAAAGGGATACGCTGAGAACTGAAAACTCTGCGCAGAACTAAACCAGACACTGATGGTTTAAAGATTCTGAGCCTCCAGAAAGTGAGTCCCCAGAGACGTGGAACCAGTCAGCCGTTCCCTGCATGCCAAGAGCGGAGATGCAGGTTTCCAAAGGGAGTAACGCAACGCTCTTCTGTCTGATGGCTTCAACCCCTGTATGCTGTGCGACCTGCGTGAACAGAACCCCTGCCAGCCTGGACTAAAAGGGACATAAAGGGAACAAACTGAAGGAAAAATGACTTTAAAGGCAGAACCATAAAACCTCATGGAAGCCGAGGTTTCAACTGAAAACTTCTTGGCCAAAAGTGAGCCCAGCTGTGAGTGGACAGAGCCTGGAGAGGGGGCCCCTGCCCCGGCGTGCAGGAAGAGCCGCTGCCCTGGTCTTCCCAGATGCCTGGGGTGGCAGAGAGTCTGGCCACCACCCAATGTTCAATGACGGTGGAGCCAGGAGCCTGGCTGCCATCTTGATGCTCGACAACAGCAGACCCTTCACCCCAGTATTCGGGGAGAGCAGCACCCCAATACTCAGGAACAGCATGGCCACTGTTCAAGTCCTTGGCAAGGCCAAGCCTGCCATCCAGCTGGCCTGGAGGACAGAACGTGTCCTACTGATGGCTCCCGGATGAAGGCTAATGGAGTCTGCCCTGCAGGGCTCTGCCCCTACTGTACCTCTATTTTCCCAGGGGAGTGGACGGTCCCTACTATACCTCTGTTTCCCAGGGGAGTGGACGGTCCCTACTATACCTCTGTTTCCCAGGGGAGTGGACGGTCCCTACTATACCTCTATTCCCCGAGGGGAGTGGACGGTCCCTACTGTACCTCTATTTTCCCAGGGGAGTGGACGGTCCCTACTATACCTCTGTTTCCCAGGGGAGTGGACGGTCCCTACTATACCTCTATTCCCCGAGGGGAGTGGACGGTCCCTACTGTACCTCTATTCCCCGAGGGGAGTGGACGGTCCCTACTGTACCTCTGTTTCCCAGGGGAGTGGACGGTCCCTACTATACCTCTATTTCCCAGGAGAGTGGACGGTCCCTACTATACCTCTATTCCCCGAGGGGAGTGGACGGTCCCTACTGTACCTCTATTCCCCGAGGGGAGTGGACGGTCCCTACTGTACCTCTGTTTCCCAGGGGAGTGGACGGTCCCTACTATACCTCTGTTTCCCAGGGGAGTGGACGGTCCCTACTGTACCTCTGTTTCCCAGGGGAGTGGACGGTCCCTACTATACCTCTATGTCCCCAGGAGAGTGGACGGTCCCTACTGTACCTCTGTTTCCCAGGGGAGTGGACGGTCCCTACTGTACCTCTGTTTCCCAGGGGAGTGGACGGTCCCTACTATACCTCTATTCCCCGAGGGGAGTGGACGGTCCCTACTGTACCTCTGTTTCCCAGGGGAGTGGACGGTCCCTACTGTACCTCTGTTTCCCAGGGGAGTGGACGGTCCCTACTATACCTCTATGTCCCCAGGAGAGTGGACGGTCCCTACTGTACCTCTATTCCCCGAGGGGAGTGGACGGTCCCTACTGTACCTCTGTTTCCCAGGGGAGTGGACGGTCCCTACTATACCTCTATTCCCCGAGGGGAGTGGACGGTCCCTACTGTACCTCTGTTTCCCAGGGGAGTGGACGGTCCCTACTGTACCTCTGTTTCCCAGGGGAGTGGACGGTCCCTACTGTACCTCTGTTTCCCAGGGGAGTGGACGGTCCCTACTATACCTCTATTCCCCGAGGGGAGTGGACGGTCCCTACTGTACCTCTGTTTCCCAGGGGAGTGGACGGTCCCTACTGTACCTCTGTTTCCCAGGGGAGTGGACGGTCCCTACTGTACCTCTGTTTCCCAGGGGAGTGGACGGTCCCTACTGTACCTCTGTTTCCCAGGAGAGTGGACGGTCCCTACTGTACCTCTGTTTCCCAGGGGAGTGGACGGTCCCTACTATACCTCTATTCCCCGAGGGGAGTGGACGGTCCCTACTGTACCTCTGTTTCCCAGGGGAGTGGACGGTCCCTACTGTACCTCTGTTTCCCGAGGGGAGTGGACGGCCCCTACTATACCTCTGTTTCCCGAGGGGAGTGGACGGTCCCTACTGTACCTCTGTTTCCCAGGGGAGTGGACGGTCCCTACTGTACCTCTGTTTCCCAGGAGAGTGGACGGTCCCTACTGTACCTCTGTTTCCCAGGGGAGTGGACGGTCCCTACTATACCTCTATTCCCCGAGGGGAGTGGACGGTCCCTACTGTACCTCTGTTTCCCAGGGGAGTGGACGGTCCCTACTATACCTCTGTTTCCCAGGGGAGTGGACGGTCCCTACTGTACCTCTGTTTCCCAGGGGAGTGGACGGTCCCTACTGTACCTCTATTTCCCAGGAGAGTGGACGGTCCCTACTATACCTCTATTCCCCGAGGGGAGTGGACGGTCCCTACTGTACCTCTATTTTCCCAGGGGAGTGGACGGTCCCTACTGTACCTCTGTTTCCCAGGGGAGTGGACGGCCCCTACTATACCTCTATTCCCCGAGGGGAGTGGACGGTCCCTACTGTACCTCTGTTTCCCAGGGGAGTGGACGGTCCCTACTGTACCTCTGTTTCCCCAGGGGAGTGGACGGTCCCTACTATACCTCTATTCCCCGAGGGGAGTGGACGGTCCCTACTGTACCTCTATTTTCCCAGGGGAGTGGACGGTCCCTACTGTACCTCTGTTTCCCAGGGGAGTGGACGGCCCCTACTATACCTCTATTCCCCGAGGGGAGTGGACGGTCCCTACTGTACCTCTATTCCCCGAGGGGAGTGGACGGTCCCTACTGTACCTCTGTTTCCCAGGGGAGTGGACGGTCCCTACCATACCTCTGTTTCCCCAGGGGAGTGGACGGTCCCTACTATACCTCTATGTCCCCAGGAGAGTGGACGGTCCCTACTGTACCTCTATTCCCCGAGGGGAGTGGACGGTCCCTACTGTACCTCTGTTTCCCGAGGGGAGTGGACGGTCCCTACTATACCTCTGTTTTCCCAGGAGAGTGGACGGTCCCTACTATACCTCTGTTTCCCAGGAGAGTGGATGGTCCCTACTATACCTCTGTTTCCCAGGGGAGTGGCCATCCTATGCCTGCCCCCCCCCATCTACTGGAGACTTCATGCTCAGTACTGCCACTGAAATTACCGTAAGGCCTTGGGATGCTGTGATCACACGTGTGTACTTTACTTATAGAAAGAATGTCTTCTGGGGTCCAGAGTTTCAAGTGCCGTGGTTTGGACCTGTGTGCACCCAGAAAATCAGGTTCTTAATGCTGGTCCGCCCGCCGGGTGCGGACTAAGTGGTCTCACTTGGGTGCGTGGGTTAAGGCGCAGCCCAGGTTGGGCCTCAACCTTCTTCCACGTGAGCTCGGCAGACGCGGCCGCAGCCTGGACACGTGGCAGAGGAGCTGGGGACCACCCGCGGCCGGGCCTCACCCCAGTGATGCCCTGAGGTGGGCATCTGTCTCAGCCTCAGCACTGGAAGCCAATAAATGCCCACTGTTGAAGCCAACACTTCATGGGACTTGCCGCGGGCAGCCTAGGAAACAAAAACTCCACACTAGCGTTTCCCCGTGTATACTCTTCACTCTCTACTTGGGATCACTGCCTCAAACACAGGCGACCGTGACCAGGCTTACGGGGAAGCCCTGTGCCCGTGTCCTCCGCCCCCGACGCTCAGAAAGGCGCGCCAGCACTTTAAAGGCTCTGACAAGCCCGGCTGGGAAGAGGGGCTTTAAAATGTATTTTCCACGTTTCTTTAACCACAGAACTCTGTTTTCTCCACATCACCAGAAGCCTGTGCCTCACTCTGAGAAACGCTGGTCTAATTTACAACCCTATCCCAGTTACCTCTTTAAGCTGCTGCAGCTCCCCGAGAACAGGTCTGCCTCTCCCGCCTGCGGCTTGCAGACCCGCCTCAGCAGACCGGCCCGGCCGGCGGGCTTCGCCACGAGCAACTGCGGTCTCACAGCTTTGGGGACAGAGGTGCCAGCCGCCGGCCTGCTCTCGACCTGCCGTCTCGGCCCCTCGGCCCCGGTCCACAGCCGCAGCCTGCAGTGGGTGAGAGACGGCCCAGGGCAGGGCACCCCGTCTCAGCGGGGTCCTGAAGACGCTGTCCACCGTGGGGTCAGGTCGGCGGGACCGCAGATAACAGGGCTGTGGGGGCCACGCCTCACCCACGGCCGCGACGGCAGCTTGGGCCGCGCGGCCCTCACAGGGACGGGGCTCGTGGTGGGTTACCGGATGCACTCTGCCATGAGCTCTGAACACTCCCATCAAAGGCCTGTGCACACGTCTAACACTTCCTTCTCCTCTCCACGCTTCTTTCTCAAGCATCCCTCAGCCCAGCCAAGCAGCAAACCCTGTCAACGGACGAGGCGCGTGGGTCACCCACGGACACCATCCCACTAACGAGGCAGGCCCGGCGCGGAGAGGAGCTCTCCCGTTCCACACCTCCCGGGCAGGTTGACTCTCGTACAAGCAAGCTCGAGAGGCTGGGGATTCAACTCAGAGAAGACACGTCTAAATGCAGAACAAAAGAAAATAAGAGCCCACACACAAACGCACCCGTCTCCTTAACTGGCAGGCCACGAAGACGTCTCAGAACCCCTCGGCAGCATCTCTCACCCTCGGGACCACCGTCCGGGTGGAGAAGCCTCTGCTGCGGGGCTGTCCTGCACACTGGGGGGCGTTTAGCAGCGCCCTGGCCTCCAGCACCCCCTTTTCCCTCACATGTAACAATCAAAAATGTCTCCAGACACTGCCCAATGTCCCCTGGGGGCAAAGCAGCCTCCCCCACTGAGAAGCACTGTCCTGGGGGAACCGGCAGCGGCCGCTCCTCAGCCAGACGCCTGCGCCCCACAACACACCGAGCCCTTCCTCAGTGCTGAGTCTGCAACCAGATGCATATACACAACACTTACAAAAACCTCAAATTTTAAAAAAAAGGAAAAAGATCTCAATTGAGGAACAATCTGCAAAACATGTGACCCGTACTTGTCAAATCTGCTAAGATCATCAAAGCCAAGGAAAGTCTGAGAAACTGTCAAAGCCCAGAGGGGCTCAGGAGACGCAACAACTGCATGTCGTGGGGCGTCCTGCACCCCAGAACAGAAGAACGGTGGGAAGCTGGGAAACCAAAGCAAGCACGGATTTCAGTGACCAACAGCCTGTCCACACTGGTCACTATTGCGACATCCGTACCGTAACAATGTAACAGCTCAACAGTAGAGGAAGCTGGGCATGGGGCTTATGAAAACTACTCAGTATTTCTGCAAATCTAAAACTGTTCTAAAAAATAACGTTTATAATAAAATGAGATAAAACAAGGGGCAGAGATAGACAAAGGATAAAAATCATCTCTTCCTTGAGCTTCACTCTGTGAGCCCTTCCAAGCGAGGGTACCTGAACTGATGACGTGGGCTAAGGCGAAAGATCAAACAGCCAGAGAGAAATAATGACAAAGTGAGGAAACTAAATTCCTTGGTTCTCTTGTAAAATGAAAGAAAAAAGAAGTAGCATTTTGCTAAGAAGTGCTAAGTGTTTCTCTACCTCTCAGCCCTGCTAGGTTTTCCCAGCAGTTCTCTCTGGTGCCGGCACCGGGCCTGCTCTTTGCCCCCCAGCTGAGCTGCCACGCCTGCCTGCAGCCCCCCAACCCCGTCCAGGGGCAGCCCCTGCATGGGCAGGTGTCCCCAGCCTGGGCCCCTCCCCAGTAGACCCCCCCCCGTGAATGGGCCTCAGGACGCCAGGAGACGGGGTGCAGGCTGGGCACAAACACTCACACAGGCGGCGGCAGGGATGGGGCAGCCAGGGAAGCCAGACGAAGCCCCTCCCGCTCAGGGGCAAGACGGGGCTGCCCATGCTGCTGCTGGGCAGAGCGGGGGGAACAGGGCGCCCCACGTTCCCGACACCCAGACACAGCACTTGAAAAAACGGAGGCAGAGTGCCTCCCCTGACAGAGAAGCAAAGCCGGGAGAGACCGGTGGGGGGGGACTGCTCAGGAGCACCCCCTTGGCTGCGGCCCCGCCCTCAGCAGAAAGAGGTCCAGGCCTGCACTTCAAGCCCTTCTGCCCTGCCAAGTGGGTCCGCGGCTGACAGCTGCTTAATAACCAGAAGTAGGGCTGCACCCACGGGGCAGGGCAAGGCCGCGCTGCAAGTCCCCGCATCATCCCCGCAGAGCACGGAGGGGCCCAGCCCAGAGGAGAGGTGCTGGCGGCCGAGGTCCTGGGGCCAACAGCCTCAGGACTCTGCAGCCCGTGCCACCCGAAGCCCAGACTCTGCTCCAGGCTGACCGCTGTCACCCCATGTCCTGCTCAAGCCGCCAATCCCACGCGCTTCCCGTGGGCTACCCCTGCACTGTGCACAAGCCTGGGCTACTGGCACAGCAGCGCCCTCGTTCTGCAGACGAAGAAGCTGCAGCTCCCTGACCCCCATCATGGCCAACAAGCAGCAAAGCACAACCCACCAGACCAAAACGGCAAAAATCGTGGCCACGGTTTCTTATAAAACTAAACATGCAGTTACCATCTGCCCAACCATTGCACTCTTGGGCACTTATCCCAGAGGTGAACACTTGTGCTCATGTGCAAACCTGTATGGGAAGGGTTAGAGCGGCTTTACTCCTAAAACCAAGAACCGGCCACAGCTCAGACAAACGGAGGCAGTGACACGGTGGACATAAACGTCCACACATGTTACTCGGCAATAAAGAGGAAAGCACTACTGAGGCACAGACACCTGGATAGATCCCCAGGGAATTATGCTTCATGGAAAAAAGCCAACTGCAAAAGGTTACTTTGTACGATAGTTGAGAAATGATGGAATTTTAGAAATTCTGAACAGACAATGTCCCAGGGAGGAGGGACCAGGGGGCAGAGCACTGGGGGGTGGGTGTGGTCATAAACAGAGAATGTCAGGGGGTCCTTGGGGCGACGCCGGCTCTGCAGCTGGACTGTGAGGACGCCAGATCCTGAGACGGACTGCACAGAGCAAAGCTCACACCCCTGCACGAGGAAGACAGGGATCTGAGCCAGCTCTGGGGTCCGCCCAGGCACTGGCAGGCTGGTTCCGATGCGCCCCATTATCTGCCCCATGTTACCACTGGGGGAGGGGGATAAAGTGCATGCGCCTCTCCCTGTGCTACTTCTTACAACTGCATGGAAACCGACAATTCTTCCAATAAAAATATCGAAGCTGCCCCAAAGCTGAGCTGGATGCCCTCCTAGGCTCTGCCGTATTCCCCGTGTGTCCAAAGCCACGCTTCCTTCTCCCACCCGCCACCACTAGAAAGCCAGATGCACTCTGCACAGCCAGCACCTTAGAGCCCTCAGGAAATTACAGTTTGGTGAAAGCTTTTGCTTTCTTACTAAAATAACTTCTGGCCAAATGATTTAAAAAAAAAAAAAAGTGATCCTACAAAATGTTCTCTGCCACCAAATATTCTCTCCCTTTCTGTAGGTGGCACCTCCGGGCAAAAAAAAATAAACAACCGTTCAGTGTAACACTCGGCTCCTGACTCTCCGCCACCCGCAGCAGACGCGCGACGCTTCTCTCCCACGCGGGGCCTCCAGGGCAGGGGTCCCTCGTGCCCTCAGCGACGGCAGGGGCCGGGGGCGGGGGGTGCCGGGGAGGGGGGGCCCGAGTGGCCCTTTCCCCAGGGTCCCACGTGGCCCTTCCCCGGGTCCCGAGTGGCCCTTTCCCGGGATCCCGCATGGCCCTTCCCCGGGTCCCGAGTGGCCCTTTCCCGGGGTCCCGCATGGCCCTTCCCCGGGTCCCGAGTGGCCCTTCCCCGGGTCCCGAGTGGCCCTTTCCCGGGGTCCCGAGTGGCCCTTCCCCGGGGTCCCGAGTGGCCCTTTCCCGGGATCCCGCGTGGCCCTTTCCCGGGGTCCCGAGTGGCCCTTCCCCGGGTCCCGAGTGGCCCTTTCCCGGGGTCCCGCGTGGCCCTTTCCCGGGTCCGGAGTGGCCTTTCCCCGGGTCCCAAGTGGCCCTTTCCAGGGGTCCCACATGGCCCTTCCCCGGGTCCCGCGTGGTCCTTCCCCGGGTCCGGAGTGGCCCTTTCCCGGGGTCCCGAGTGGCCCTTCCCCGGGGTCCCGAGTGGCCCTTCCCCGGGTCCCGAGTGGCCCTTTCCCGGGGTCCCGCGTGGCCCTTCCCCGGGTCCCGAGTGGCCCTTTCCCGGGGTTCCACATGGCCCTTCCCCGGGTCCCGACTGGCCCTTCCCCGGGTCCCGAGTGGCTCTTTCCCGGGGTCCCGCGTGGCCCTTCCCCGGCTCCCGAGTGGCCCTTTCCCGGGGTCCCGAGTGACCTTTCCCCGGGTCCCGAGTGGCCCTTTCCCGGGGTCCCGCATGGCCCTTCCCCGGGTCCCGAGTGGCCTTTCCCCGGACCCGTTCTCAATGAGCTGAAGGGGTAACCCGGCGCTGCCGAGCGCCTCCCGTTCCGCCCCATGCCCAGGTCGGCCCCCGCCCCCGTCGCGCCGGGAGGCCCCGCGTCACTAGCGTCACCGCCCGGGTAGCCCAGCGGGCCCCCGGCCCTCGCCCTGGGCGCGGCCCTTGCAGCCGTGCCTAAATCCCCGGGACTCTGCAGCGCCTTCCCGCCCGGAGACGGACGAACTGCAAAGTGTCCGCCCCGCGCGGCGGCTGTGCGGGGTCTGCGGAGCGCCGCGGGGCTGAGCGCGAACCGACCCGCCGCGGGGTCTTGGGCCCGCGCCACTCACCGTCCGTGGCCCTCTTCGCCTCCCGGTACCGCTCCCACAGGCAGTGCTTCGCGGCCGGCCCGGGCCCCGCCGCCGTGCTCAGGGTCCGTGCGGGACGCCGCGCCACAGCCGCGGCCCCGCAGCCGCCCCGCAGGGCCGCCCCCGCCGCCCTCGCCCCAGGCCCGCGGGCAGCCCACGCCGCCGCCGTGGCCATGCTCGCCGGACCGCGCTGCGACTGGCGTCTGCGCCGGTCCCGGCGGCGCTCGGCCCCGTGGGAGGGGCCTGCGTCCCGGCACGTGGCGGCACCGCCCCGAAGGCGGCCGCGGGGCGGGGAGGGCGGGGAGGGCGGGGAGGGGCCACAGCCGGGGCGGGGCGAGGTGGCCCGGGTACGCGCGCTCAGGTCGCCGCGCCCTCCTCCGGGCCCCCACGCGCAGCAAGTGCGCGGCGCGGCGCAGGAGCCGCCCCTGGCCCGTGGCCGGTGCCACCCCGCAGCCCGCAGCCCGGTCGGGGCCTCTCTCGCACCCACGGCCCCTCCCTGGACTCCGGGGACCGGTCCGGACGCCCCAGCCTCCTCGCCCAGGGGGCCCCTGCTTTGGCGGACAGGGGGTGGTCCGCTCCCCCCAGGCCGGCTCTCGTGTGTACCGCGGCCTCGGGCAGCTCCAGGCCCCGCGGTGAGGACAGGGCCGGGCCCTGCCGTGGGCCGGGCACCCAGCGCCCTAAGAGCAGGACGCGGCGGGCGCGAGCGCAGGGCGCATGGCCGGGGGGCCCCTCGCAGGCCTACTCGCTGCGCCCGCTCCGTGCTCGGGTGTCCCCCAAAGGCGAACTGGCCCGTACCCAGGGTTTCTGCGAGGCCCGAAGCAGACCCCCACCTTCGGGAAAGGCCGATGCGCTCCGGAGCGCGCCCCCCGCCCCATCCTCCGAGAGCCTGTGACCGCGGGACTCCCGGCTGCCCGGGCCCGGCGCCAGGACGTGGGCCCCGTGGGGCACGGTTTAAAACCAGAAACGCCCCGCTTGAGGGGTGATCCCCAGGTGGGGGCGGGGGCACCTGCGGGCACCGCCCGTTTCTGAAAGGAGGCAGCGTGCAGGTCTGTCGCGGTCCTAGGCCGGCCCGCGGAGGCGGCACCACGGGTCTCCCGTCGTAAGGTCAGGAAATGGAGGCTGAGGGGTTTAGGTAAGGCTGGGCCCATTTTTCCATTTAGCTGCCTAATCCCCTAGCCTGTGGGATTAGGTTGAGGGTTCAGGAAGAAAGCAGTCCGTGAGTAATCCTTAAATGGTAATGGCTAGGTCTCACTAATCATTTATAAAATGAGAGACAATTAAAATAAATATAACATTTGAGATAACATATCACTATGCAGGCTTTAAACCTACTTCAAGCACATTCCCATTTGTGTCTTTTCTTCATGTTTCAAGAAAAACCTTTGTGATGACGGTTGTAATATTTCGTTAACATGGAAAATCAATTCATTTTTTCAAAATAGGTAAATAACAATATGAAAGGAACACAGCTAGAACTTTAATAACATTGTTTCAGTACATTTTTAGATCAAGTCCCCAGAACATATCCAATGAAAGAGTTCTAAATATTTGTAGGAAAAAACCTGTGGACACAAAAGAGGCCAAAATAATTTTTATTCTTTATTAGAGGCCAAAATAATTTTTATTCTTTATTAGTCCCACTTGCAGTCTTCAACAATTTTGTTTCAATCTGACATCTCTGCAACAAACACTTCTGGGGAGATGAACTGTACTCTGAGTTGTGAAAAAGCCACTTTTCTGAAATGAGCTCAGCTATGGAATCCTGGGGGTTACTTGCACAAAGCGACCCGGGCAGGGAATTCTGGTAAATTGTGGTGATTTGACCTTTTCCACTCTCCCTTTCAGCTGGCACAACTCTTTGCCTTGAAAGCTTTACTACATCACCCATTTTCCCCAAAGCTAAAATCTTAGATGAATAGTCTTTCTTTTTCTTTGATGCTTCTTTTTCTGGGCCATTCCATATTTCAGCATAGCTTTGTGTCTTCTGTCTGGTCTTTTCCTCAGAAGAAATGCCAATAATGGGTCTCAAGAGCTTTTTCCCTTTGCCGGAAGCAAATTTTGATTTCTCTGAAATTGTAGGAGGTGCCAAGTCCCTACTTTTAGCCCCAAAGGAGCTTCTCTGCATTCGTGAGTAGTCCAGAGCTCACTGGGTCGCTCTGAGCCCTGTGATGGTTTACTTTAAGGAGCTTCTCCCATAAGGAGAAGCCACTCTGGGAGCCTTGGGGATTCTGCAGCCACATGCCTCCAGGCCACCACCTCCGGCCCACAGCCCACTCGATTTCCCTCAGAAACCTGGAAAGATCAAAAGTGATCAGGGGTCATAGTCGTAACAGGAATATCCAGAAGCACGTTTCTTTTTGAGATACAAAACAAAAACTCACTACAGGATTCCATGGATCGATGAATGAGAAGTTCTCAAATGGGTTGCCCTTAAATCAAGGGACCTATACAAACAGCCCACTGCCTCAATCCTGGCGTGGTGATGGGAGTCACTCAGCAGTAATTGGCCTGCTAGATAGGTGAAAGTAAGAAGATTAGAACTTTAAAAAATTACCTCAGGCTTCATGCAATGAAAGAGAAGGATAAAATGGAAAAAAAAAAAACCCATATTTACAAAAAGTGCCATTGGATCATCACTTGTTGAACTATTCCTGCCAAGAACATCCAACTTGGGTCCAACCAGGAGGAAGCAACCAGATCAATATAAAATTAAGGACATAGGGGGAGTTGGGAGATCTGACCTGGGTTCTTGAAAATTGTCAATGTCGTGAAAGACGCAAGGCTAGATAAACTTCAAGTCAAGGGACACATTATAACCAAATGCAATTAGACCCTGGACTATCCTGAACCAAAAAAGCAAACAGCTATAAAGGACATTAGGGAGGCACTTGGGGAAATTTGAATATGGACTGTATGTTAGATAACAGCCCTGTCTATGTAGCAGTTAAATTTCCTAGGTTTGGTAATTGTATTGTGGTTTTATAGGGGCACGCCCTTGTATTTCAAAGACACGTATTTAGAAATAAGTGTCATATCTGCAACTAGCTTTCAGATAGTTCAGAAAAATGTGTATGTGCATGCGTGTACATACGTGTATGTGTGAGAAAGAGGGAGAATGCAAATGTAGCAAAATGTTAACAACAGGTGAATATAAGTCAAGTGTATATAGGTGTTTATTATACTATTCTTAAAACTTGTCCAGAGGTTTGAAGTTTTTTAAAATAAAAAGATTGAAATAAATTTTCTCATATATTTTCTCCAAATTTTGTTTAATTTAGTTTGTAGTAAATGTAAAAAGTAATAAAATTATATTGTATAATCTAAACTGAAAGTAAAATTCACTATTCATTTAACCCATTTACAATGCTGCCGTTAAGTGGCTAAATTTATACCACTGATTATAAATGTAATGTAAGGCTGGCTCATTTAGGGCATCAATCCAGATATGTGATAAAGTCATCATAGGCGTGTGGGGCTGGAAGTAGTGAAAAACGACTGAGACAGCTCCCTGGATTATTAATAATAATAGCTAATGCATATGAGTAATTGCCATCTGTTGGGCCTGTGTAATCCTGTAAAGTATAAACTATTATCACTCATTTTTATTCATTCTTTTTAAAAGGACATGCATCCATAGGTTAAAATCAAATTAAATAATGTTAAAAAGTGAAAAGTGTCTTTCCCATCTCTGCCCCCATCTGCCCAGCCTTCTCATAAAATGTAATCTCCAGGTTGCTGGTCGACCCAGATGGTGGCTAAGATACTCCAGAAGGCCATTCCCCCACAGAATCTTTGAACAATTAGCAAAAACTGACAAACCATCTTTCTCAAAACTCTGGAAAAGAATAAAAGGGTTGGGAGGGCCACAGTGGCTCAGCAGGCAGAGTTCTCACCTACCATGCTGGAGACCCAGGTTCGATTTCCAGTGCCTGCCCCCACTCCAAAAAAAAAAGGGGTTGCAGCTACTGGACAAGTGTCAAATCAAGAAAATGTAGGGCCTGCCCATGTAAAAAAAAAAAAAGGTGGTAGAAACAGAAAATGGTAGTAAAAACTCATGGGACCCTTGCAGGCCCCTATTCCACCTACTCCCCTGAATGGCGCGGCACAAGCCTGTGTCCCACTGTGGCTGTGCTCTGAGAGGTTCCGAAGAACCCTGTGCCAAGAGGAGTGCCTCTATGTCAGTGCCAATCGAAAGTCTGAACCAGGAAACACATCTCCAGTTCACCCTCCCAGAACTTGCCCTGCAGGCAGAAGCAGCTTGCCAAGACCTAAGGCAATGTAAGAAACAAGGCAAAGTGGCTGGGTTAAAGGATTATCTACTTTCAGTGTACCCAGGAGAGGAGAAAGTATATTTCACAGGGAGTACAGTGGCATTCAAATTCCTGTAAATAGAATTACTAAGGCCGAGAGCAAGCACAAGCCCAAGATAAGACACAGGCTCAGAAAAGATGGAGAAGACCTGGTACTTCTCATGTGCAAAAGGGTTTTTTTTTGCACTGGTTTGTTTGTTTTTGTTAGCGCCTGGCACTCAAGGAAATCTCTGTCATATCACTAGCTGGAAACAAAACTTAAGGAACAGACAGTTAAGGGACTAACTCCAAAAAGTAAAAACTTTAAAATATGAAAATGTACATTGTGCAACAAAAGGTTTCAAGGCAACAGTGAAATAAAAAATGATAGCCCATACAGAGGAACAAAATGAAAACCCAGAAATGATCAGTGAAGAAGACGAGAACTTGGACATACTGGACAAAGGCTTTTCAACACTGATCCTCGATAGGCTCAAGGAGATAAAGGAAAACACAGAGAAAGAACTAAAATGATATCAGAAAAACAATGAATGAACAATATGATAAGCTTGATAAGGAAATAGAAATTTAAAAAGGAACCAAACAAAAATACTGGAGTTGAAGACCACAAATGAAATGAAAATTTTCCTAGAGGGGTTCAGCAGCAGATTGGAGTTGGCAGAAGAAAGAATTGGTGAAGTAGAAGACAAGACAATGGAAATGATTCACACTGAAAAACAGAAACAAAAAAGGATTAAGAGAAGTGAACAGTCTAGGGGACATCATCAAGCACACTAATATACACATTATGGGAGTATCAGAAGGAGAAGAGAGAAAGAAAGGGGCAGAAGGAATATACAAAGAAATGATGGTAGAACACTTCTCGAAGTTAATGAAAGACATGAAAATGCACATTCAAAAAGCCCAACAAACACCACACAGGATAAACTCAAAGAGAAACACAGCAGACATATAATACTCAAACTTTTAAATTTTAAAGAACAGGAGAGAGTTCTGAAAGCTGCAAGGGAAGAGCAGTGTGTCGTGTACAAGGGAGATCAAATGAGAGTAAGTGTCAATTTCTCATCAGAACCACGAAGGCAAGAAGGCAGCAGGAAGGCGTATTTAAAGTACAGAAAGAAAAATCCCCAGCCAAGAATTTTACTTCAATGAGACTCTTTTAAAAATGAGGAAGAGAGTAAGACATTCCCAGATAAACAAACGCTGAGGGACTCTGTCACCACTACACCTGCCCGACAAGCACTGCTAAAGGGAGTTCCTCAGACTGAAAGGAAAGGACACCACACAGTGGATCCAAGTGGCTTAAAGCAGTAAAGACCTCCAGGGAAGGCACCCTGTGGGCAGTCATGCATGTCAGTCATACTGTAGTGGACTCTTTGTAGTAGCTCCATTTTTCACTTCTTGAGTTCTAAAATGCACATGCATAAAAAGTAATGATAAAGCTATGATTTGGACACATGTATGGAGATATAAATTTTAAGAAGTATAAAAAAGGCAGGTAGGTGAAGGGATATAGGGACAGTGTATGCATAAGCTATTGAAGGTAACTTGGTATCAAGCCAAATGTGATTATTATAGATTTAGGATTATTAAAGTTAAGTCCCAAGGTAACCACAAAGAAAATATATGAAAAATATATAAGAAAGAAATGAAAAGAGACTCAAAGTGATACAATTCAAAAAAAAATCAAATAAAGATGAAAAAGATATACAACATACAAAGACCAAATAGTAAAACGGCAAAAGAAATTCCTTCATTATCAGTAGTTACCTTAAATGTAAGTGGATTAAACACTCCAGTCAAAAGGCAGAATTTGGCAAAATGGACAAAAAAGAAAGACCCAACTATAAGTTGTTTACCAGATACTCATTTTGAATTCAAAGACACATGTCAGTTCAAAGTAAAAGAATGGAAAAATATATATACCATGCAAGTAGTAATCAAAAGAAAGCTGTGGGAGGGTGAGCCACAGTGCCTCAGTAGGCAGAGTTCTTGCCTGCCATGTTGGAGACCCAGGTTCGATTCCTGGTGCCTGCCTGGATAAAAAGGAAAAAAAAAGCTGTGGTAGCTACAGTAATACCAGATAAAATAGACTTTAATTTAAAAAAACTGGTTCAAAGGACAAAGATCACTATATATGCATAAAGGGGTCAATTCAACAAGAAAACATAACAATTATAAGTATATATGTACCTAAAAGCAGAGACCCAAAACACATGAAGCAATTTTTTTTATTTTTTTTTTACTTTTGTTATTTTTTTCTTTTTTTAAAATTTATTTATTAATTAAAAAATAAACAAAATAAAACAACATACATAATCAGTAATTCACAGTATCATCACTTAGTTGCATATTCATCATTTCTTAGAACATTTGCATTAATTCAGAAAAAGAAATAAAACGAACACAGGAAAGAAAAAAAAAAAAGATTATACCTACCATACCCCTTACTCCTTGCTTTCATTGATCACTAGCATTTAAGCTAAATTTATTTTAGCATTTGTTCCCCCTATTATTTATTTTTATTCCATATGTTCTACTCGTCTGTTGACAAGGTAGATAAAAGGAGCATCAGACACAAGGTTTTCACAATCACACAGTCACATTGTGACAGCTGTATCATTATTCAATCATCCTCAAGAAACATGGCTACTGGAACACAGCTCTACATTTTCAGGCAGTTCCCTCTAGCCTCTCCATTACATCTTGAATAACAAGATGATATCTACTTGATGCATAAGAATAACCTCCAGGATAACCTCTTGACTCTGTTTGGAATCTCTCAGCCATTGACACTTTGTCTCATTTCCCTCTTCCCCCTTTTGGTTGAGATTGAGAAGGTTTTCTCAATCCCTTGATGCTAAGTCTCAGCTCATTCTAGGGTTTTCCTCAATCCCTTGATGCTGAGTCTCCATTCATTCCAAGATCACTGTCCCACGTTGCCAGGAAGGTCCACACCCCTGGGAGTCATGTCCCATGTAGAGAGGGGTAGGGTGGTGAGACTACTCGTTGTGTTGGCTGGAGAGAGAGGCCACATCTGAGCAACAAAAGAGGCTCTCTTGGGGGTGACTCTTAGGCCTAAATTTTAAGTAGGCTTGACCTATCCTTTGTGGGGTTAAGTTTCATATGAACAAACCCCAAGACTGGGGGCTCTGCCTATAGCTTTGGTTGTCCCCACTGCTTGTGAGAATATCAAGAATTCAATTTGGGGAAGATGAATTTCTCCCCATTCTCACCATTCCCCGAAGGGGGCTTTGCAGATACTTTTCCACTCACTGATCAAATCACTCTGGGATTCATCGGGGCATCACTCTGGACAAATCAGCAAAATCTCTGGTTTGTCCTACTTGAGATTCCAAGTACTTATGGCGTCATGAAGCCAATGTTGACAGATTTTTGACACAGATGGTTCTACATTAATAGTGTGAGATATTAATACACCACTGTCCATAATGGTTTGAGCTCTAGACAGAAAATCCACATGGAAATAGAAGACCTGAACAATAATCTAAATCAACTGCACCTAACACTTCACACGTAACCACCAAAATACGCATTCTTCTCTAGGGCACAGGGAGCATTCTCCAGAATAGAACATAGGTAAGGTCAGAAAACAAGTCTCAACAAATTAAAAAATACTGAAAAATCAAACAAGTTATCTTCTCTTGCCACACTGGAATGAAGCTAGAAATCAGTAACAGAAGGAGAAATGGAAAATTCCCAAATGTGTGTAAGTTAAACAACATACTCTTAAACAACCAAAGGGTCAAAGAAGAAATCACAAGGAAAATTAGGAAATATCTTGAAGCAAATGAAAATGAAAACACAACATACCAAAACACATGGGATGCGGCAAAGGTACTGCTGGCAGGGAAACTGATAGCTCTAAGTGCCTACATTAAAAAAAAGAAGAAAAATCTCAAACCAGAGAACTAATCTCAACACGGGAGTATCTAGAAAAAAGAAGAGCAAACTAAACCTAAAGCAAACAGAAGGGAAGAAATAACAAAGACTAAAGCAGAGATGAATGAAATAGGCAATCAAAAAACAATAGAATCAACAGAACCAAAGGTGGTTCTTTGAAAAGACAACTAAATTGACAAATATTTAGCTAGGTCAACAAAGGAAAAAAGAGAAAGAACACAAATAACTAGAATAAAAAAATGAAAAGGGGACATTACTGACCACACAGAAATTTTTTAAAGCTTTTAAGAGGATACACGAACAATTTACATAACCTAGAAGAATGGACAAATTCCTAAAAACACACAAGCCACTACACTGACTCGAGAAGAAACAAGATCTCAGCATACCAATAACTAGTAAAGAGATTGTATCAATATTCAAAAACCTCCCAGCTACCTGTGTGACACCTGAGACTCAGAGTTCTGTAGCTCGGAAATTCAGCATTTCTATATACAGCTATTGTTAAAACAGCCAAAAAAGAGGTCAGCCCTCAATTAGAGGTAAGAATGAGGCCGATCTTTGGGACTATGGTAAATCAGAATACAAGGTAAAGGATCATACTGTCTGTACTTTATAACTTTACCTCCTGTATGAGACCAAAGAAAAAGAGGTTTATTTTCTTAGCAAAGCCTCTTTTTTTTAATTTTCTTAGCAGTTAAAACTGTCTGGCCAGTTCAGTTAAACAGCCTGAACACATGGAACCTGGAACTGGGAGCGAGGTCTTGCATCCTGTACAGCTCAGTGTAATACCTGGATACATCCCAGAGAATATTGGGCAGAGAGTTAAAAAGAAGTGGCAAAGTTCCTTAAGGAACTGGAGAAAAAATATGGAACTATTAAACCATCCCACCTGGGAAATCTCTGATACGCTCTCAAACATTAGGGACTCCCAAGTTAGTAGGCCAGGCCCTTAATCTTCAGGCTTGCTCTTGTGAAACTTATTTCTGCAACAGAGATGCTAAGCTATGTCTGTATAGATGCTATCTATAATTACGCTTAAAAGTTACTTCCAGAGAACCTCTTTTTGCTCATTTGCAGCCACTCTTGCTATAAGCCCAACTCTGCAAGTAAAATCATTGCCCTCCCTGCTATGTGGGGCGTGACATGCAGGGGTAAAAGTCTCCCTGGCAACGTGACATGACTCCCAGGGATGAGCTGGCCCTGGCACCAAAGATTTGACAATGCCTTCTTGACCAAAAGGAGGAAAATAATTGTAACAAATAAGGTATCAGTGGCTAAAAGATTTCAAATAGAGTCGAAAGGCTATTCCAGAGGTCACTCATGCAAGTTTCAGCTAGATATTGCTAATTGCCATGGTATACCAAGCCCCAACCAACAGTATTCCACAAATCCTAAAGAATAACCAGGGCGGCCACAGTGACTCAGCAGGCAGAGTTCTTGCCTGCCATGCTGGAGACCTGGGTTTGATTCCCGGTGCCTGCCCATGCAAAAAAAAAAAAAAAAAAAAAAAAAAGAATATCCAGGGCTTTATCTGAGAGTTTATAAAAGTTTCACTCACTAAGTTTATTTTTCAGAAACCTAAAGCTCCAAATGGTTCCTAGGACGGATAAGCCCTGAATCCAGACTTACCAGTCTCTCCAAGACCATCAACCAGTTGCATGTATCCCCTGTGCCCTCTTTTCAACATGAAGAAGTTAGAATGGGCATAGCCCAAATATCCCTAAAGATTGGGAAAAGGATGAAAGGAGAAAGAGGAGTTGTATCAGAGAAGATAGGATTTAACAAATGAGTATGACTACTGAATCATGACATTGACATTTATTTTTAGTCTCGTGTCTTAGAGCATCTAGAAGGGAATATCTGAAATTGTGCATAACCCATACCATACTTTGCAATTTGCTCTATAAATACTTGTTAAAATGTGCTTTGAAATGTACTGCCTTTTTGCATATATGTTATATTTCACAATTTAAAAATCTTAAAAAAAAAACTTCCCAGTAAAGAAAATCCCAGGACCAGATGGCTTCACAAATGAAATTAACACCAATTCTATTCAAACTTACAAACAAATTTAAAAGGAGTGAATACTCTAATTCATTCTATGGGGTCAACATTAACTTGATAAATACCAAAGCCAGATAAAGATACCACAAGAAAAGAAAATTACAGACCAATATCCTTTATGAACATAGATGCAAAAATTCTCAACAAAATGCTAGCAAACCAAATCAAACAGCACATAAAAGAATTACACACAGTGATCAAGTGGGATTTAACCCAGCTATGCAGAGGTGATTCAATATAAGAAAATCAGTGTATGTAATACACCACATTTACGGACGAAGGGAAAAAAGCACGTGATCATCTCAACTGATGCAGAAAAGGCATTTAGCAATACCCAGTACCCTTCTTGATAAAAACTCTTATAAAACTAGGAATAGAAGGAAACTTCCCAACATGATAAAGGACATATATGAGACCCCACAGCTAACATCATACTCAGTGGTGAAAGACTGACAGCTTTTCTTCTAAGTTCAGGGGCAAGAAAAGGGTGCCCGCTGTCACCACTGTCACTCGGCACCACACTAAGAAGTTTTAGCCACAGCATTAAGGAAATAAAAGGCATCCAAATTGGAAAGAAAGAAATAAGACTTTCATTATTTGCACATGACATGATCCTATATATAGAAAATCCTGAAATATACACAATAAAGCTCCTAATCCCAATAAATAAGTTCAGCAAACTGGTGGGGTACAAGAGCAACACCCAAAAATCAGAGGTATCTCTATACATTAGAAATGCGCAATCTAAGAGGAAATGAAGAAAAAAATTCCATTTACAGTAGCAATTAAAAGAATCAAATATCCAAGAATAAGTTTAACTAAGGATGATTTCTTTTAGTAATGTTTTATAATTTTCAGTGGATAAATCCAAAAATTACAAAACATTACTAAAAGAAATCAAAGAAGACCTAAATAAAGGAAGGGCATTTATGTTCATGGATTGGCATACTAAATATTGTTAAAATGTCAATTCTACCTATCCTAAGCAATATATAAATTCAGTGCAATCCCAATCAAAATTCCAACAGCCTTCTTTTCAGAAATGTAAAAGCCAATCCTCAAATATATATGGAAGTTTAAGGGGCCCCGAATAGCCAAAACCATCTTGAAAATGAACAATTCCCATTTGTAAAACTTATTACAAAGCTACATTACCAAAACAGCACGGTGGCAGCAAAAAGTCATACAGACCAATGGAACTGAACTGAGAGTTCAGAAATAAACCCTCAAATCTATGGCCAAATGATCTTTGACAAGGGTGTCAGATCCACTCAATAAGGAAAGAATAGTCTCTTCAACAAATGGGGCTGGGAAAATTGGGTATCCATATGGCAAAAAATGAAAATGGACCCCTACTTTAAAACATATAAACAAAATTAACTCAAAATGGATCAAAGACCTTAATATAAGAACTAAAACTATAAAACTCCTAAAAGAAAATATAGGGGAGTGTGCTGATTTGAAAGGGTTTATGTACCCTAGAAAAGCCATGTTTTAATCCTAATCCCATTTTGTAAAGGCAGCCATTTCTTCTAATCCCTACTCAGTATGGTATGTTTCAAACTGTAATTAGATCATCCCCCTGGAGATGTTATTTAATCAAGAGTGGTTGTTAAACTGGATTAGGTGAAGGCGTGTCTCCACCCATTCAGGTCTTGATTAGTTTACTGGAATCCTATAAAAAAAGAAATATTTTGGAGAATGAGAGAGATTCTGAGGGAGCAGAATGACACTGCCACAAGAAGCAGAGTCCACCAGCCAGCAACCTTTGGAAACAAAGAAGGAAGACGCCTCCCGGGGAGCTTCATGAAAGGAAGCCAGGAGAGAAAGCTAGCAGATGACACCGTGTTCGCCATGTGCCCTTCCAGCTGAGAGAGAAGCCCTGACTGTGTTCGCCATGTGCCTTCTCACTTGAGAGAGAGACCCTGAATTTCATCAGCCTTCTTGAACCAAGGTGTCTTTTACTGGATGCCTTAGATTGGACATTTCTATAGACTTGCTTTAATTGGAACATTTTCTCAGCCTTAGAACTGTAAACTAGCAACTTATTAAATTACCTTTTTTAAAAACCCATTCCATTTCTGGCATCTTGCATTCCAGCAGCTAGCAAACTAAAACACAGGCATACATCCAAAAAAAAAAAAAAAATATATATATATATATATATATAGCCAGAAAAGAACATGAAAAGATGTTCAACATCATTAGCCTTTAGAGAAAAGCAAATCAAAACCTCCAGAAGATACTGTTCATACTCACTAGAATGGCTACTATTTGAAAAAAAAAAAAAAAGGAAAATAAGTGTTGGAGAGGATATGGAGAAATAGGAACTTTCTTGCATTGTTGGTGAGAACGCAAATGGTGCAGTTGCAGAAAACAGTTTGGCAGTTCCTTAGAAAGCTAAGTAAAGAATTACACACGGCTTGGAAATCTCACTTATAGGCATACATCAAAAATAACTGAAAAGTAGGGACTCGAACAGATATTTGCACACCAATATTCATAGTGGAATTATTCACAATTGCCAAAAATATTGCCAAGTGTCTTTATCAACAGTTGAACAGATAAATAAAATGTGGTATATCCACACAATGGACTATTATTCAGCTGTTAAAAGGAATGAAGTTCCAATACATGTGACAATACATGTATTGTCTTGAGAACATGTTGTTGAGTGAAATAAGTCAGACACAAAAGAAAAATATTGTATTATGCTACTGATACAAAATAATTAGAATGTGCAAAATCATAGTGTCAGAAACTAGAATACAGGTTACCAGACACTGGGGTGGGGGCAGGGAGCAGGATGAAATGCCTCCATAGTAACGAGTCTCTCTCTGGGGTGATGGGAAAGTTCTCGTAGTGGATTGTGGTGACAAGTAGCACAACACTGTGAACGTAACTGACAACACTGAACAGTAAAAGTCATACAACATTTCTCCTTCTTCCTCAGCTTTAAAATTAGCTAAGTGATCTCTAGAATCCTTTCCAGGTTTAAAAATTAGCTAAGCTTTTTGAGGGCCATTTGACATTTTCCTGCAATCAATAATGTTTTCAAATGCATAACCTATTAAAAAAATTTTATACCGGGTGGGCCACAGTGGCTCAGCAGGCAGAGTTCTTGCCTGTCATGTTGGAGACCCAGGTTCAATTCCTGGTGCTTGCCCATGCCAAAAAAGATGATTATACCTAATCAGCAAGTAAAAAGAAGCTCTTTGATAGACATAACTGGCTTCCCAGATTAACTGGGAGCTTCTATTCTCTCTGTGAAATATGCTGTTTTGCCCAGCACATCCTAAATGCTTGCTAGCCTCTAGTGCCGACATCCTTCTCTTCTCAATAGCTAGGTGCTAGCACAACCAAGAGTCAAGTGGGTAGGCAGAGCCCCTAGTCTTGGGGTTTGTTCATATGAAACTTAACCCCGCAAAGGATAGGTCAAGTCTACTTAAAATTTAGGCCTAAGAGTCACCCCCATAGAGCCTCTTTTGTTGCTCAGATGTGGCCTCTCCCTCCAGCCAACATGACAAGCAGTCTCACCACCCACCCCCTCTCTGTGTGGGACATGACTCCCAGGGGTGTGGACCTTCCTGGCAACGTGGAACAAAGATCCTGGAATGAGCTGAGACTCAGCATCAAGGGACTGAGAAAAACCCTAGAATGAGCTGAGAATTAACATCAAGGGATTGAGAAAACCTTCTCGACCAAAAGGGGGAAGAGAGAAATGAGACTAAGTGTCAATGGCTGAGAGATTCCGAACAGAATTGAGAGGTTATCCTGGAGGTTATTCTTATGCCTTAAGTAGATATCACCTTGTTATTCAAGATGTAGTGGAGAGGCTGGAGGGAACTGCCTGAAAATGTAGAGCTGTGTTCCAGTAGCCATGTTTCTTGAGGATGATTGAATAATGATACAGCTGTCACAATGTGACTGTGTGATTGTGAAAACCTTGTGTCTGATGCTCCTTTTATCTACCTTGTCAACAGACGAGTAGAACACATGGAATAAAAATAAATAATAGGGGGAACAAATGTTAAAATAAATTTAGTTTGAAATGCTAGTGATCAATGAAGGCAAGGGGTAAGGGGTATGATAGGTATAATCTTTTTTTTGTTTGTTTTTTTCTTTCCTGTGTTCATTTTATTTCTTTTCCTATTGTCTTCTTGTTTCTTTTTCTGAATTAATGCAACTGTTCTAAGAAATGATGAATATGCAACTAGGTGATGATATTGTGAATTACTGATTATGTATGTTGTTTTGTTTCTTATTTTTTAATTAATAAATTTAAAAGAAAAGAGTCAAGTAGGGTTCTTAGACTAAGTATTATACAAACTAAAAAAAAAAAAAAAGCCTGTAAAATATAAGTTATTTTCTATGAAAACCAAGCCAAATGCTGTGGAAAGACTGAATAATATGAGCCGCTAAAAATAATTCTTTTAAATTATGAGTGGGCAAGGCAACTGTAAAAGATTTAGCAGGGGAGCACGGCAATCCACAAAGATTCTGCACACAGACTGCAATACAATTGTCTAAATTTTCACCCTAAAGAAACCACAGGTAGAAACAGTGAGTGGTATATTTTTGGGGAAAACAATATGGAATTCCAATCAGAGAACCCACAAAAAGAAAAATCCTTGATTCTACATCAGAAAAAGAGTTTGGGGAAAGAATGTGCATTTATACGTTTAAGCTAAAATCAAATGTCAGGTTTGTCTGGACCATCACTGGACATTTGGCTGACAGGTCTAACTGCTGGGGGAAAGTCAGCTCTGGCTGAGCAGAGTATTTTAAAATCCAACAAGGAGAAAAAGACTGATTCACCCTGCTGGAAGTCACCCAGCAAACTCTTTGTTTCATTTCTTCCTTCTCAATTTGACTGAGATGGTTGGCATTTCATTTTTTAAGGAATCCCAGGGAGAAGGAAGTAACATAATGTTCATCCAGCATACTTCATCCAAAAGAAACAGTTCAGTTCAGCACACTCGACTTGATATAATGAAATGTGAGAAGGAACATTTCTGTTCTTTCCTCTCACTGGAATGGTTTCTCAACTGGCTAGTTTAAAACACTTATAAAAGAAGGAGAAAAACAAGACGGTCCTGAGTCAGAGGAGCCTGGAGCACAGATCACACATGCAAAAATCTTCTTCTTAGAGTCATGATAGTGCTAAAATTTCCTGAATTAACAGATTTATTAGGTGGAAGTTTTCATCTGTAACTGGATCGAAGTTGAGAGGATATGAGCTCTAAAGGATATAGTAAACAAAAGATATTTCATTTAGGACTATGTCCCTCACTAAACTGTGATCAAATCTAACAAAATTTAGGATTTATTCAGTTTTCATAATCCATCATTTTAATATGTGCTTTACTCTAATCCCATGCATAAAAGTTTATGATTGTAATTTAAATCTTAATTATTAAAAGTTCCCAGAAGCCAGCTATTTTCATACCCCTTCAGAAGATTACACCTTATACTACACGTTGACCACCTGTAAGGCTAAAAAAGGAAGCCAAGACATTCAAGCTAGCAGTTATCATCATTCATCCGTAATCTAAGTTGAAATTTGAAACAGTCAACTAAAGATCATTGTTTTCAACAGGTTAAAGTATAATACAGTGTAATCTTCTAAAGGGGTATGAAAATAGCTGGCTTCCAGGAACTTTTAATAATTAAGATTTAAATTACAATCATAAACTTTTATGCATGGGATTAGAGTAAAGCACATATTAAAATGATGGATTATGAAAATGGAATAAATCCTAAATTTTGTTAGATTTGATCACAGTTTAGTGAGGGACATATTCCTAAATGAAATATCTTTTGTTTACTATATCCTTTAGAGCTCACATCCTCTCAACTTTGATCTAGTTACAGATGAAAACCTTCACCTAATAAATCTGTTAATTCAGGAAAGGGATATTTCTTTCAATATGCTTAGCCTAGAGCAGAAATATCATGTCTGTTGGGTAAGCCAAGACAAAATGGGGCAAGAACTTGTTATCTCTTTCCTTATTTGGAGATTCGATTGTGGAAGCAGAGACTGCAGTGCTGCAGCTGCAAGGCAGGGAGTAAGAGGGACTGCCAGCTGGCCGTCAGATCAGGAAGAGATAAGGAAGGAAGATGCTCCTGGACAGGTTTCAGAGGAAATGAGCCCTGACGACTTCTTGATTTCAGAATCTTACCCTGCAGAACTCTAAGACAATACATGTGTTGTTTTTAGGTGACCTGGCATTTGGTACTTTATGACAGCCTTGGGAAAGCACGACAAGGACCTTAAACAACTCACATTTCATTTAAAGATGGGCACAGAGACAGACGGGAGCCAGGGAAGGGGAGGTGCCAAAGGTAAACTAAACGCAGGTCTCCTGATTCACAGCTCAGTCCTCTCCAATCAGCCATGCTTTATTAATTTTTTACTAAAGGTTTGTTTTGCCTCCTAACAAAGTAATTAGTTGCTTAAGGGCAGAAATTAGTTGTTGTTGTTGTTTATCTGGGGGGGGGGGGGGTTGTCCTCCCAGACACTTGGTTCTATCCTTCAAGCACAGGGGCCCTAGTTTCCATCCATTTGTTTGTTTGTTATTGCATCTAGAATAATCCAAGACAGACTTTTACCAAATTTAGAAGATTTGGTATTTAGATTGGTGATAATCTGAATTAAAATACAGGCCATATGGCATTCATAACATTCACTCTGAAAGCAACCCAAGTGCCTATCACCAGAAGAATGGATAAACAAAACGTGGTACATAAATACATGCCAAGGAAGAGATAGAGAGCTAAGCCAACCAACAAAAAAACCCTAGACAGATGAGTGAAAACAACCTCCAGAATAAACTAATCAAGAAAATCAGATATGGAGATGCCAGCAACATATTACAAGTCATACTAGGAAAAACAAAGGTATGGCCCAGTCAAAGGAACAAACTAACATTTTAAACAAGATACAGGAGTTGAAATAAGTAATTAAAGATGTTCAATATGCTAAATCAATTCAAAAATCAAATCAATGAGTTGAGGGAAGATATGGCAAAAAAGATAAAGGATATAAAGAAAACACTGGGCAACCAAAAAAGAAGAACTCAAAAGCTTGAACAAAAAAAAAAAAAGACAGAACTTTTGGGAATGAAAGGCAAACAGAAGAGATGAAAAACACAATGAAGACTTACAACAGCAGATTTGAAGAGGGAGAAGAGAGGATTAGTGAACTAGAGGACAGGACATCTGAAAACCTACACACAAAAAATTGAGCAGTGTCTCAGGGACTGAACAACAATATGAAGCACACGAATAGATGTGTTATGGGTGACTAAGAAGGGGAACAGAAGGGAAAATGAGCAGAAAGAATAATGGAGGAAATAATCACTGAAAATTTCCCATCTCTTATGAAAAGCATTAAATTGCAGATCCAAGAAGCACAGTGTACCCCAAACAGAATACATCCAAATATACTTACTCCAAAACACTTACTAATCAGATTGTCAAATGTCAAAGACAAAGACAGAATTCTGAAAACAGCAAGAGAACAGTGATCCATCACATCAATAAAACTGTGTGTGGATTTCTCAGTAGAAACCATGGAGGCGCAAAGGCAGTGGTACGATATATTAAAGATTCTGAAAGAAAAAAACTGCCAACGAAGAATGCTATACCCTGCAAAGCTGTCCTTCAAAAATGAGGGAGAGGCCCCTCTACATGGGACATGACTCCCAGGGGTGTGGACCTTTCTGGCAACATGGGACAGAAATCCTAGAATGAGCTGAGACTCAGCATCAAGGGATTGAGAAAACCTCGACTGAAAGGGGGAAGAGAGAAATGAGACAAAATAAAGTGTCAGTGGCTGAGAGATTCCAAACAGAGTTGAGAGAATATTCTGGAGGTTATTCTTACACATTATATAGATATCCCTTTTTAGTTTATGGTGTATTAGAGTGGCTGGAAGGAAGTACCTGAAACTGTAGAGCTGTGTTCCAGTAGCCATGTTTCTTGAAGATGATTGTATAATTGTATTGCTTTCACGATGTGACTATGTGATTGTGAAAACCTTGTGTCTGATGCTCCTTTTTATCTGTGGTATGGACAGATGAGTAAAAAATATGGATAAGAAATAAACAAATAACAGGGGGAACAAAGATTAAAATAAATTGAGTAGATTGAAATACTAGTGGTCAATGAGAGGGAGGAGTAAGGCATATGGTATGTATCAGTCTTTTCTTTTTTCTTTTTTCTTTCTTTTGCTGGAGAGATCCAAATTTTCAGGAAAATGATCATAGAGATGAATACACAACTCTATGATGATACTGTGAGCCACTGATTACAATCATGTCAAGAATGTTTGTATGTCAAGAATGTTTGTATGTTTGTTTGTTGTTTACAATAAAAATATATTTTTTTAAAATTAGGGAGAGTTTAAAATATTTTCAGACACTGAGAGAGTTTATGACCAAGAAACCTGCTCTAGAAGAAAAACTAAAGGAAGCACTACACATAGATAGGAAAAGACAAGAGAGAGAGGTCTGGAGAAGAGTGTAGAAAGGAAGTGTATCAATGAGGATAAAAAGAGAAAAAAATATATATATGATATATCAGAATACAGTCATGACACATGCAACAACATAGATGAACATTAAGGACATTATGTCGAGTGAAATGAGGCATAAGCAAAAGGAGAACTACTGTGCGGTCTCACTAATATGAACTACCATTAACAAGCAAACTTTGAGAGTTAAAGTTGAGGGCACAGGTTATCAGGAGAGAGAAAGAGGACAGAGATTGGGGCATTTAGTGCTGAAGGAGAACAGAATGTTCAACAGGACTGATGATAAAGATGCAGAAATGGATGGCACAGTACAGTCTGGCGGCAGCACAATATCGTAAGCACCCGGAACAAAGCTGAGAGTGAGGAAGGTTGGAAGAGGAAGCCTAGGGGCGTGGATGACCCCAGAAGGAAAGATAGAAGGTAAGGACTGGACTGCATAATGCAGCAAAACCTAGAGTGGACGGTGACGGTGATTAAATGTACAAATATAAGAATGTTTTCACATGAGGGAAAACAATGAATGTCAACAGTGCAAGGGGTTGAGAATGGGATGGTATACTGAAATACATAGTGAATGCAAAGGAGGGTCTACAGTTAGCAGTAACATTGTGATGTGCTTCCTGTAAGTGTCACAAAGGCAGGTACCAAAGCTAAATGTCACAAGAGGGGGACATAGGGGAGGGGTGTAGGATTCTTGTTTCTCCTTTATTTTTTATTCTTCATTTTTTCCTCTCCTCTTTATTTGTGAAAGAAATGAAAAAGTTCTCATATAGATCGTGGTGGTAAATGCCTAACTGTGATTATATGGGGAACCACTGATTGCTTACTTAGGATAGATTATATAGTGTGTGAATAAATCTGTTTCAAAGTAATCAGAAAGATACATGTGCTGTAGAAAATGTGGTGAGAGATGTAATACTTACTGTTGACAGGGAAGTAGAGTGCTGCAGCCCCTTGGAGGGCAGTGTGGGGGCTCCACAGAAGGCCAAGTACAGGGCTGCCATAGGATCCTGCAACCCCAGTATTAGGTATGTAACTGGAAGAACTAAAAGCAGGGACATGAATGGACATTTGCACACTGGTGCTCATGGCAGTGCTCATTCTTCACAGTGGATAGAGGCGGCCTAAGGGTATATCAACAGATAAACAGAAGGGTGGGCTGTGGTTACACATACCCAATGTATGGAAGATGAGTGAGGAAGTAAAGATAAAAACAAATAAATAACAGGGGGGAGAGGGGGTATGGGATGTTTTAGGTGTTCTTTTTTACTTTTTTTTATTCTTATTTTCATTATTTATGGAGTACTGAAAATGTTAAAAAATCCAGCATGATGTATGCACAAGTACATGACCACACTGTGTGAATCACTGACTGTATACATTGGATGATTATATGGTATATCAATGTAGCTCAATACAATTGTATTTTTAAAAAAGTACAGAACAACAGTTTAAGAAAATTGTGTTACTTTAACAGGGAGAAAACTAAATTTTAGTTTTGCATTACTGTATTATTCAATAAATAAGTTTATTAAATCTTAGCATTGACCACAACAAATAAAATCTGTTTCTATAAACTTTTTAATAGATTTTTCTACACATTTCTATTTTACATTCTGTGAAAACTAGTTATTTCTCTTTATGACAAAACCACACCCTTAAATAAGCTTATTAAATTTAGTCAGCATTGATTATAATAAACAAAATTCACTTTTATATATTTTCTACAACTTTCATATTCACCCAAACTTCTTCCTACATATGCTTGAGGAACAAGAAAACACTACAAAGTCCTTTCCTTAACAAAGTAAAGCCTGTATCCTTTCCATACCCACATAACTTAAGTTACCAAAAAGCTCTTCTTTACAACTGTCTTTAAAGACCCTACAAATTATAAGTATTCTTATAATAAAACTTGTCAAAATAATAACTTAATTTCACTGCATACAAACTTGCATATTTTACCATCTTAAAGATCTAATAGATATAAGCTGCTTTACTTTATCAATAAATTTAGGAAAAACATACCCAAGGAGGATAAAATTGCATTTGTTTGGTTCAAAAGTTATCATAAAAACAGAAATAGACTAAACATTTTTAGTGCATTTTTTGCAGTTGTATTTGCTTTTTTTTTCCACTGCAGATTAAAAAAAAATTCTTTGTTTTTATAATATCTTGAAATTATGAACGACTTCAAAAGAATACTGACTATTATGCTCTGGAAAATATACTACAATTGCTTAATTTGTCCCAAGCATATATCTGGGAATACTTTTCCATAGTTCTCAAGGACATTTTTCTTTACTTATTGGAGCTTTTAATAATGATTTATCTTCTGTGGCTACTATTGCAAATGTATTATCAGGAAAAAAATCATTTTAAATTAGGGAATTATACAATAAATTAGGCAAAACATGGCCTATAGTGCAGTATTTTTTCTGTTTCCTGTCACTCCTAGTCTTCAGGCCCAGTAGAAAGAATGTTGAAGCCAAACCTGTCCCTTCCCTATCCCCCTGCCCCTGCCCTATCCCCCTGCCCCTGCCCTATCCCCCTGCCCCTGCCCTCTACCTCTGCCCCAGCCCTATCCCCCTGCCCCTGCCCTATCCATCCCCCTGCCCCTGCCCTATCCCCCTGCCCTTGCCCTATCCATCCCCCTGCCCCTGCCCTATCCCCCTGCCCCTGCCCTATCCCCCTGCCCCTGCCCCTGCCCTATCCATCCCCCTGCCCCTGCCCTATCCATCCCCCTGCCCCTGCCCTATCCATCCCCCTGCCCCTGCCCCTGCCCTATCCCCCTGCCCCTGCCCTATCCCCCTGCCCCTGCCCTATCCATCCTCCTGCCCCTGCCCTATCCCCCTGCCCCTGCCCTATCCCCCTGCCCCTGCCCCTGCCCCTGCCCTATTCATCCCCCTGCCCCTGCCCTATCCATCCCCCTGCCCCTGCCCTATCCATCCCCCTGCCCCTGCCCCTGCCCTATCCCCCTGCCCCTGCCCCTGCCCTATCCCCCTGCCCCTGCCCCTGCCCTATCCATCCCCCTGCCCCTGCCCTATCCATCCCCCTGCCCCTGCCCTATCCCCCTGCCCCTGCCCTATCCATCCCCCTGCCCCTGCCCTATCCCCCTGCCCCTGCCCTATCCCCCTGCCCCTGCCCTCTACCTCTGCCCCAGCCCCTCTCCTACAGCTGCCCCAGCAGCTCAGTTCTCAGGAGAAGGCCTTGGGGGCAGGGATAGATGAGGCAGAAAGAATGTGAGGGATTGATTGTTATTCACTTTTTCTTTCAAAAGTTTTATCGATTTGGATTCCTACGGTACCTTCATCAGCAGTCCTTACAGAGCTTTGAATGTGAGAGCCATGCCCTTTCACACAGGGCTGCTGCCTGGATCTTTTTGGCTTAGAGTGAAAAGGTCTAAGGACCCAGGCTTATAGGTTTCAGTAACAAATCTGAATAACTGAGTCTTCAGAAGGAATTTAGAGCTAGGTTAAGCCAGGACACAGAGGGGAGGGCACAAGGAAATTAAAAACAATACAAGTTCAATTTTCTCAATTTCTGGGACTCCAGTACATACATATATACTGGTCCTTTTTAGCTTAGCCTCTGTTGTAATAAACTTTAAAAGCAATGTCAACTAACTTAAAGACAGGCAATCTTAGTTCTCTGTCAATTTTCTGTAGCCCTTCTCTTATATCAGGAAAACTTTTGAATAATAAAGATCATACTTTAAATTGTGGCATTCTCTGGACTTTCTGGATTTATACTGGTGTGTTGCCAAAGGTAGTATAAATTCTTTCAAGGAAAGCTGAAGGAAGTTTTTTTAGTTACTGTATTGTTTCACTAATTTTTTGTAAATTTATAGGTTTAAGGACCCCTTTTTGTAAACTTGCAACAATGTACTCTTTATAATGCTCTAACTTAGCCCACCCACCAGCATTCTCTGAATTTTATTTAGGGTCCCTCACTGACGCTGCTAAATTTGTCCAGCATACACAGGTACTGGGGTTTTCTCTTTGTTTCTTATCTGCTTTCTGCTTTGCTTTTTCTACTACTATTCTCAGTTCTTCTCTTGGTATTAGGGCATTTAGCAGGGCTTGGATATTAGTCTAATTTGGGTTATCGGTGGCTAATCTTGGCATTATAAATCTAACCTGGCGTGGGGAGGGGTCTGTGCACACGGGCCCTCTGGGGCCTCTGTGTCCCTCTGCTTCTGCAGGCCCTGCGGGCACAGGAGCAGCTGTGCCAGGACCTCAGGGCCGGACCCAGAGAGCATCCCAGGCAGACTGCGTTTCCGGACCAGTGGTCGAGTGTCTCCCCTCATCGCCGGTAACGGGGTACAGGGGAGGGGCTGGCAGAGCTCTATCGGATCTCCCCCACTTACATCAGGGAGGATGCTCTCTTCACTCCACTGGTCTTTACAGGCAAACTTCTATATCTCTCATTAATACTGACTTCTGAGGAGACAAAGGGTTGAACATACATCATTTCATGCCATTTCTGCACTCTTTTGCAGAACAACTCTCACTCTAATACAGTGTCCTTTTCTACAGAGCTATTTTCAGGCCATTTTCTCTCTGATTCTAAATCATACTGAGGTCAGACTATGTTACAAAAGGATACAATTTTTTGATTTTTCAAAGGCTTATAACTAAAATCTTTCCAATTTTTCAAAATACAGCCCAAAAGGCTACATCCAGAAGGGCTACTAAAACCAGAAGTCACTCTCTTAAAGAATATCAGTAATCCGGAACTGACCGGGAAGACGTGAACAGCACAAATGCAGCGGCACACCAACAATTTCAACAGACACTGATCCTTTACTCTATGTTCAAGTAACACTCACTATTTAAACAGACACTAAGCACTCTAAGTAACATGCCAATTAACAAACACTTACTTTCATGAAATACCAGTTGTGCTGGTTTGAAAGGATATATGTACCCTAGAAAAGCCATGTTTTAATCCTAATCCCATATTGTAAAGGCAGTCATTTCTTCTAATCCCTATTTAGTATTGTGTTTAAAACTGTAATTAGATCATCTCCCCGGAGATGTGATTTAATCGAGTGGGTGTTAAACTGGATTAGGTGGAAGTGTGTCTCCACCCATTTGGGTGGGTCTTGATTAGTTTCTGGAGTCCTACAAAAGAGGAAGAATTTTGGAGAATGAGATTTCTGAGAGAGCAGAGAACAACATAGCCATGAGAAGCAGAGTCCACCAGCCAGTGACCTTTGGAGATAAAGAAGGAAAATACCTCCCGGGGAGCTTCATGAAACAGGAAGCCAAGAAAGAAAGCTAGCAGATGATGCCGTGTTTGCCACGTGCCCTTCCAGATGAGAGAGAAACCCTGACTTTGTTCATCACGTGCCCTTCCACTTGAGAAACCCTGAACTTCATCTGCATTCTTGAACAAAAGTATCTTTCCCTGGATGCCTTGGATTGGACATTTCTATAGACTTGTTTTAATCAGGACACTTTCTTGGCCTTAAGACTGTAAACTAGCAACTTATTAAATTCCCCTTTTAAAAGCCATTCCATTTCTGGTACATTACATTCCAGCAGCTAGCAAACTAGAACTGATTTTGGTACCAGAGAGTGGGTGCTACTGCAGTTTGCAAATACCAAACATGTCAGAACGGCTTTTTAAATGGATAAGGGGAGGATTCTGGAGGAGTGGTGAGACACTTGGTAGAGAAGGCCTAGAATGCTTTGAAGAGACTGTTAGTAGAAATGTGGACTCTAAAGACACTTCTGAAAAAACCTTAGACAGAGATGAGGCGTGTCATTACAGACTGGAAAGAAGACGATTCTTGTTTTAAAATAGCAGTTAATCTAGCAAAATTGACCAGTGACGTTGGCTGGAAGGCAGATTTTAAAAGCCATGAACTTGGATATTTATCAGAAGAGATCTCCAAATTAAATGTGGAAAATGCAGCCTGGTTCCTCCTTGCAGCTTATAGTGAAATGTGACAAGAAAGAGAAAAACTGAGAACTGAACTCTTGGGTACAGGAAACCAGAAGTTGATGTTCTGGAGAATTCTGGGCTTCCTGGAAGGGACACCCCAGGGAAGAGTGTCCCACATGAGGACTTGACCACATGTGGAACCACTCAACCCTTTCAGAGAATACCAGGATTGGACATGGAGTTATCCAGGAAGGATTTGTGGAAACTTATGTTTTACAGGCATGATCCAAGGCTACTGCACAGAAAGCCAACGAGAGTGCTGTGGGACCTGTATAAACAGAACCACTGCCAGTCTGGACTGGGGGGTTCAGAGAAGGGACACACTGGAGGAAAAATAACTTCAGAGGCAAAACCATGGAGGCTGAGGTCTGAAGTCAAGAAGCTTCGGACCAGGAGAGCAGACTCACCCAAGCCCATGGAGAGGGTGTGTTTGACCCAAAGACAGAGAGGATGGGCCTTCCACCTAGTGGCAGTGGAAGAGTCATGCCGCCTCAGGCGCTGGAGAGGGTGAAGCACATTCCTTGGGGTTTGGGGAGAACCTGGCTGCCACCACATGGAGGGGTTGAGCATGTGCCCCAGAGATGGCAGAGAACCCGGTGCAGCCCCAATCCTCAGAGAGGGTGGAGCCAAGAAAAAGGTGGTCTCCCCAGTGTCCCCCACGGTTGCTTTCAGAGACAGGAAGGCCTCTCTGTAGGTCCTTGGAAAGGGTGGGACTGCCACTTTCAGAAGCTTCAAAGATAAATGACTCTCCATCTTTGAAATCTAATGGACTTTGCAATGTGGGTTTTCGAAACTTATGGGTCTGGTGACCCCTGTGTTCCTTCCTCCCTATGTAAATGCACATATGTATCCCATGACTGTTCCTCCTTTGTATGTTGGCAGCAAATAACTTGTTATAAGTTTCCTAAGGTCCAGAGACAAAGGAGAATTTGCCTGAGCACAGATCATGCTCATAACTAACTTTCATGAGACTGTACTGATTTTAACCTTGTATTGCATTTGATTGCTACTGAAGTGGTTTAAGGATTTCTGATATTGTGGTGCAATTAATGTATTTTGTATATGGGAAAAACATGTCTTTTTTAGGGTCCAGAGAGTGGAATGTGCTAATTTGAAAGAATGTATGTACCCTAGAAAAGCCATGTTTTAATCCTAATCCAATTTTGTAAAGGCAGCTGTTTTTTCTAATCCCTATTCACTATCGCATGTTTGAAACTAATCAGATCATCTCCCTGGAGGTGTGATTTAATCAAGAGTGTTGTTAAACTGGATTATGTGGAGGCATGTCTCCACCCATTTGGGTGGGTCTTGATTAGTTTCGGAAGTCCTATGAAAGAGGAAACATTTTGGAGAAGATAATGGCATAGCCACAAGAAGCAGAGAGTCTACAGCCAGTGACCTTTGGAAATGAAGAAGGAAAACCCCTCCTGGGGAGCTTCATGAAAGGAAGCCAGGAGAGAAAGTGAGCAGATGATGCCATATTCACCACATGCCTTTCCAGGTGAGAGAGAAACTCTGACTGTGTTCACCATGTGCCTTTTCACTTGAGAAACCCTGAACTTCGTTGGCCTTCTTGAACCAAGGTATCTTTCCCTGGATGCCTTAGATTGGACATTTCTATAAACTTGGGTTTTTTTTTAATTTTTTATTGTAATATATAACATATATACAAAGCAAAGAAAGAAAAGAGCAATAATTTTTTTCATCATATAGTTGTATATTCATCATTATGATCATTTCTTAGAACATTTTTTTGCATCAATTCAAAAAAGAAAAAGAAAACAGAAAAAAAGTCACACCCTTTAGCCCTCCCTTTCATTGATCACTAGCATTTCAATCTACTAAATTTATTTTAACATTTGTTCACCTTATTATTTATTTTTAATCCATATGATTTACTCATCTGTTGATAAGGTAGATAAAAGAATCATCAGACACACAATCACACAGTCACGTTGTGAAAACTGTATCATTACACAATCATCTTCAGGAAACCTGGCCACTGGAACACAGCTCTACATTTTCAGGCAGTTCCCTCCAGCCACTCTGTTACACCTTAACTAAAAAGGTGATATCATTTAATGCATAAGAATAACCTCCAAGATAACCTCTTAACTCTGTTAGGAATCTCTCAGCCATTGATGCTTTATTTTGTCTCATTTCACTCTTGCCCCTTTTGGTCTAGAAGGTTTTCTCAATCCCTTGATGCTGGGTCCCAGCTCATTCTAGGATTTCTGTCCCACGTTGCCAGGAAGGTCCACACCTGTGGGAGTCATGTCCCACATGGAGAAGGGCAGGGCAGTGAGTTTGCGTGTCATGCTGGCTGAGAGAGAGAAACCATATCTGAGCAACAAAAGAGGTTCTCTGGGGGTGACTCTTAGGCCAAATTTTAAGTAGGCTTAGCCTATCCTCTGTGGGGTTAAGTTTCATATGAACAAACCTCAAGGTTGGGGGCTCAGCCTATTGCTTTGGTTGTCCCCACTGCTTGTGAGAATATCAAGAATTCTCCACTTGGGGAAGTTGAATTTCCCCCTTTCTCACCATTCCCTGAAGGGGAATTTGCAAATACTTTTTTATTCACTGTTCAAATCCTTCTGAGATTTATTGAGGCATCACTCTGGACAAACCTACAAAATCTCATGCCCTACTCAAGGTTCCATGTATTTATGATGTCAATTAAGCTGTCCACATAAAGTATTTTAGGAAATGCACTAGTCAAACTATAAATTTTGTACCAAATAAACATTTTTTTGCTTTAGTCTCACACATAAGTTAAAGTTTTAAACTATGAATTACCATCTATTTTCAACACTATTGACATTCCTTTGTTCTTCCTCATGCAAAACATTTTTAAATTTGTACATTTAGTTACTATCATTATACACTCTAGGCATTTCTAGATTATACCATCTCAGTCTTTACCGTATATCTTTTCCTCTGATTTCATTTGTGCCCCCAGGCCTCCTCCATCATTCTCACTTTCAGCATCATTCAGTGTTCTAACATTATTGTATTACAGTTAGGTAGTATTGTGCTATCCATTTCTGAATTTTTACACTCAGTCCTGCCACACAATCTGTATCCCTTCAGTTCCAATACCCAATATCTACCCTATTTCTATCTCCCGATGACCTCTGTTCTTAACTGAAATTCTCCAAGTTCATTCACTAATGTTAGTTCATATCAGTGAGACCATACAGTATTTGTCCTTTCATTTCTGGCAAATCTCACCTCAGCATAATGTCCTCAAGGTCCATCCATGTTGTTACATACTCCATAACTTTATCCTGTCTTACAGCTGCATAATATTCCATCGTATGTATATACCACAGCTTGTTTAGCCACTCGACTGTTGATGGACATTTGGGCTGTTTCCATCTCTTGGCAATTGTAAACAATACTGCTATAAACACTGGTGTGCAAATGTCCGTTTGTGTCTTTGCCCTCATGTCCCCTGAATAGATACCTAGCAATGGTATTGCCAGGTCATATGGTAATTCTATACCTACCTTCCCAAGGAACTGCCAAACTGCTTTCCACGGCACTTGTACCATTTGACATTCCCACCAACAGTGGGTAAGTGTGCCTCTTTCTCCACATCCTCTCCAGCACTTGTCATTTTCTCTTTTATTGATAATGGCCATTCTGGAGGGTGTGAGATGATATCTCATTGGGGCTTTGATTTGCATTTTCCTAATAGCCAGGGAAGTTGAAAATCTTTTCATGTGCCTTTGGGCCATTTGTATTTCCTCTTCTGAGAAGTGTCTGTTCAAGTCTTTTGCCCATTGTGTAATTGGGTTATCTGTCTTTTGGTGGTTTAGTTGAACAATCTCTTTATAAATTCTGGATACTAGACCTTTATCTGATATATTGTTTCCATATATTGTTTCCCATTGTGTAGGCATTTTATTTTCTTGACGAAGTTCGTTGATGCACAAAAGTGTTTAATTTTGAGGAGTTCCCATTTATTGATTTATTTCTTCAATGCTCGTGATTTGGGTGTAATGTCTAGGAAATTGCCTCCTATTATAAGATTTATAAGATATTTCCCTACATTTTCTTCTAACAGTTTTATGGTCTTAGATCTAATGTTTAGGTCTTTGATCCATTTTGAGTCAGTATTTGTATAGGGTGTGAGATATGGATCCTCTTCTTTCATTCTTTGCATGTGGACATCCAGTTCTCTAGGCACTATTTATCAAAGAGACTGTTCCATCAGTCATCCCAGGTGAGCTGGCTTGACTGCCTTATCAAAGATCAATTGTCCACAGATGAGAGGGTCTATATCTGAACACTCTATTCGATTCCATTGGTCAGTATGGCTGTCTTTATGCCACTACCATGCTGTTTTGACCACGGTAGCTTCGTAATACACCTTAAAGTCAGATAGCATGAGACCTCTGACTTCATTTTTCTTTCTCAGGGTACTTTTAGCTATTTGGGGCACCCTGCCCTTCCAGATAAATTTGGTTATTTTAAACTTTCTATTTATTTTAAAACTTTCCATTTCTGGAAAGTAAGTTTTGGGGATTTTAATTGGTATTTCATTGAATCTATAAATCAGTTTAGGTATAACTGTCATCTTTACTATATTTAGTCTTCAAATCCATGAACACAGTACGCCCTTCCATTTATTTAGGCCTTCTGTGATTTCTTTTAACAATTTCTTATAGTTTTCTCTGTATAGGTCTTTTGTCTCTTTTGTTAAATTTATTCCTAAACATTTTATTCTTTTGGTTGCAACTGCAAATGGAATTTTTTTCATGATTTCCCCTTCATACTGTTCATTACTAGTGTATAGAAACACTACAGATTTTTTAGTGTTGATCTTGTAATCTGCCACTGTGCTGTACTCATTTATTAGTTCTAGTAGTTTTGCTGTGGATTTTTTGGGGTTTTCAACATATAGTATCATATCATCTGCAAACAGTGATAGTTTTACTTCTTCCTTTCCAATTTTGATGGCTTGCGTTTCTTTTTCTTGTCTAATTGCTCTGGCTAGAACTTCCAACACAATGTTGAATAACAGTGGTGATAGTGGACATCCTTGTCTTGTTCCTGATTTTAGGGGGAAAGTTTTCAGTTTTTCCCCATTGAGGATGATGTTAGCTGTAGGTTTTTAATATATTCCCTTTATCATGTTGAGGAAGTTCCCTTGTATTCCTATCCTTTGAAGTGTTTTCAATAGGAAAGGATGTTGAATTTTGTCAAATACCTGTTCTGCAGCAATCAAGGTGATCATGTGGTTTTTCTGCTTTGATCTGTTGATATGGTTTATTACATTAATTGATTTTATGTTGAACCATCTATGCTGGTTTGAAAGGAAGTATGCCCCCTAGAAAAGCCATGTTTTAATATAAATCCCATTTCATAAAGGTAAAATAATCCCTATTCAATACTGTATGTTTGAAACTGTAATCAGATCATCTCCCTGGATGATGTGATTTAGTCAAGAGTGATTGTTAAACTGGATTAGGGGACGACATGTCTCCACCTATTTGGGTGGGTCTTGAATGGTTTATTAGAGCCCTATAAAAGGGGAAACATTTTGGAGAAGGAGATTTAGAGATAGCAGAGAATGCTGCAGCACCACAAAGCAGAGAGTCCTCCAGCCAGTGACCTTTGGAGATAAAGAAGGAAAACGTCTCCCAGGGAGCTTCATGAAACCAGAAGCCAGGAGATAAAGCTAGCAGATGATGCCTATTCGCCATGTGCCCTTCCAGCAGAAAGAGAAGCCCTGACTGTGTTTGCCATGTGCCTTCTCACTTGAGAGAGAAACTCAAAAACTAATATCCAACAAATTAGACTTCAAATGTAAAACAGTTAAAAGAGACAAAGAAGGAACTGTGTATTAATAAAAGGAACAATTGAACAAGAAGATAAATATGTATAACAATCATACATATTTATGCACCAAGCCAGAATGCTTCAAAATACATGAAGCAAACGCTAAAAACACTGAAAAGAAAAATAGACACATCTACCATATTTGTTGGAAGTGAGAGAACTTCATGAAATGGGAAGCCAGGACAAGAAGCTAGCAGATGATACTGTGTTTGCCATTGCCTTTCCAGATGAGAGAGAAACTGCGACTGTGTTCACCATGTGCCCTTCCACTTGAGAGAGAAACCCTGAACTTCATTGGCCTTCTTGAACCAAGGTATCTTTCCCTGGATGCCTCAGATTGGACATCTCTATAGACTTGTTTTAATTGGGACATTTTCTTGGCCTTAGAACTATAAACTAGCAACTCATTAAATTCCCCATTTTAAAGGCCATTCCATTTTTGGTATATTGCATTCCAGCAGCTAGCAAACTAAAACACCATCCTTGCATACCTGGGATGAATCCTACTTGGTCAGGGTGTATAATTCTTTTACTATGCTATTGGATTCAATTTGCAAGAATTTTGTTGAGGATTTTTGCATCTATATTCATAAGAGAGATTGGTCTGTAGTTTTCTTTTTCTGTAATGTCTTTGTCTGGCTTTGGTATGAGGGTGATGTTGGCTTCGTAGAATGAGTTAGGTAGCTATTCCTACTCTTCAATTTTTTTTGGAGATTTTGAGCAGGATTGGTACTAATTCATTCTTGAATGTTTGGTAGAATTCACAGGTGAAGCCATCTGGTCCTGGACTTTTCTTTTGGGGGAGCTTCTTAATGACTGATTCAATTGCTTTACTTGTGATCGGTTTGTTGAGGTCGTCTATTTCTTCTTGAGTGAATGTTGGTTGTTCATGCCTTTCTAGGAAGTTGTCCATTTCATCTACATTGTCGCGTTTATTAGCATGAAGTTGTTCGTAGTATCCTCTCATTACTTCATTTATTTCTGTAGTGTCAGTGGTTATGTCTCCTCTTCCATTTCTGATTTTATTTATTTACATCTTCTCTTTTCTTCTTTTTGTCAACCTCACTAAGGGTCATTCAACCTTACTGATTTTTCTCATAGAACCAACTTCTTCTGGTTTTGTTGATTTTCTTGATTGTTTTCATGTTCTCAATTTCATTTATTTCTGCTCTCATCTTCATTATTCCTTTCCTTTTGCTTGCTTTGGGGTTACTTTGCTGTTCTTTCTCTAGTTCTTCCAAGTGAACAGTTAATTCCTTGATTTTTGCTCTTTCTTTTTTGATATAGGCCTTTAGGACAATAAATTTCCCTCTTAGGACTACCTTTGCTGCATCCCATAAACTTTGATATGTCGTGTTTTCATTTTCATTTGCCTCAAGATCTTTACTGATTTCTCTTGTAATTTCTTCCTTGACCCACTGGTTGTTTAAGAGTCTGCTGTTGAGTCTCCATATATTTGGGATTTTTCTGGCACTCTGCCTATTATTGATTTCCAACTTCATTCCTTTATGATCTGAGAAAGTGTTTTGTATGATTTCAATCTTTTTTAATTTATTGAGACTTACTTTGTGACCTAGCATATGGTCTATCCTTGAGAATGATCCACGAGCACTTGAGAAAAAGGTACATCCTGCTGTTGTAGGGTGTAATGTTCAATAAATGTCTGTTAAGTCTAGCTCATTTATTATATTATTCAAATTCTGTTTCTTTATTGATCCTCTGTCTAGATGTTCTGTCCGTTAAGAGTGAGGAATTGAAGTCTCCAACAATTATGGTAGATGTGTCTATTTTTCTTTTCAGTGTTTTTAGCGTTTGCTTCATGTATTTTGAAGCATTCTGGCTTGGTGCATAAATATGTATGATTGTTATACATATTTATCTTCTTGTTGAATTGTTCCTTTTATTAATACACAGTTCCTTCTTTGTCTCTTTTAACTGTTTTACATTTGAAGTCTAATTTATTGGATATTAGTATAGCTATTCCTGCTCTTTTCTGATTGTTATTTGCATGAAATATCTTTTCCCAACCTTTTACTTTCAACTTATGTTTATCCTTGGGTCTAAGATGCATTTCCTATAGACAGCATATAGATGGGTCCTGTTTTTTAATCCATTATGCCAGTCTATGTTTTTTGATTGGGGAGTTTAATCCATTAACATTTAGTGTTATTACTGTATGGACAGTACTTTCTTCTACCATTTAGCCTTTTGGATTTTATATGTCATATCTAATTTTCCTTATTTTTACCTTCACTGATAGTCTTCATTTCTACACTCTTCACACCTCTCTCTCCTGTCTCTTCATATCTGTCTCTAGTGCTCCCTTAAGTATTTCTTGCAGAGCCAGTCTCTTGGTCATAAATTCTCTCAGTGATTTTTTTCTGAAAATGTTTTAATTTCTCCCTCATTTTTGAAGGACAATTTTGCTGGATATAGAATTCTTGGTTGGCAGTTTTTCTCTTTTAGTAATTTAAATATATCATCCCACTGTCTTCTCACCTCCATGATTTCTCCTGAGAAATCTACACATAGGGTTATTGGGCTGCCCTTGTATGTGATTGTTCTAGTTTGCTAGCTGCCAGAATGCAATATACCAGAAATGGAATGTCTTTTAAAATGCGGAATTTAATCAGATGTTAGTCTACAGTTCTAAGGCCAAGAAAATGCCCCAATTAATATGTCTATAGAAGTCCAATTACGGCATCGAGGGAAAGATACCTTGGTTCAAGAAGGCCAATGAAGTTCAGGGTTTCTCTCTTAAGTTGAAAGGCATATGGTAAGCACAGTCAGAGTTTCTCTCTCATCTGGAAAGGCACATGGTACACACGGTCAGGGTTCCTCTCTCATCTGGAAGGACACATGGCAAACACGGTGTCATCTGCTAGCTTCTTCTCTCCTGGCTTCTTGTTATATGAAGCTCCCCAGGAGGCATTTTCCTTCTTCATCTCCAAAGGTCACTGGCTCGTGGACTCTCTGCTTCGTGGTGCTGCAGCATCCTCTGCTCTCTTCGAATTTCCTTCATTCTCCAAAATGTTTCCTCTTTTATAGGACTCCAGAAACTTATCCAGACCCACCCAAATGAGTGGAGACACGCCTCCAGCTAATCCAGTTTAACAACCACTCTTGATTAAATCACATCTCCAGGGAGATGATCTGATTACAGTTTCAAACATACAGTATTGAATAGGTATTATTCTTCCTTTATGAAATGGGATTTAGATTAAAACATGACTTTTCAGAACAACTACTAAATAACCAGAAACAGTACAGAACAGCTCCTGGGGCCACATCAATGACCAGACACACAGTGTACCCCAGTCTGGACCAGCTGGACCGGCTGCGAGCCCCACCAGAACCATGAGTTCCCAAAGCTGTGGCGGCCGGCACCCCTCCCCCACAGGCTACTTCCCAGAGGGGAAAGGAAAGGAACTTTACCAGCAGCAGGGAATGAGCACAATCAAACACCAATTGTGGAATTAATTAACAAATTCTGACTACTAAAAATAGGCCCCCCAGCTTAGGTGAACCTGGTCAAAGCGGAAGTTGGTCATTTTTGCCCCGGCGCCAAGGGGGCAGGGCTGGCGGAAAAAGGGGAGAAAAAAAAAAGAAGGAAACAGAGGTTTTTGTGGCTGTGTTTCTACAAAGGCTTGACTGCCTGTGGATATAGCAGCAGGACTTCTCAGGCTGCAACTGCTCCAGGCATAGGCAGACTTGAGCTCTTTTGGGGGCTTATCTGGAAACTGTGCCTTCCCCAGGGGAGGGGTGAAGCCCAACTCAGGTGGAATCCCTCCCTCAAGGAATTTAGACCCCAGGGCTTGGTAATTTGAAACCATTAAAACCAGCCTACAACCTCTCCTCTGTCTCACCATGCCCCCAGCAGGGAGAGTCTGCCAAAGTTAAAGGTACTGCATCATCTTACACTGGTGCGACCTGCAGGCAGACAAGTGCTACATACTGGGAAGGATAAGAAAGACAGAGTCCAGAGACTTCACAGGAAAGTCTTCAACCTGCTGGGTCTCACCCTCAGGGAAAACCGACGCAGGTGACTCTTTCCTCCTGATAGGAGGCCAGTTTGGTCTGGGAAAATCTGGCTGGGGTCTATAATATCTAAGTAGACCCTCCTAAGGGTGAGGGGGAAAAGGCACCATACAAGCAGGGCAAAAAATGAGAAAACAAGAACTGAAAAATTCTTCTTTGTTAAACAAAACTTAAGCTAGAGGTCCAGATAAAGCTGAACTGAATGTCAAAGAACAGATAGACAACAAATTCATCCAGCAAGAAACCCCTAGGTAAAAGAAGTGAAAACAATCTCCAGAAAAAAACTAATTAAGGTAATTAAATGTCTAGACGCCAGCAAAAAATAACAAATCACACCAGGAAAAATTGAAGATATGGCCCAGTCAAAGGAACACAATTCAAATGACATACAGGAGCTGAAACAATTAATTCAGAATATACAAACAGACATGGAAAACCTCATCAAAAACCAAATCAATGAATTGAGGGAGGATTTAAAGAAGGAAAGGAATGAACAAAAAGAAGAAATCGAAAGTCTGAAAAAACAAATCACAGAACTTATGGGAATCAAAGGCAAGGTAGAAGAGATGAAAAAAACAACTGAAACCTACAATGGTAGATTTCGAGAGACAGAACTTAGGATTAGTGAACTGGAGGACAGGACATCTGAAATCCAGCAAGAAAAAGAAAATATAGAGGAAAAAATGGAAAAATATGAGCATGGACTCAGGGAATTGAATGACAATATGAAGTGCATGAATATACGTGTTGTGAGTATCCCAGAAGGAGCAGAGAAGGGAAAAGGAGGAGAAAAACTAATGGAGGAAATTATCATTGAAAATTTACCAACTCTTATGAGAGACTTAGAATTACAGATCCAAGAAGTGCAGCGTACCCCAGAGAGATCCAAATAGACGTACTCCAAGACATTTACTAATCAGACTGTCAGAGGTCAAAGAGAAAGAGAGAATCTTGAAAGCAGCGAGAGAAAAGCAATCCATCACATATAAGGGAAACCCAATAAGACCATGCGCAGATCTCTCAGCAGAAACCATGGAGGCAAGAAGACAGTGGGATGATATATTTAAATTATTAAAAGAGAAAAACTGCCAACCAAGAATTCTATATCCAGCAAAATTGTCCTTCAAAAATGAGGGAGAAATTAAAACATTTTCAGACAAAAAAATCACTGAGAGAATTTGTGACCAAGAGACCAACTCTGCAAGAAATACTAAAGGGAGCACTAGAGACAGATACGAAGACAGAAGAGAGAGGTGTGGAGAAGAGTGTAGAAAGGAAGACTATGAGTAAAGGTAAAAAGAAGGAAAATTAGATATGACATATAAAATCCAGAAGGCAAAATAGTAGAAGAAAGTACTACCCATGCAGTAATTACACTGAATGTTAATGGATTAAACTCTCCAATCAAAAGATATAGTCTGGCAGAATGGATTAGAGAACAGGACCCATCTATATGCTGTCTCTACTCAAAGGACATGAGGGCAAGGACACAAATGGACATTTGCACACCAATGTTTATAGCAGCATTATTTACAATTACCAAGAGATGGAAGCAGCCAAAATGTCCATCAACAGACAGTTGGCTAAACAAACTGTGGCATTTACATAAGATGGAATATTATGCAGCTTTAAAACATAATAAAGTTATGAAGCATGTAACAACATGAATGGACCTTAAGGACATTATGCTGAGATTAGCCAGAAACAAAAGAACAAATACTGTATGATCTCACTGATATGAACTGACATTAGTGAATAAACTTGGAATATTTTGTTGGTAATAGAGACCATCAGGAGATAGAAATAGGGTAAGATATTGGGTAATTGGAATTAAAGGGATACAGATTGTGCAACAGACTGAATATAAAAACTCAGAAATGGACAGCACAACATTACCTAACTGTAATACAATTATGTTAAAACACTGAATGAAGCTGAACATGAGAATGATTGAGGGAGGAGGGCTGGGGCATAAATGAAATCACAAAGAAAGATAGACGATAAAGATTGAGATGGTATAATCTAGGAATGCTTAGAGTGTATAATGATAGTGACTAAATGTACAAATTTAAAAAACGTTTTTGCATGAGGAAGAACAAAAGAATGTCATTACTGCAGTGTGCTGAAAATAGATGGTAATTAATATTTTAAAATTTCAACTTATGTGTGAGACTGAAGCAAAAAATGTTTATTTGGTACAAATTTATACTTTGACTAGTGCATCTCCTAATATAACTTATGTAGATAGTTGGTTAAACACCTTAAGTACATGGAACTTTGTATAGGACATGAGATTTTTTGGTTTGTCCAGGTGATGCCCCGATGAATCCCAGAGTGATTTGATCAGTAAGTGGAAAAGTATTTGCAAAGTCCCCTTCAGGAAATGGTGAGAACAGGGGAAAACTCAACTTCCCCAAGTTGAATGCTCGATATTCTCACAAGCAGTGTGGGCAACCAAAGCTATAGGCTGAGCCCCCAGTCTTGGGGTATATTCATATGAAACTTAACCCCACAGGGGATAGGTCAAGCCTACTTAAAATTAGGCCTAAGAGTCACCCCCAAGAGAGCCTCTTTTGTTTCTCAGATGCGGCCTCTCTCTCCAGCCAACACAAAAAGCAAACTCACCACCCTCCCCCTGTCTACGTGGGACATGACTCCCAGGGGTGTGGATCTTCCTGGCAATGTGGGACAGAAATCCCAGAATGAGCTGAGATTCAGCATCAAGGGATTGAGAAAAACTCTAGAATGAGCTGAGACCCAGCATCAAGGAATTGAGAAAACCTTCTCGACCAAAAGGGGGAAGAGTGAAATGAGACAAAGTGTCAATGGCTGAGAGATTCCAAACAGAGTTGAGAGGTTATCTTGGAGGTTATTCTTATGCATTAAGTAGATATCACCTTGTTAACCAAAATGTAATGGAGAGGCTGGAGGGAACTGCCTGAAAATGTAGAGCTGTGTTCCAGTAGCCATGTTTCCTGATGATGATTGTATAATGATATGGCTTTCACAATGTGACTGTGTGATTGTGAAAACCTTGTGTCTGATGCTCCTTTTGTCTACCTTGTCAACAGATGAGTAGAACATATGGAATAAAAATAAATAATAGGGGGAACAAATGTTAAAATAAATTTAGTTTGAAATGCTAGTGATCAATGAAAGGGAAGGGAAAGGGGTATGGTATGTAAATTTTTTTTCTTGTTTTTGTTTTATTTTTCTGTTGTCTTTTTATTTCTTTTTCTGAATTGATGTAAATTTTCTTGGAAATGATCATGATGATGAATATGCAACTATGTGATGATATTGTGAATTGCTGAGTGTATGTGTTGGGAATGTTTGTGTTTCTTTCTTGTAATTTTTTTTAATTAATAAAAAATTTTTTTAAAAACATGGCTTTTCTAGGGGACATACATCCTTTCAAACAAGCACAGTGATGGATTGCTTTTCTCTTGCTGCTTTCAAGATTCTGTTTCTCTTTGACATCTGACATTCTGATTAGTAAGTGTCTTGGAGTATGTCTACTTGGATTTATTCTCTTTGGGGTGCGCTGCACTTCTTGGATCTGTAATTTTAAGTCTTTCATAAGAGTTAGGAAATTTTCAGTGATAATTTCCTCCATTAGTTTTTCTCTTTCTTTTCCCTTCTCTTCTCCTTCTGGGACACCCACAACACGTACATTCATGTGCTTCATGTTGTCATTCAATTCCCTGAGTCCATGCTCATATTTTTCCATTCTTTTCCCTACATTTTCTTTTGCTTATTGGATTTCAGATGTCCCGTCCTCCAGTTCACTAATCCTATCTTCTGCCTCTTGAAATCTGACATTGTAGGTTTCCATTGTTTTTTCATCTCTTCTACTGTAACTTTCATTTTCATAAGTTCTGTGATTTGTTTTTTCAGACTTTTGATTTCTTCTTTTCGTTCATTCCTTGCCTTCTTTATATCCTCCCTCAAATTACTGATTTAATTTCTGATGGGTTTCCATGTCTGTTTGAACATTCTGAATTGTTTCAACTCGTGTATCTCATTTGAATTGTTGGTTTGTTCCTTTGACTGAGCCATATCTTCAGTCTTCCTAGTTATTTTCCTTCGTTATTTTTTGCTGGTGTCTAGGCATTTAATTACCTTAAGCAGTTTATTCTGGAGATTGTTTTTACTTTTTTTTACAAGGATTTTCTTGCTGGATGACTTTGCTGCCTATCTGTTCTTTGACATTCAGTTCAGCTTATTCTGGATCTCCGGCTTAGGTTTTGTTTAACAGATCAGAATTTTTCAGTTTTGGTTTTCTTTTTTCTTGCCCTGCTTGTATGGTGCCATTAGGAGGGTCTACTTAGGTATTATAGACCACAGGCAGATTTTCTCAGACCAAATTGGCCTCCTGTCAGGGGGAAAGAGTCACCTGCATCAATTTTCCCTGAAGGTGAGACCCAGCAGATCGAAAGGCTTTCCTACGAAGCCTCTGGATTCTCCGTTTTTCCTATCCTGCCCAATATGTGGCGCTTGTCTGCCTGTAGGTCCCACCAGCATAAGGTGATGCAGTACCTTTAACTACAGCAGACTCTCCCTGCTGGGGCATGGTGGAGACAGAGAAAAGGTTGTAGTCTGGTTTTAATTGCTTCACTTTTCTAGACCCTGGGGTCTGAACTCCTTGAGGGAGGGAACCCACCTGAGCTGGGCCCCACCCCCCTCCTGGGGAAGGCACAGGCTCCAGACAAGCTTTCCAACAAGTTTAATTCTGCCTATGCCTGGGGCAGTGGAGCCCAAGAAGCCTTGCAGCTGTATACAAAGAGCAGTCAAGCCGTAGAAACACAGCCACCAAAATAAAAGAGAAAAATCCTTTTCAGAGCAGAACCCCTGTTCCTTGGGTTTGCCAATCAAGAGCTTAAGTTGGTACATTGCTCTGTGTATCTCCAGGTCCTATGTACCTCGTCCTTTCCTTCAAGGCCCAGACCTTTTCAGATCCAAAAAAGCATCTGTTCTTGTTTTTTCCTTTTCTTTTTCCGTCAGCCCTGCCCCTTCTGCACCAGGGCAAAAAACAGCGACCTCGGCTTTTACTTGAGGTTCGGCTGAGCTGGGGGCCTATTTTTAGTAGTCAGAATTTGTTAATTAATTTCACAATTGCAGCTTGGTTGTGCTTAGCCCCTGCTCCAGGTAAAGTCTCTTTCCTTTCCCCTCTGGGAAGCAGCCTGTGGGGAAGGGGTGCTGGCCGCCATGCTTGGGGAATCCACTGTTCTGGGTGGGCTCACAGCCAGTCCACCTGGCCCAGACTGGGGTACCCTGTGTATCCTGTCACTGATGTGGCCCCAGCAGTTCTGTATTGTTCCTGGCTCTGGAGGACAAACTAAATCCCACACCTCACTAAGCCACCATCTTGGCCTTCCTCTCTATAGACTTGTTTTAATTGGGACTTTTTCTCAGCCTTAGAACTGTAAAGTAGCAACTTATTAAATTCCCCTTTTAAAAGCCATTCTGTTTCTGGTATACTGCATTCCGGCAGCTAGCAAACTAGAACACCAATTGCTGGATTACTTACTTTTCAGGTGTACACACACAGACTCAGGCGGGGCCCCAACCCTTGGACAGAATGGCACTCAGAGCACAGAGAGGGCGTCGTACACACACAGACTTGGGCTGGGGCTCAAGCCTTGGACAGAATGGCACTCAGAACACAGAGAGGGCGTCGTACAGACACAGACTCGGGCTGGGGCTCAAGCCTTGAACAGAATGGCACTCAGAGCACAGAGAGGGCGTTGTACACACACAGACTCAGGCGGGGGCCCAGCCCTTGGACAGAATGGCACTCAGAACACAGAGAGGTGTCGTACACACACAGACTCGGGCTGGGGCTCAAGCCTTGGACAGAATGGCACTCAGAGCACAGAGAGGGCGTCGTACACACACAGACTCAGGCGGGGGCCCAGCCCTTGGACAGAATGGCACTCAGAACACAGAGAGGTGTCGTACACACACAGACTCGGGCTGGGGCTCAAGCCTTGGACAGAATGGCACTCAGAACACAGAGAGGGCGTCGTACACACACAGACTCGGGCTGGGGCTCAAGCCTTGGACAGAATGGCACTCAGAGCACAGAGAGGGCGTCGTACACACACAGACTCGGGCTGGGGCTCAAGCCTTGGACAGAATGGCACTCGGAGCACAGAGAGGGCATCGTACACACACAGACTCAGGCGGGGGCCCAGCCCTTGGACAGAATGGCACTCGGAGCACAGAGAGGTGTCGTACACACACAGACTCGGGCTGGGGCTCAAGCCTTGGACAGAATGGCACTCAGAACACAGAGAGGGTGTCGAGGCCAGAGCCAGGGGCTGTGCTCTGAAGCCGGCCACAGGGTCTTCAAACCCAGTCCCTGGGACTCAGACCCTGCCCTCAGTTCCCTGCTCACTCCACTTTGGTGACTGGCTCACCCAGTCAAATGTCTGGACCTGAGACCAGAAACTGTTTCTCCCTTCAAAGCTTTAAGCACCCCGGGGTGCTGGCAGGGCAGAACAATGAATTGCCAAGCCTCTAGACCAAAACGGTCGAGTGGCCACAAAACACTCCATCACATGCTTAGCTGCCCTACCAGGGCACCAGGACTTTGGGCACTTCTTACTCTTTATGGCCATCCATGTCCCACCAGATTCGTCAAATAGGTTCTGATACATGGGGTTCTCTGCCTCATGTGCTAACAGTCAACCTATGACACTGGGGTTTCAAAGAGAGAAGGAGTTTATTGCCAGCAAAGCAAGGAAATCAGATGCCCATCGGCTAAAATCTCTCTCCCCAAACTGCAGTAACTGTGAAAGTTTTATAATATCAAAAGACGGGCCAATTTTAGGATAATGAGTATAATGGCTCTATATGATGAATGTAGAGGTGACCTCATTACTGAGCATGTGCAGACTCATGGTTAGGTATTCAGCTACAGAATATTTATAAGAAAACGGCAGGGCATTACAGGTTTAAGTTTAAGCTACTGTGCATGTCAGGCAGACCAGTTTTGGTTAGATCAAGTTTTGTCTAGCAAGATAGTCTAGAAATTGGGGAGGATTAGCTCTGAGCTGATCAAGGTCCTTCATTAATCAACATTAGGGGCTGCCCTTGTTATGACAAGACTCTAAAGTTGTAAAAAAGGATAAGGGGGTACAAGTGGGGCCTGCGTGAGGTTATTGCAACCACAAGATAATGGCTACATGGTTATATAATGACTATCAAAGATCAAGGCACCTGGATTATAGTTCATAATTTCAGTCCTTCCTTTTGGTCATTTTACAGTATGCTAGAAAGTAAGAAAAGCATCTATGTAATGATTCAAAAATCATAATCATTTCTTATTCTTAGCTCCAGGTTCAATACCTAGAGAAAGTAAATTCGTCGAGACAGAACATAGCTTACGTGGTACCGGCTGGGTTGGGGTGGTGGGGGATGGGCATGAGAGAAGAGCTTCTGTTTCTGGTGATGAAGTTCGGCGGCGGCACAGCACTGTGAATGGAATCCACACCACTGAGCTGTACACTCGAAAGTGATTAAGATGGAAAGTTTTTATTATATATTTTACCACAATAAAAAGTTTTTGAAAAGATTTTACTTTGGGGCACCAGGGAGATTCCAAATTTTACTTTGGGGGATCAAGCAGCCTCCTTGCACTAAAAAACCCAAGGACTACCCCCAGCAAGACATGCTGCAGACAAGGAAACAAACAGCAGTTTCATAAATGAGCTGCAAATCCAAACTCACAAAGACAGATGCTAAGAGCAGAAATGATTTATATCTGGGCACAACTCCCACGGGCAGCCCCATACACCATGTGCCCGCGGGGCAGGGGACTGCTGGTCTTGAAAGAGGTCACAGTTCCAGGTCAGCAAGTGGGCAGCTGCGACAGATAACGCACCATTCCAAGCCCATCACATATTACAATGCATGGAACACTTAGAACAAGTGCTTGTTGAATAACAAGTGTGATAGTCTGTATGCCATAGTTGTTTCATTCTGTTTATGAAAAAACAAAACAGGAAGCTGTTGACTTTGTAACTGAGAAGTTAGGATTTAGGGGATGATTATGATCTCTGAATCACTCTACAGATATTCCTTCTCTACTTTCCGGTGTATGAGGGTGGACAGAGGGAAATAATTCAAGTCTCTGAGCTGTAATCCAGCGGCCTTGATCTCTGATAATGATTGGGTAACTTTATCTTGTGCCCTTGTGACTGTAAAAACCCTGTGACTAACCTTCACTGATACCCATTTATCCAGTTATGATCACTACAGACAGCCCCTAATGCTTGTTAATGAAGGGTCTTGAGTAAGCCCACCGCTAACCCAACCCAAGCCCAAAGTTATCCCGATAACAAAAGCTGGATGTAACCAAAATGGGCCCGCCAGACATCCGCCAGACAGACTTTAACCTCTGAGTCACCTGTACCTCATCATAATACTAAAAATCACGTCATCATAAGGCCGCCATTTTCCTACATTGTTCTTGACTAAGCATGTAATCAATCTGCACATGCTCAATCATTAGATCACTTCTAATTACATCATTACCACTCATTCATTATCCTAAAACCTGCCCATCTTTTGATACTATAAAACTATTAGATTTACTGCATGGGGAGACAGATTTTTGATCTGCCTTGTGCCTGGCAATAAAGTCTTTCTCTTTGACAACCCGGGGTCTCGGGAACTGGTCACTGGGCACATTGGGCAAAGAACGTGCTGCCTTTGTGGGTAAGAACCGAGAAGAGGGTGCTGCACAATGACTAGTGCAGGGTGGCACTTCCACTGTAGGGGGCCTAACACTTCCTTTAAAATGACTTATTATAAGGAGCCCCAACTGCATGTGGCTCTGATTTACTCCTTATTTTAGGGAGTCCCTTCAGGTACGCATCCATTTAGATAGAAAATTTCCAATAAAGGTAGGAAAACTAAAATTACTTCTTACATATCGAAGTACAACTGATTCAATGGTCTCGATAAACAGCATATTCTCCATCCCAACAATCCTGCACTTCAAGCGCTGAAGATGCTGGCCTGCTCTCACCATCACCAACTGATGCAAAAGCATGAGAATCCCACATTAACAGATAAATTAACCATCTACAATTCCCAGGAGCCAGAAGGAGACTTTATGTTAAATGGATCAATCAATCGCATGAGATAAAAACAAAAAAAATCATGGCAAGGAATGACATCTTCCCAACAAATACCTGACATAAGCACATTAAAAACTGATAGCAAATCTGTAAGCAGCTGTTTGGGGGGGGAGGGCTGAAAATGATAGGGGAGGGCATTGGACCACACACACGTTCCTTAAGTGCAGCCATGTTTTGTTGGTTAACTGCAGGTATATTACAGAGATGAAATTTAATAACTTAGTGTATACAATACCAATAAAGTGAAAGAGATTCAAAAAATTGAAACGTATTGTAAGGACTTATTTAAGAAGTCATAAAAACACAGCAGTTGCTACTATTACAAATGGCTTTTTGTCTGTCAAAAATCTGGTAACAGATTGTGATATGAAGCCACCTTATACTATTATACTAGTTCCTTTTCCATAAATTTTCTCTGGATTTGCATCTGCATTGTCTGTTTGTAAATAAAAATCCTCTAGCCCCCAAATGTTACTAACACAAAGAATGTATACATACACACATACACCGAAGTCTAAAGCCTGAAAATATTCTTTCCCTGTAAATAACAGGTATTTTAGCCTTTCCCCTCCTCACGCAAACAACCAGGCTGGAAGCGAGCATGTGTTATTGTGAAGTGGAGGGCAAAGAGACATGCTGGGAAAAGCAGTCAGTTTGGCAAGGGTTTTTCAACCTCGGCACTGTAACGAGTTGGCTAATTCTTTGTCATGGGGGTGTCCTGAGCATTTTAAGATGGTTTTGTGTGCTGGGAGAGAAGGCCAGCACACAAAACCATGTTTCTTCTCATGTGACAGAGGAACCCAGATGAAACTAGCTGCCTTCCCTCCGAAGAACTACAAATTTGTAACTAAATAAATTCCCTTTATAGAAGCCAATCCATTTCTGGTGTATTGCATTCCAGAAGTCTTAGCAAATTAAAACAGATTTTGGTACCAGAGGAGTGGGGTGCTACTGAGTTTGCAAATACCAAACATGTTGGAATGGGTTTTTAAATGGATAAGGGGATGATTCTGGAAAAATTGTGAGGAGCTTGACAGAGAAAGCCTAGATTTCTTTGAAGAGACTGTTGGTAAGAAACATGGACTCAAAAGATACTTCCATTGAAGCCTTAGACAGAAATGAGGAATATGTTGTTGCAAATTCAAAGGAAGGCAACCTTCATTTTAAAGTGGCAGAGAATTTGGCAAAATCGAGTCCTGGTGCTGGATGGAAGGGAAATTTGAATGCAACGATCTGGGATACTTGGCTGAGGAGATTTCCAAACTAAATGTGGAAAACACAGCCTGGTTTCTCCTTGCAGCTTGCAGTAAGATGAGACAAGAAAGAGATAAGCTGAGAAGTAAACTTTTGTGTATAAAGAAATCAAAAACTGATGGTTTGGAAAACTCTGGGCTTCCAGAAAGGGAAACCCCAGAGAATGGTACCCCACATGAGGATTTAACCAAACATGGAACCAGTCAGCCATTACAGGGCAAGCCAGGATTGGAGATGAAGTTATCCAGGAAGAATCTATCGAAAGTCCTATTGTCCCATAGTGTGGATCCCTGTATGCTACATGCCAAGTCAACAATTTTTGTGAGACTTCTATAAATGGAATCATTGCCAGTCTGGATTGAAAGGAACAGAAAAGGGGCAGATTGAAGGGAAAATAATCTGAGAGGCAAAACTATAGAAGCTAAGGTCTTAAGCCAAGAAACCTTGGGCCAAGAGAGCGGATCCACCCATGCATGTTGAGAGGGTGAGTTCCCCCAGAGGCAGAAGGCAGGCCTTTTGCCTCAATGTTCAGGAAGAGCTCTGGTGTTCCAGGCCCTGGGGATTGTGGGGGTGCCTGGCTGCCACCACACTATTCTTAAGGGGTTGAACATGTGCCCTGGAGATGAGAATCTGGGTGTCATCCAGATGCTTGAGGAGGGTGAGGCCAAGAAATAGGTCATCTCCCCAGTGTTCCCCAATGTTGCAACCTTCATCCCAGTGTTTGGAGAAAGTAGGGCTGCTGCACAGTCCCTTGGAAAGGGTGGGACTGACACTTTCTAAAGCCCCAAGAATGAACGACTCTCAGACTTTGAAATCTAATAGAGTTTACCCTGCAGGTTTTCAGAACTGTTTAGGTCTGGTGACCCCTGTTTTCCTTCAAATTTCTCCCTATGGCAGTGGGATTATTTACTGTATGATTACTCCTTCTTTGTATATTGGAAGCAGATAACTTGCTCTACGTTCACAGGTCCACAGCCAGAGGAGAACTTTGCTTTAGGACAGACTATGCCTATAACTGACTTTGATGATTTTTGAGTTGGTACTGTATTTTTATTGTTACTGAAATGATTTAGAGCTTCTGTGATAATGTGATGAAATGAATGCATTTTGTATATGGAAAGATTTGGTACACTGTATGCAAGACAGATAAGGATTGTTAGCTGAAGAAAATATGTCTGCTATTGTTTTCTATTTAGAGATTAAGTATAGTTTAAGGTGATATGTATAGTTGCCAAGTTGATAAGGGGTGGGCACTGTAGTAGTAGGTTCAGGTATCAACTTGGCCAGGTTATGGTGTACAGTTGTTCTGTTGATGTGGACTTAAATCATCAGCACATGAATCAGCTAATTACATCTGCAGTCGGCTGAGAACCTTCCATAATGAGCCACATTTACTTCAATTAGCTGGAGGCTTAAAAGGAGCCTCAGCATAGCTCAGCACAGCTCAGCACAGCTCAGCACAGCTCAGAGCTCAGAGCCAACACAGACCCAGACGTTTGAAGATGAAGAGAGGAAACATCCCAGGGAAAGTCTTTAGAACCCAGATGCCAGGAGAGGTCAGAAGACATCACTGTGTGCCTTCCCATTTGACCGAGGAACCCAGATGAAAGTTAGCTGCCTTCCCTCCAAAGAACTGTAAATTTGTAACTAAACAAATTCCCTTTATAGAAGCCAGTCCATTTCTGGTGTGTTGCATTCCAGCAGCCTTAGCAAACTAAACACCAAGGAAGGGAAGCAAAAAAGTTGGGCATATTTGGAGGAGGAGTTACATTTCAAAAATGAAGACTTTTTTCAACAAGCAAAGACTATGGGAGGAAAACGGAGAAAATGCACCTGCTGATGACAGAAATGGGTTAAAGAAGTTACCTAATTTACACAAGGTATCACTTAGGCTGATGTTCAGCTTCTTCCTGATGCGTGAGGAGTTGTCCAGAGCTGCAGCATTTTCCTTTATTTTAATCACTTGTTTATAATATTCAATCACTTGCTTCCTTTGGAATCTAGAAAAGACAAATTTAGTTACAGTTTAGCACTGAACTTTGCGAATGAGGAGGGGAGATGGAGAGTGCAGAAGGCCCCTCATGAAGGGCTCTGAGCATAAACCTAAGGTTGGGGGACTTCAATATGAAAGGTTTTTTTCACTGAAAGATTGATGGAGTTGAAGCTGAACTTTGGAAAATTTGCCTGGGTGGATGTGTGGAGAATAAACTGAAGCAGGTGAGGCTCTAGGCAGGGATGCCAGTTAGTCCAGAGGGAAAATGGTGAAGGTATGAGTGACTGCAATGACCACCAAGGGAAAGGAGACTTGCTAGGGTCAGGTATCAGATGGAATGTGGTGGTGGTGATGGTGGTGATGGTGATGCTGGTGGTGGTGGTCGTGGTGGTGATGGTGGTGATGGTGGTGATGGTGATGCTGGTGGTGGTGGTCGTGGTGGTGATGGTGGTGATGGTGGTGATGGTGATGCTGGTGGTGGTGGTCGTGGTGGTGATGGTGGTGATGGTGGTGATGGTGGTGGTGGTGGTGATGGTGGTGATGGTGGTGATGGTGGTGGTGGTGGTGGTGGTGGTGGTGTGGTGAAGGTGGTGGTGGTGGTGGTGGTGGTGGTGGTGGTGGTGTGGTGAAGGTGGTGGTGGTGATGATGGTGGTGATGGTGGTGGTGGTGGTGGTGGTGGTGGTGATGGTGGTGATGGTGGTGATGGTGGTGGTGGTGGTGGTGGTGGTGGTGATGGTGCTGGTCGTGATGGTGGTGATGGTGGTGGTGGTGGTGATGGTGGTGATGGTGGTGGTGGTGGTGGTGGTGGTGGTGGTGGTGGTGATGGTGGTGATGGTGGTGGTGGTGGTGGTGGTGATGGTGGTGATGGTGGTGGTGGTGGTGGTGGTGATGATGGTGGTGGTGATGGTGGTGATGGTGGTGGTGGTGGTGGTGGTGATGGTGATGGTGGTGATGGTGGTAATGGTGGTGGTGATGGTGGTGGTGGTGGTGGTGATGGTGGTGGTGGTGGTAATGGTGGTGGTGGTGATGGTGGTGGTGATGGTGGTGGTGGTGGTGGTGGTGGTGGTGGTGATGGTGGTGATGGTGGTGATGGTGGTGATGGTGGTGGTGGTGGTGGTGGTGTGGTGAAGGTGGTGGTGGTGATGATGGTGGTGGTGGTGGTGGTGGTGGTGGTGGTGGTGGTGATGGTGGTGATGGTGGTGGTGATGGTGGTGGTGGTGGTGGTGGTGGTGGTGGTGGTGATGGTGGTGGTGGTGGTGGTGATCGTGGTGGTGGTGGTGGTGGTGGTGATGGTGGTGGTGGTGATGCTGGTGGTGGTGGTGGTGATGGTGGTGGTGGTGGTGGTGATGGTGGTGGTGGTGATGGTGGTGGTGGTGGTGGTGATGGTGGTGGTGGTGATGGTGGTGGTGATGGTGGTGGTGGTGGTGATGGTGGTGGTGATGGTGGTGATGGTGGTGATGGTGGTGATGGTGGTGGTGGTGGTGGTGGTGGTGGTGATGGTGGTGGTGGTGGTGATGGTGGTGGTGATGGTGGTGATGGTGGTGATGGTGATGGTGATGGTGGTGATGCTGGTGGTGGCGATGCTGGTGGTGGTTATGGTGGTGATGGTGGTGGTGGTATGGTGAAGGTGGTGATGGTGGTGATGGTGATGGTGGTGGTGGTGATGGTGGTGATGGTGATGGTGGTGATGGTGGTGATGGTGGTGATGGTGGTGGTGGTGTGGTGAAGGTGGTGATGGTGGTGATGCTGGTGGTGGTGGTGGTGATGGTGGTGATAGTGATGGTGGTGATGGTGGTGGTGGTGGTGTTGGTGGTGATGGTGGTGGTGGTGGTGGTGATGGTGGTGATGGTGATGGTGCTGATGGTGGTGATGGTGGTGATGGTGGTGGTGGTGTGGTGAAGGTGGTGATGGTGATGATGCTGGTGGTGGTGGTGGTGATGGTGGTGGTGGTGATGGTGGTGGTGGTGGTGGTGGTGGTGGTGGTGGTGGTGATGGTGGTGGTGATGGTGGTGGTGGTGGTGGTGGTTGTGGTGGTGGTGATGGTGGTGATGGTGGTGGTGGTGGTGGTGGTGGTGGTGGTGGTGATGGTGGTGGTGGTGGTGGTGGTGGTGGTGGTGGTGATGGTGGTGGTGGTGGTGATGGTGGTGGTGGTGGTGATGCTGGTGGTGATGGTGGTGATGACAGTGGTGATGGCAGTGGAGGTGGTGGTGGTAATGCAGCAGACTGAAGTGGTGGTGAGCTCAGGCTTTACAGCCAGGCAGGCCTGGTGGAGGGCCACAGGGTCAGGCACAGAGGATCTGCATTCAGACTTCCTGAGAGCTAATTCCGGCTCTACTTAAGATCTGGGCAAATATATCTCATTTGTTTGGCATAGTGACTCATACATTAAGATGTATTATTAAGTTGAGGCCATGCCAACGTGAGACAGAAATCCTGGAATGAGCTGAGACTCAGCATCAAGGGATTGAGAAAACCTTCTCGACCAAAAGGGGGAAGAGTGAAATGAGACAAAATAAAGTGTCAATGGCTGAGAGATTCCAAACAGAGTCAAGAGGTTATCAAGGTTATCCTGGAGGTTATTCTTACACATTAAATAGATATCATCTTGTTATTCAAGATGTAGTGGAGAGGCTGGAGGGAACAGCCTGAAAATGTGGAGCTGTGTTCCAGTAGCCATGTTTCTTGAAGATGATTACATAATGATACAGCTTTTACAGTGTGACTGTGTGATTGTGAAAACCTTGTGTCTGATGCTCCTTTTATTTACATTATCAACAGACAAGTAAAACATATGGAATAAAGATAAATAATAGGGGGAACAATTGTTAAAATAAATTTAGAGTGAAATGCTGGTGATTGGTGAGGGGGAGGGGTGGGGGGTATGGTATATATGAATTTTTTCTGTTTTCTTTTTATTTCTTTTTCTGAATAGATGCAAATATTCCAAGAAATGATCATGATGTTGAATATGCAACTGTGTGATGATATTGTGAATCACTGATTATATATGTAGAATGGAATGATCAAAAGTTACGAATGTTTGTGTTTGTTTGGTTTTTTTTTTAATTTTTTTAATTAAAAAAAAAGATGGAATCAAATAGAGTGCTCAGATATAGACCCTCTCATCTATGGACATTTGATCTTTGATAAGGCAGTTAAGCCAACTCACCTGGGATAGAACAGTCTCTTCAATAAATAGTGCCTAGAGAACTGGATATCCATAAGTAAAAGAATGAAAGAAGACCCGTATCTCACACCTTATACAAAAGTTAACTCAAAATGGACAAAGATCTAAACATTAGGTCTAAGACCATAAAACAGTTAGAGGAAAATGTAGGGAGATATCTTATGAATCTTACAACTGGAGGCAGTTTTATGGACCTTAAACCTAAAGCAAGAGCACTGAAAAAGAAATAAATAAATGGGAGCTCCTCAAAATTAAACACTTTTGTGCATCAAAGAACTTCATCAAGAAAGTAGAAAGACAGCCTACACAATGGGAGACAATATTTGGAAATGATATATCAGATAAAGGTCTAGTATCCAGAATTTATAAAGAGATTGTTCAACTCAACAACAAAAAGACAGTCAACCCAATTACAAAATGGGAAAAAGACTTGAACAGACACCTACCAGAAGAGGAAATACGGATGGCCAAGAGGCACATGAAGAGATGCTCAATGTCCCTGGCCATTAGAGAAATGCAAATCAAAACCACAATGAGATATCATCTCACACCCACCAGAATGGCCATTATCAACAAAACAGAAAATGACAAGTGCTGGAGAGGATGCGGAGAAAGAGGCACACTTATCCACTGTTGGTGGGAATGTCAAATGGTGCAACCACTGTGGAAGGCAGTTTGGCGGTTCCTCAAAAAACTGAATATAGAATTGCCATACGACCCAGCAATACCATTGCTAGGCATCTACTCAAAGGACTTAAGGGCAAAGACACAAACGGACATTTGCACGCCAATGTTTATAGCAGCGTTATTTACAATTGCAAAGAGATGGAAACAGCCAAAATGTCCATCAACAGAAGAATGGCTAAACAAACTGTGGTATATACATACAATGGAATATTATGCAGCTTTAAGACAAGATAAACTTATGAAGCATGTAATAACATGGATGGACCTAGAGAACATTATGCTGAGTGAGTCCAGCCAAAAACTAAAGGACAAATACTATATGGTCCCACTGATGTGAACGGACATTCGAGAATAAACTTGAAATATGTCATTGGTAACAGAGTCCAGCAGGAGTTAGAAACAGGGTAAGATAATGGGTAATTGGAGCTGAAGGGATACAGACTGTGCAACAGGACTAAATACAAAAACTCAAAAATGGACAGCACAATAATACCTAATTGTAAAGTAATCATGTTAAAACACTGAATGAAGCTGCATCTGAGCTATAGGGGTTTTTTTGGTTTTTTTTTACTATTATTACTACTTTTATTTCTTTTCTCTATATTAACATTTTATATCTTTTTCTATTGTGTTGCTAGTTCCTCTAAACCGATGCAAATGTACTAAGAAACGATGATCATGCATCTATGTGATGATGTTAAGAATTACTGATTGCATATGTAGAATGGTATGATTTCTAAATGTTGTGTTAACTTTTTTTTTTTTCCGTTAATAAAAAAAAAAAAAAAAAAAGATGAGGCCATGCCTTCAGGACTGGGTGAGATGGGAGAAGACACCTTTTTTCAAGGTTAGAGAGGACAGGATGGAGGGGTTCATTGTTGAACCTGTTGATCCTGAAATGTCAGTGGAATACTCAAATTGAGATGTCCAATTGACATGCATATGCACATGTCTGGAGCTGATAGAAAGTTGAGAAGGAGAAACAGCGAAGCCATCACTATATGGGATGATGTCTGAAGCCCTGAGTACAGGTGAGGTTGAGCTGCTAAGACTGAGATGAGAACCCAAGCATTGAATCCAAGGCAATATCAACATTTGGACTAGAGACAAGGAGAGAAAGAGGAACCCACAAAAGAAACCGAGAAGGCATAATTGGAGAAGAGATCTCAGAAACCAAGGGAGCACGGTTTCAGGAAGCAAGTGATCACCACTGTCAAATATTTCAGAAGGTAAGAACAAAGGCTCACTTTTCGGCTGTTCTTGATGACTTTCACAAGAGTAAACAAAGTGGAGTTGGAGGCGAGAAGTCAAGTGACAGTAAATGGGAAGTGATGCCATGAAGAAACTAGACAGCACACTAAAGGAGCATATGGTTCCAATGAAAGGACTGAGGGGTTGAGAAAGAGTAGATGATATTTACTTTACTGTAAAGTGGTACTGTTCTTCTTAAGACATTTTGTTCATTCTTCTCTGTCCTGTTTCATTTACTTTTAATTTTCTAACTTGACCTCATTTATCCAGCCCTGCCCAGCACCATTCTACAAGGACATCTGGAGCCCACAGATTGTTTCTGTAGTGAAGGAAACTGTGTCCCTGGCCTTTGGCCACCAGGACAACAGGTAAGAGAGGTGAGTCAAGTTGCACAGCAAAATGTCTCCCAGTCTTAAAGCATGGAAGATGTGGTCACCTACAGACAAACTTCAACAAGAAGGCTTTCCACCATCTTGGGCAGCTGATGTTGGCACAAAGGCATCCATGAGTGGTCACAGAGGCCACCCTGGTGGAATCACCCGGAGCATGAGTTGTTGCATGAGTCATGCCCTGAGACCACTAAGCAGTGGTGTCCTGGGCAATAGAGATGACTCTGTCACTAAGCTACCTGCTTAGAATTTTCTTTTTCGAGGCAGTGGTTCTTCTAGAAGGAGCTTTTTGCTTCTCTAAAGAAAGTCCTTTCTTTTCTCTGCTCACAGTGCTGTCCTGAGGTTGAGTAAAAGGAAGTGAATATGGTATTTCATGCCCCCAAAATCACCAGATGGTGAGCAGGTGAGTAAAGTAATCCTCATAACTCAGTTTGTTGAAATCTTTTACTATGTGCCAAGCATTCTGCTAAGCACTTTATATATGGGCTCTCTAAGTCCCCAATAACCCTGTCAGGAGGACACTACTGCTATTTTCATTTTGCAGTGAGGGAGGGGACGGCTCAGCAGGGCAGGAAGTGCACCGGCCACGGTTCCCCTGCCACCCATCGGCGGAGCAGCACTGGCGGCCAGGGATGGAGCCTCAGCGCCCACCATTTTGCCCCTACTAGACAGCACCTATAGCTCACCCTCAGGTCTGTCCTTCTTGGGGACACTCTTCAAAATGTGAAAATGCTCAAGAAGGGAACTGCTTTGAACTCAAATGGTAGTGGCTTCCTGTCCGAGGCAGGCAGGGAGAGGTCACCTTCCCACCAGGTCGGAGGACAGTTCCTCAGGAGGGCAGAAAGCTGAAGCCAAAAGGTGAGACAGGACACAGGGAGAGGAGGAGAGAGGGGCCCCCAAAATAAGACAGAACAGCTTTACAGCTAGTTGGTCCAGTCTGCGCTGCAAGGCACTGGGCTTATCCACAGAAAGGGGGGGCCTAGCTCCGGATGGAGAAAGAGTCAGGAGAGGGTACCCCCATGACCCTCTTTACACTCCGAGGCCTCAGCTGGGGAATGGGCAGAGCTGTGCCAGAGTCACGAGGCCTTCCTGCGGGAGGCAGGAGGCAGCAGCCCAGCCCAGGTGCCAGGCCAGCACCCAGGACACCGGGCACTTGCGACTTTTCCTCTGGCCGAAACCTCGACACTCTTGGGCTCAGAGCCCCTTCACATCTGCACTGCAGGGTCCTGACAGACGAAAGGAGGGGCTGGGACCCCAGGCAGGAAGCAGGACACCCCGCGGGGGGAGGAGACACGTTACTCCCCACCCCCATAAAGACTCACCTGTCACCGTTTAGGGGAAAAAATAATAGATCTGCTAAAAATTCCATAATTTCTCCCACTAGGATATTTCTCTCTCCAAACAAACTTCTCCTGATATTTAAACTTTCTTGAAGTTTCATTTTTGCAAGAGAAGCGTTTCCAGCAACTAATCTGAAAATAAAACACATGTTATTATTTGCAGGGCCTGGCAGATGTTGGTTCCATTCACTGTGCTGTCAAAAATAATTCTCCTCAGATCTTCTATTTTATATAAAAATCTGTCCTGGAAGGTACAAAACAGCAGAGCAGTCTATAATGTCTGGGTGATTTATAACAACATAGATATGTACCTCATATAAAGAAACTATAGTTACTGTAGGCTGGATAAGTCTTTATTGAGGGGGAGCCTGCCCTGTGCAACCCCACCAGATGCCAATAGCACTCCCAATTGTGACACCCTAAATGGCTCCAGACTTTGCCACATCACACCTGGCTGGTGACCACTGAACTAGAGGACGGAAATTCTTAACCAAATCAGTGAACTAGGAAATGGATTACCAGGCATGGGTTAAGTTTGGTAATCTTAACATAAAAGAAAAAAAAAGTTTCCAATGACTAAGTAGGTGTTTACATCAGAATGCCTTCCATGAATTTCAGGGTAGCTTGGCCACGTGGGTTGCTGTCCAGTAACTTGGAAATTTCAGTGGCGCATTTCAAAATGTTATTTTCCTTTAAGTACTCTTCAGACCCCGACTTTGTCAGGTTGTGCAGCACCCTGTCTGCAGGGAATAAATTTTAGCAAAGAAAATGCCACTTAAGGTTTTTTTTTCCACAAGAGTTAAGAAATCAATATGCATAGCATTTAAAGCCATTTCTGCATCAGTCCCAATAGCCAGTTTTTTCATAATAAATCATAGGTTGGTTTTCATACAATGAATTGGCACGTGCACAGCTGTTACCAGGCCACAGAGCTAAGACAACAGATTGAAAACGAATTCTGAGTGTGTTTTGCAAATGAACTAGTCAGAAATAGAGAGGACAGATGCAGAGAAGCGGGTCATCACCATGGTGACTGGCTCCTGTCGGGCCACGAGGCAGCAGGAAGAGGGAGCCTGGCGAGAGCAAATGGGCCACCCATAGCCCCCAGGGACCGCAGGGGGGCTAGACACATGACGCCTCGGGAGTGGGCCCTCTACAAGGGCCCAGCCATTGGCCTCCTGCCCAAAATACAGACCCCTAAAGACTAGAAGTGCTTTCTAAGCCTATTTTGTTGTGGGAAGAGAAAAAACACAGGATTTTCCCAGAAGGAGTTATTAGGGCATGTTAACATTTGAAAGGAGCACATTTGATGTGCTGTGCTATGGAATTCAGTCTTCATTATAAATTATATATATTAACTTAGATATTTGAGATATTATAACTTATCAACAAGTATCTTTCTCCATCATCGATAGTAGCTCCTTCACCCCCCCACCCACACCTCCTGTCCAGAGCCTTGTGCCCTGCACAGGGGAGGTGGGGGGAGGCAGACACAGAGTAAGCCATACCCCCACCCCCACCCCGAGAGTCAGAGCCCCACACCCTCGGGGCCCACTGCCCTCCACTCCTCAGGGCTCCGCAGGGTGCTCCCTGCTGCCCCTTCCCCAGTGGCTCCCGCAGCCTGGGGGGTCTCAGCAGCCCCTCCCTGAGAGGCCCCTGAGCACCTCTCAGGGCGGAGCCCTGTCCACCCATTATGCCCTAACCCCATCTCCTGCTGTTTCTCACACCGCGTTATTACAACCCGCTACGACCACCTGTGTTGGCTCCCGCCTTTTCTGCACGTCCCCTCCTGTAAAGGTGGAGCTGGTGTTTCTGTCACACTCACTCATACACAGCAGGCACTTGAGAACATTTCTTGAACATACGACAGCCAGTCCAGCTGCCATCCTGGGGGCGCGTGGATCCCCAGTTAGTGCGTGCCAGGAGACCCCCAGCTGCTGCTAATGCTGCTGCTCGGCCTCCAACCTCCCCTCTTCCCTGGGACATGCCACTGCCCCCCGCCCCCGGTGCCCGGCTGGCTTGGCCTCTTGGAGAAGCACAGTCATGTCCACCAAGCCAGGGCCACCTGCCGCCCATCTCGGGCATCAGATGTGGTGCTTCGTTACGGGCAGGCACGCTGGCAGCCCTCACGGAAGCTGCCGTGTAGAAAGGCTAAGTGCCAGGCTGTGAGCACAGAGCAGGGATGTGAGCGGAAACGACGAGAGTAGGTTTCAGAGTCCACTGTGAGGGGCCCACTCTTCCTGCTCGAAGCTAAGCGCCAGGCTGCGAGCACAGAACAGGGACGTGGGCAGAACCGATGAGAGTAGACTTCAGAGTCCACTGTGAGGGGGCCGCTCTTCCTGCTCGAAGCTAAACGCCAGGCTGCGAGCACAGAACAGGGACGGGGTCAGAACTGATGAGAGTAGACTTCAGAGTCCACTGTGAGGGGCCCGCTCTTCCTGCTCGAAGCTAAGCGCCAGGCTGCGAGCACAGAACAGGGACGGGGTCAGAACCGACGAGAGTAGGTTTCAGAGTCCACTGTGAGGGGCCCGCTCTTCCTGCTCGAAGCTAAATGCCAGGCTGCGAGCACAGAACAGGGACGTGGGCAGAACCGATGAGAGTAGACTTCAGAGTCCACTGTGAGGGGCCCACTCTTCCTGCTCGAAGCTAAGCGCCAGGCTGCGAGCACAGAACAGGGACGTGGGCAGAACCAATGAGAGTAGACTTCAGAGTCCACTGTGAGGGGCCCGCTCTTCCTGCTCGAAGCCTCCTTTCGGAGATCACCCTAACTGTCCTGGATTCTGAAAAAGTGCTCAGTCACATGAGGAATGCTTTACGGTCAGCCCTCACGTCCCCACAGCCCCCACAAACAGCAGACAAGCAGCACACT